>NC_041384.1:167326614-167409136 GCF_002162155.2 Triticum dicoccoides
TCACTATTCATCCAGAGGCAGCATCAATCGGCTTCCGTTAGCAGCAGTGTTGCGAAGGAATCGCTCGATCGGGTTCAGTTAACAGCTATCGATCGATCGCTCGGGTTCAGTAACGCATACCCTGCAGTGCAATTGCTCAGCTTCAGTTAGAGCCCAATGCCTCGCTCAGATTTAGTTAGAGTGCAATGCCTCACACACACGCGCGTACGTATGAGAGAAACGCGCATCGCTCGACCCCCGACCACCCACCGTAACCGGGAACTCCCCCGATATTTTCCTCGCCCTCGCTTCTACAATGGTTTTTTCCGTCATGCATGGCCCAAAGAATGTCATGCAGTTGCGTCTCCGGCTTACCTAGGATGAAAAGCCCATTTTCTGTCATGATTTTTTGTCATAGAAGTAGGATCCCACCACATCAATGATGATACCGGGTTTTGTCACAATTATCGTCATAGAAGTGTCATAAGCATGACAGGAAAAAATTCGTTCGGCCCAAAATGTCACGGATGTGTTTTTTTGTAGTGGTAGATCGGGGCCTTCTCAACCAATCCCTAGAAAATCAACAAGTTTGACTAGCTAGGGAGAGAGATCGGGCAAGAATGAGCTTTTGAAAGGCAATGGAGCTTTGGGGGAAGAGGTCAACCCTAGGAAGAAGAAGACCCCCCCCCTTTATATAGGGGGAAAAATCCAACCGTTTTATGCCCTGTGCCCGCATCTAAGCGGTACTACCACTCCTAGGAGCGGTACTATCGCTTAGGCGGTACTACCACGCACAAGCCTAAAATACACAGAGTGTATTTACGGTAGTGTCGCCGGAGCGGTCCTACTGCTGACCCTAGCGGGACTACCGCCTAGGGTGTTTAGACCTGGAGGGGCAGCAGTAGTAGAGGGTGCTAGGGTGGCAGTACCGTGCAAAGCGGTACTACCGTTCTAGTGCCGCTCTACTACCGCTTAGCGCAAAGTGGGAATAGGAGCTTGCGAAGAGGAAAACCCCACAAGAAGTACTGGAGATGGTAGTACGGGTTGTAGTGCCGCCGGAGCGGTACTACCGCGCTACTGCCGCCCTACTACCGTGAATTGCAGACCGACAACAGAATGTTGCACGCTCGGGGAAACCCTAAGCGGTAGTGCCACGGAACTACCTAGCGGTACTACCGTGGGTACTAGCGGTACTACCGCTGGTAAGATGCTGAAACACCATAGAAAATATGGAACAACTCTAGAGAAGGGAAAAGAGATTGTGGGTGCATATGGGGTTGTGTACGTGTTGATTCCACCCATACCTTTCTGAAGTGGACCCCCTCTTAATAGTATGGCTTTCCTATGACTCAAATCCACCGAAAAGAAACATAGAGAACCGCCATCTTCGATAGGCTCCGAGGGGCATCGAATCATCTAGTGCCTAGACATGAGATATCTGAAATGCTCAATGCACACGATTAGTCCGCAAATGCATTGTCATCAATCACCAAAACCACTTAGGGAGAAATATGCCCTTACAATCTCCCCCTTTTTGGTGGATTGATGACAATACGGGATTTGCACATAGAGATATATAATGAGCATAAGCAAACCCAAAATCTATAAAATATAGACAGGCTCCCCCTAGATGTGTGCATTCTATAGATGTGCTTTGGACTGCACAACACACACACTAGGATCAACACTCCCCCTATATTTTATAGACCAGGCAATCCTTGCAACAATATAAGAGACACTTAAGCATGGAAACCAATAAGACAAATGAGCATAAACTCACGCACATAGGGACATAATAAGGATAACCAGGGTAGCATATGTCTTACACCATATGATAGAGTCTCACACCAAACCAAAGCAAATGAAGGAAAAGAGTACACAAGCAGAAACATAGAAGCAACAAGAACCAAGCTTGTGACTCAACAACACCCTGCAAAAAGACAAATCCCCAGTCCTAAACCTCTCCCCCTTTGGCATCAAGACACCAAAAGGGGTAAAGAGCGACCTAATACAACTCTAGGTGGCACTAGTCTCCTCCCATGGACTCGTCGGAATCAGACCCATCAGCAGACTCCTTCGCAGACTCGGCGGTCTCCTCCTTGGTCTCCTGATCCTAAGCTGGAGTGGATATAGCAGCATTGGACCCACCCGAGTCCATCTAGTGAGAGTGCGAAGAAATCCACTTTTCCTCCGGAGTGATAGGATCCTCAGAGCCATCCTGAACTGGAATATCAAGCTTCCTCATAATAGCCTTCCTCTCCTGATGAGCCTTCTTGGCATCCACATTTGCCAAGTACATCTTGCGCTGAACATCGGTCTGAAGGCAAAAGAGATTCTTCACCTTGTGCTTGAGCTTAGCCACCCAACCTGCCTAATGAGAGGAATGCTTCGTGCCGGGAGCAAGACCACCATCATCACCCTGATCCTCTCCAGAAGCATAAGAAACTGCCACCTCACGACGAGTAGTAGAGGCCCAAAGCTCCTTCTGACGCAAGTTGAGGACGTCATGAGAAGTCAAAGGTCTGGTCCCAAGAGGCACACCAAGGAAAGTGGAGCTCCAAGTAGTCTGAATCAACTTGAAGATGAAGGGAGCATAAATCGGGCAATGATCTCCATAGGTAGCATTCACTAGCTCCTTCCACATGACATGAGAGACATCCAGGACCGCATATGTGCCCTTCTCAGAGTGGCATAACAGTAGCATATCCACAGGGTGCCATGCACCATGTCCAAGTTGCCAATACGAGGAAAGAGAGTGTGCCAGAAAATGCGATGTATAATGTCAAAGAATGGCTTCAGCTCCTTCTTGACTCCTTTCTCTGTCTTAGTGATGATCATATGAGGCTTCTGCTCATCCTTATGAGTAGCCCCCCCCCCTCATGGTGAGGACGAAGGCCAAGAGGCTTCCTCAACCCCTCGTCAGGATATCCCAGAAGCTCCATGAAAGCACCCCGAGTGGCACTACAAAAAATACACTTCCGTGATGATACATGTTTGTCACAGTAGGTCGCGTTTTCTGTCATGCATGTGCATCCATGACGATTTTATGACAGAATCAAGATAGTCATACCTGTGTTGTCGTAGAAGTGTTCCATGACATTACCAAAATTATCATCACGGAAGTGTCTACTTCCATGACGATAAACCGCGCATCATAGAAGTGCTTTCGTGAAGGGTGACCGGCACGTGCCATCCACCGTAACGGAACACCGTTAAGCTATCGGGTCGGGTTTTGGATCCGATAACGCGTTAACAGCCCCAACCAATGGGGATTTTCCACGTGTAAAATCATCATTGGCTGGAGGAGACACGTGTCAGGTCCGCGCTGGCACAGGTGTCACTCATCCAATGGGCGAGACGCACCTATGATATGTTGACATGTGAACCGGCCCATCAAGTTTAAATGGGCCAGCCCAACTAAAGGCCCACAAGATTTTGCGGACCAGAATGGGTCGGCCTAGCTAAAGGCCCATGAGATTTTGTGGACCATAATGGGCTGGCCCAGCTAAAGGCCCACAAGATTTTGCGGGCCATAATGGGCCAGCCCAGGTAAAGGCCCACAAGATTTTTGTGTGCCATAATGGGCTGGCCCAGGTAAAGGCCCACAAGATTTTTGCGGATCATAATGGGCTGGCCCAGCTAAAGGCCCATGAGATTTCGCTGACATTAATGGGCCGGCCCAGCAGTAGGCCCATAAGATTTTGAGGACCCTAGTAGGCCGGCCCATTAACTGGCTGCCATGTTTTGGGCCAAATGTCAGCTCATTTGATCCGGTCCATTAATGGCCTGCCATGATCCGGACCTAATAGTGGCCCATATGAGATCTAGCCCGTTAAAATCCTCCCACGTTCTGGGCCAAATTACGGCCCAGATCAGGTCCGGCCCTTTAAGAGGCTTTGGGCTCAATTATGGCACATATCAGATTCGGCCCGTCAACTGGACACTATGTTTTTGGGCCCACTTGCTAAAGGCCCACTAAGTAATTCAGCTTGATATTAGTTTTGGCCTGTTAAGGGCATGTTTAACATTTTGGCCCTATATTAATTTCGGCCTGTTAAAAGCCCGTCATATTGTTGGGCCTACCTACGGCCCGGTTTGCATCCAGCCTGCTCGCAGCCGATATCTGATTGGGCCAAACAAGGACCGAGACAATTTTGGCATGTTAAAAGCCCATGATTTGATTCACACAATCATGGGTCGGGGTTCATTTTGGGCTGTTGCCGGCCTGTGAGCTGTTTGGCACGTTTCAGGCCCAACCTACATGGTGATTGCATGACGGCCCGATTATGTACTGTAATTTTACGATTTGGCCGGTTTACTGCGAAGACAGGATATATATACAGTAAAATAACTGCAACATCGTGAATAAGAAAAAACCTAGACAATATAATCAAGAAATTACGGCATATTACATCCACTGGGCATCAAAGTTCGCCACTATGATAATAAAGCACAAGCAGACATCAGATTACATACACTGGGCATCAAAGATCACCACCAGTGCAAATAAACACTCCGACAAAATAATATACAAAACCAACAGCACTTCAATAGAGTTCAAGAAAGGTTAGCCCTGCTGGGGAGCTGCAGCGCAAGCAGCTGAGCAAGATGATGAGACTCCGCTTGTTCAACACTTATATCTTCCTCACTCTGAAAGACAAACAAGCAGACAAATGACATGTTTTGCACATAAAAGTATCAGTGCTGACAATTCATCACATTTCTTACTGACGAATAAAGTGACACAGTTTAAAATTGCATTAACACAATATGGTATTGTTCAGGTCAAGACATGGCAGGAAATGACATTGTGAAGGAGTTGGCAGCTTCACGACACCACTGGATTACAGATCAAAAACTCATAAGTATCAATGGTTAGTGTGCTGTCCATTTATACCATTCAGATTGGCAAATAAGAGACGGTTTAAATAATAGTAGAATGATATGACATTGTTCATAGTTAAGACATTGCAGAATATGACATTGTGCTGTAGTGGGTAGGTTCACCACACCACTGGATTACGGATGAAGAACAGAAGCATACATGCAGTGCAAAAGAAGATCACTTGCTCTGTATAGTTTAATTTACATGGTATGAAGAAGGAACTTGGTTGTACAACTGAAAACTTAAATTGAGAAAGGACAAACTTTTGTTTATGAACTACATAATAAACTTTAAACAAGCAATTTGATGCAAACACCAAAAATAAACAGTTGTTGCAGTCATGCCTAACCAAATATATACAACAAAGTTTCAAGACTTGAGATGGACAAACTTACATTATTGGTGAAGACAGGCTCTATAAAGGCCTTGTCCATGCTGATGGGGGGGGGGGCAATTCAAGAAGTTTACCATAGAATCTTCTTCAAAAGCATTGCCTTTATTCTACATTTTGTTAGGAGTAAATATAGATGTGATAATATACGAAAAATGGAGAATATTTAAGATAAGATGAAGAGTGATGCTACATAACCAAGTAGCTATAAATGTAAGTGCAGCGATACAGGCAAAAGGTATAGCCAAGAGCAATGCACAACTAAACTTCTTCAGTACCAACCTTATGGTAAGAGTAAATATAGATCCGATGTGTAGAAAATGGAGGGCAAAGGAAAATAAGCGGCAGAGTAATGGTACATGAACAACTACCTGTCATTATAAGTACACTGATAAAGGACATCATGTACTTACAAGAACAATGCAGAGCTAAAAAAACATTGGCATTGGATATATTCTACAATAATGTAACCATTCATACAGATCAGATAATTTGGAGCGAACAATTGATAAGCAAGCTATCATGCATACTATTGTCACATAATGAACCAGGTATGTATGCAAGTACAGTGATACAGGACAACAGGTACTAACAAGAGCAAAGCAGTGGGCAGCATATTTGCGATATCATGTCGTTCTTGTCAAACCGGAATTCTTCTTCGAGCAGATTTCCTGCAAAAAGATCCGTAAGGTCCATGCGGAAAAGTAGAAGTTCAAATTGTCATGTGATTTCATAGACAATACCTCATCCTGGGAATGAGACTAGTGCATAACAAGGTTTGTCCATTCAATGTCTTCTAAATTTAGCATAGGAGACTTCACCGGAAATTCGTTTATAGACTTGCCATCAAAGTGTGATTTCCTCAGGTAACACCGATACTACTGCAATGCTTCCTTGAAAAGCACAAGCAAGCTTTGCTCGTCATGACTATCTAGATTGACCCTCGCCTAGTTACAACAATGTAATGTAAATCATTGATGTGTTCAATCAGCAGAAAACAGGAAAATAATAACCATGAATAATATCACTTACACGTAAGTTGGACAGGAAGATGTGAAAATGGTGTTTGTCTTCACAATAATCTTCCCATGATGGGAATATATGCACGTAGTCCCTAACAACATTGAAAGAATTGTCTTTTAAACTAGGAATAAATGGAATGGGGTTCCAATCTGGAGGAATTGGCCGTCTCTGCAGTTGGGATAGGTCTTCGGCCGATGGACTTGTTGTACTTTTTGCTGGAGTGGGATTTTTCTGTGGTATAGCTGGTGCTATGGCAAATGAAATTAGTATACCTTTTGCTGGAGTGCAGGTCCTGTGTGGTGGGGCTAGTGGTGTGGCCAGTGAAGTATGGGTACAATCTGCTGGAGTCGGTCCTACGTTTTGTGTCACTGGTTGTACAGCCAATACAAGTGGGGTGCTGTCTGATTTCTCCGGCACCACCATGTTTTTCAAGGACTTTGCTGGTGCTCCTTCAGGTTCGGCAATCACCCTCTTCCTTTTTGATGTCTGATGCACAAGAACAGCATTTGAGTGGAAAAACATGGTATGATGATAGATGGAATATGTATTGATAATGGATGGGCATGGCATCTCGACATATATAATGAGTAAACTAAGCAGATGGCGGTGCAACAAAGTAGAATAAATGCAAGACAACATATGCAAGATACCCGCAATCAATAAAACATTGCCAAATTATAATAGGCACCTTGATGGTTGAACAGGGCAGGCCATCTGCCTTTGACTCCTCGAGGTTAGAATAGTCATTAGGATCATATTCTGAACAAGAATCAACAGGTGGGGAGCGTATGAGTTTCATTGCATCTAGAATGGCACTCAATGCCTTGGTGCCAATTTTGTAAGTCATTGCAGTGTTTAGCTTCAAGAGTGGACTGCTGCTAGTGCGACACAAAGCAGATACACAAATCATAGTTTAGATATAACAGGAAAACCTTAAGCATCAGAGTAAAATCAGCAAAGTGGAACTTGCTGGAATATATGTGCTAGTATTGCCGGTACGACTAGAAAGGCTTCAGATACCAGCTCTCTTCAAGTGAAGGTGCAGTACTGTTAATATCAGTGTAACTCTCAAAGGCGACACAGCTCCCCACATTTCCTTGCTATTCTTATAGGATTCAAGTGGGCAGGCCACTACAAATCCTATTCCTATGTTTACAAGATCCTACGAATCAAAGAGGCTCAAAGTGTCCATCACAACCGACCGTATAGACCTCTACACTGCAAATGCCCCTGCTCATCTTCAGTACAAGGAACATATTGTACTACTATCATACTCCCTCCGTTCCAAAATATAAGTCTTGGTAGAGATTTCCACTATGGATCACATACAGATGTATCCAGATACATTTTAGAGTGTAGATTCACTCATTTTGCTCCATATGTAGTCCATGGTGGAATCTATACAAAGACTTGTATTTAGGAACGGAGAGAGTACGTATTAAATAAGAACGGAAGAGGAACATGGTAAAGAAGAGCAAGCAGATTTTGGATAATAAAATGTTGGTTGCGCAGTGCCCACACATGATGAACCAGAGTGCATTAAGAATGCAACTCCGAGCTGTCTCTCGACCATTTCAGGCGGTTGGATGAAGATCCTACGTCTCCTAACCCTTCTTCTTCCTCGTCTCTGATTCTTCTCATACAGAACACCGGACAGGCCACCGGCCGGACCACCGGCCCCCACCACCTGTGTTCCTCCCCCACCCCCACCCCCACCCCCGCCCCAACCCCCACCTACGTTGAGTTCTCTTCATTCGGCGAGGCCCCACAACCACCCAAGCCCCTTCGATCGCACCGGTGAACTCCGGCGAGCTCTGAAAAATCGACTGACCCAATTTTGAAATTTAGTCTACTGTGAATTAACTAGTGTGGAATATAAAAGGGGAAAACCATAAGCATTGGGAGTATAGTGTTGAGCGTGCCATGGCGGATCTGAAGGTGCAAACCGGACAAAGGCAACTTCGCAACCAAGACAAGAAATCAGAGTAAAGCAGTGGTGATCTATTTTCTTGCTGCGATAAATAAGTTGAGAAGATACGAAAGAGTACCGCCTCTGGTGCGGCGCCGTGTACGCATCTGCTGATAATTTGACGGTGTTGCAGTAGCGATGGCTGTCGGCGGCATGGAAGCAGATCTAGGAGGGTAGACGGTGGCGGCGGAGTGCGGTGGATGAGACGGTCGTAGGAGTGGCGCCGGCAAGGTGGACGACGGCGGGGATGAAGCGAGAGGACGGGTTGCAAGGATCCCGGTTCGAAGCCGGGGATGAGAGAGGTCGATCTCTTGTAATGGACGATGGCGTCGGGGTATCAGCTTCGGCATGGTGGAGGAGGACAGCGGTGGATGGGGTGGCGGACGGAGGAGGTTGGGGTAGAGAGGGTGTTTTGGCGCCCACGGAGTACGAATGGGGAAAATGGAGGTAGAGAGGAAGGGGGAACCATGTATTCACGGCGCACTTGTCTCAAATGCGAGGAAATTTACAAACTTAGCCCCCGTTTAAAATTTCTACTACATCACAGCAACATTAGTTGGTTGGGGGTAGGACGGTAATCTCGCATACACCTAATATTTGCCGACGAGAGTTTGTTTTTGGCACCCACCGTGTATGAATATGAATCAGGGAGGGAGTCGATTTCGGCCGAGGACACACTGTGTTTTGGTGCCCACCATGTATGAATCCAGGTGAGAGGCGGTTACGTCATGTTTGGGTGAAATTACAAACCTACCCCTATCGAAACCTATAGAAATCCATCAGATAGGCTTTGCGTGGCAGGGATAGGCAGTAGTGATTTCCATCTTGCAGATTTTGGTTTTGGGCGGTTACTGTGACTTTCCCCGCTTCGTTCAAATTTTGCAGAGTGCACATTTACTGTGCCAACTCAATTCGAATCCCGTTTGTATTCTATTTTTTCGGGAGGGATCCATTTTCAATTGGAATTACATTCTATATACATCATTTTATATATATATACTTTCAAAAGCACAACAAAGAATTCTGCTCCTTTATATGTATAATATGATTTACAAATACAACGATCTCGAAATCTTAAGGTTGAATTCGAAAAAAATTAACCAAATTATGTTCTACTAAAATGTATGGATCAGTAATATCTACATATTAAATAACATAGATATGCGTGAATTCATATGAGTATGCATGTTTGATAGATCACTTTTGGTTCGAGTATGGATTACATGTATCATCATCTCGAATTCAAATATTTGAATCCATTTTTTGTTCACTCCTTTCACGCCCATCTCTCTCGCATGCATGCTCCTTCAGGTAGCTATCACTCTCTTTTCTCCAGCTCACCCCCACGCTCACTTCATGTTTCTCCTATCCTCACAAACATGGTCTCTCGACGTCTCCCTTGAGAAGTATCACACTCTCCCTATCATTATACATTACACGGTTTTCATTATATCTCACATCTCTACTGTTCTCTGGTATCACTCGGTACGAACGCTTTGTTTTTCACCGCCACACACACAGTCTCCACTCGTCTTTCACTTTGTCTTTCTCTCTACGGGATTCTCTCACACACCCTATATGTCTCTACATATGACTCATACCACTAAAATTACTCTCTCTCTCTCTCTCTCCTGTAGACACAACATTTTTGCGGTCTCCTTTTCGTCTCCATCCCAGACTGACATTATTCATTTGTTTACCGATCAGACAACCCCGACTACCGTCTCCTCTCTCTCTCTCTCAGACACACACACAACTCCTGCTTCCACTCCCCCCCGACTACTGTCTCTCTCTCACACACACAAAACTCTCGCTTTCGCACCCCGACTCATATTTCTCTCAAAAACATTTATCGACTAGCTAGCCTCTAGATAGGTTTATACACCCGCACACTCGTGCTTCCACCATCGCATACATGTCTCTCTCCCGCTCCTTGTATCTATGTAGATTTTTCTTCCCTTCTAGAGACACGCCCTCTCGATCGTGCACACACACACTATCGCCTCATTTTAAGCTGATACCTATCACACACACACACTCCTTGTGTCTTTGTCACGCATGCACTCCGTCCTCCTCCACTCTCCCTCTCTCTCACTCACACATGGGCTTTTTGCAACAACTAGCAAGATGCCCATGCGTTGCACGGAACATCAAGATGCATTTGTATGAGTAGTTTATCTTGTGGGGGAAAAGGATGAACGAGGGAAGGCCTTTTTTGCAAATGTGGAGAGGGGTGTAGGTATCTTTTTGCAGAATTGCCATAGTTTCCTTCCTATCTGTCAGATATAGATCGAACGGCCTATATTGCAGGATGGCAGGCACACGATCATCACCGACAATGCTTTTTATAAGAGTAGGGATAAAAATAGAGTTGGTGATGATGGTGGGCCTACCATCCTGCAATGTAGGTCGTCCAATTTATATCTGACGGATAGGAAGGAAAAATATGGCAATTTACCCGCACTCTTCATCACATTTGCAGATAAGGCCTTCCCTCACTCATCCTTTTCTCCCACAAGATCTTGATGTTCCATGCAACGCACGGGCATCTTGCTAGTAAGAGTAGAAATTAGACATATACCACTTCTCGAATCTTGAAACCAACAACATTCCTCCCTTATCTCATCAAAACCGCCAAAGGGATATATTTTGAGTGAAACATAACATACTTTTAGTGATATACGTATTTCAAAACTAGACCTTTTTTCTATCAAATCGGTGAATATGTATTAATCTACTTTGATCATGTGGCAACGCATTGGCACATTGCTAGTAGTTATTATAATTTTTTGAACACCAGACAAACAGTGGAGTACATATACGAAGAGAAGAGGCGCATGCACTCAGTCGGCCTCTCGCTGTCTCGCACACATGAGTGTTACGTAAAGGCGACGTTAACAAATAAACCCTAAAACCCTAGGTGCACAATTGCTGCATTCGCGGGTACCGGTTACGTGGTGGAGCACCTTTGTATGAATAGTCAGCTCGCGTGATAATTTGATCCGTAGGAGTTGATAGTCGGGACCATAGGTGAACGACTTGGAGCGCGGTGGCTCGCCAGTTGCCACAGATCAAGTAGCCACGTTTAAAATATCGTTTTTTAGTGGGGTTAATTTAATCTGCATGCATGACTCTCCTCCCCCCACGCTCGTCCAATCCATTGTGACCAGCAATATTTCCACCCCTTTGCTCCCCCGTAATTTACTCCAACAAATATGCCCACGTAGCTGTTACTTAACTATAGGTGCATTGGGTCACTGACATATGGGCCCAACAAGGGTCTGGCCCACATGTCAGTGACGCAACTGGACCTGCAGTTAAGTCAGTGCAGCTCAGTCCATATCTTACGTAGGTGTGCCATTGCTTGCTATAAATACTGCGCCTCCCACGACATCGCTATCTCCTCCCCCTCATGTTCACGTTCATCGCTATCTCCCCCTCCCTCTCACGTCGACCACCATGGCATCGCCCCTGCCAAGCCCTAGGATCCCCTCGCTGCACCGCGCGGATGGTCACACGTCGCCGTTCCATTCCTTGCCGCCACTAGTCGAGGAGGACGCGTCGGTGTTCCGCTCCTCACCGCCACTAGCCGAGGAGGACGCGTCGGCGTTCCGCTCCTCGCCACGACACGTCGCTGTTCCGTTCCTCGCCGCCTGTCAGTGTCAAAACCGGCGGTTCTCGGGTAGGGGGTCCCGAACTGTGCGTCTAGGCTGGATGGTAACAGGAGGCAAGGGACACGAAGTTTTACCCAGGTTCGGGCCCTCTTGATGGAGGTAAAACCCTACGTCCTGCTTGATTAATATTGATGATATGGGTGTTACAAGAGTAGATCTACCACGAGATCAGAGAGGCTAAACCCTAGAAGCTAGCCTATGGTATGATTGTATGTTGTGATTGTTGTCCTACGGACTAAAACCCTTCGGTTTATATAGACACCGGAGAGGGTTAGGGTTACACAAGGTCGGTTACAAAGGAGGAGATATCCATATACGTATTGCCTAGCTTGCCTTCCACGCCAAGTAGAGTCCCATCCGGACACGAGACGAAGTCTTCAATCATGTATCTTCATAGTCTAACAGTCCGTCCAATGGAGATAGTCCGACTATCCGGAGACCCCCTAATCCAGGACTCCCTCAGTAGCCCCCGAACCAGGCTTCAATGACGACGAATACGACGCGCAGTTGTCTTCGGCATTGCAAGGCGGGTTCCTTCTCCAAATTCTGTGTACCTATAAAAATAATGTCCGGTTCCTTGTGATGGTTTGTACTCCTTGACTTCTACGCCCAATAATGGCCACTTTCCACGTGTCGAGCGAATGTGAAGAGCCAGGGTGTTTTCACATCTACCCCCCTAGCTATGTAAATGAGCCACCTATTTAAAAAGGCAAGGATTCAGATCCAAATCACATCATCCTCCCTTGCCGAGTCTTCATCGGAGCGTGCTCGACAGAGATCCATTCCACCATGGTCGGTCGACGTAGCTCCTCCTCTTGCACACCTAGTTCCAAGCCTGGAGATTGGGAGAGATGTTCCATCCCGCACAGCAAATTGGTGATGCTTCAGTCCAAGGGATTTCTTTCCCCAGCGTACCTGGTCCCGGTTCGAGCCGGGCTTGCCACCTACAATGGCGGAGAGCAAGCAGAGAGCCGTCCCAATCCCTCCAAGGGAGAGCGTGTATGCCTTGTCCCTTATCTGGTAAGAGGGCTCGGATTCCCAATTCACCCGTTTCTCCGGGGGCTTCCGGAGTTCTATGGCCTCTAGCTGCACAACCTTACGCCTGCCTCCCTGCTGCATATCACGGGATTCGTAGCCCTTTGCGAGTTATTTTTGGGCTGTGAGGCTCATTTCGCTTTGTGGAAGAAGTTGTTCTGCCTTGTGCCCCGTTCTAAGAAGGGATCAATATATCAAGTGGGCGGAGCCGAAGTGTGGCGTATTGCTGGGACCGGATACCTATCCGGGACCCCAAAGAAGACGTCCGAAGACTGGCCTTCAGAATGGTTTTATATAGAAGATGTCCCCCTTCTGTACCCTATTCAGATCGGCCTTCCTGAGTTTGACAACGCCCCTTTGAAGAAGCGCCAGAGCTGGCATCCACGGAGCCCTCCGGAGGAAGACGACCGGGACATTCTTTATCTGATGAGCCGGATAAGCTCTTTAGCTCGATCCGGATTGACCATGATCAAGGTCATGGATATATGCATTATGCGGGGGTGCAGCTGCTCCAGTATAGAGGCCACCCCATGTGCGACTTCAATGGGGAGGACAACGCCACCCGCCACGGCCGCAAAGGGCCGGGATCGGCTACTGACCTAACAAAGATCTTGTCCACTTTGTACAAGGGAGAAGAGGAGGAATTCCTCCGTGTCAACCCGCAGGGCGGATTCTCTATGTACAATCCTTCGAGCTGGGTAAGCGGAGACTTTTTCTCGCCCATCCATTTCGTATTCCCGTAGCTTAAGTATTCATTCAGGCGATTTCATCGCAGGAGCTGCGCCAGGCCGTAAAGGAGATAAACAGCCCTCCTCCACAGCCCGAGGACCCTGGACGGTCCCTTGACCCGGCCTCCCAGGAGGATCCGGACATATCCGTGGAGCTAATCGACGGGTTTTTTTTACCAAGGGAGTAATGACAATACCTTGGTGGCCATTACGGCCGATTACCCTGGGCTAGTTCCAGCCTCACAGGTGATTGAGACCGAAATCCCAGCACTTAAAAAGGGATCCGTCCTTGTGCTTTTTTTTTCTATTACCGTATAACAGCCGTGTCTTGCAGGGGAGGTCCTTGGGGCAGAAGGCCGAGCCTGAGGCAACTAGCCAACAAGGGGCCGCTAGGCCAGGCAGGCTGAAAAGATCCGCAGTCCGGATTGAGGCACCGATGCAGCGGTATGGCGCGCCATCTTTATTGCAAGACATTAGTTACAGAGGCATATTAACGCCCATGCCTTCTTTTCAGGAAAAAGAGCGCTCGCCAGACTATGCCCGGAGAGGCTACCAATCACGCCTCCACAAGCCAGGCTCCAAGGCCGGACTCATAGGTGGGAACGAGTACAAGGCGTGCGCCGGGTGCTCCTCCAACAGAGGATACGGATAGACTGTCCGCCACCCATTTCGAGGTGGAAAGTGCCATGAACCACAGGCGTCGCCGGACTATTCTTCGTGACGCTTGTTTCTCCCAAGAGGCATTGGATGCCTTCAACTCGGGAGACGCGCACCTCCGTGCCGCTCAAAATGGTCTAGCCAGAGCCATGGAGCAGTATGTAAAAGACATACGGGTGAGAAAAATTGATGATTATATATATCAGTAGCCCCTGAGACTTGAAACAGCTAGGATAACTGATTTAAGGATCATTTGTTATGTAGGTTCTTACAGAAAAGAATACTCAACTGTCCCAGGAGCTGGAAGAGAGCAAAGCCCAACTCCAGGCCGCAATGGCCGCAGCAGGGGAGCCCAAAGAGACCCCCTCTAGTATCATATCCATCAAATGATAAGTATCATATTAGAGTGCGGCTTTATATGCAGATTTGATGATAAAATTGCAGATGACGCTGGAGTGAATCCGGATAAGCAACAGCTCATACGCCAGCTGAAGGCCGGCGAGAGCGTGCTTACAAGGGTGAGGCAGGAGAAGAATGATCTCCAAGATGCCAACACCAAGCTGGGCGTGGAACTAAAAGATGTTCATGCCCAACTGTCGGACTCTGTTAAGGAGAATCGGCGGCTTCGATGCGGCATATTTAGTAAGTGCTTGAACGAACTTTGAAAAAGAGTTCGGCGAGGAAGCTGGCTGACAGAGTTATTTCTGTAGGTATGCTAACAGGTCGTCCTGCCGAGGAGATGCCTAGTTCAACGGGTGATCTTCTTCCCGATCTTGCACAGTTGCACGAACGAGTTCGGCAGGTGATGCAAGGTGTTGCCTAGGCCTTGTGGCCGTCCGTCTCCATACCCGAAGGCCTTGGAGAGCTTGCAGAAAATCTGAAGGGAGCACGGCGGCGTTTCCGATTATGGAAGATATCGGCCTGCCGTCAGGGCGCCAGGGAAGCTTGGGCAATGGTGAAGACACGGTACACGAAGGCTGACCCGAACCACATGGCCGAAGTTGGACCTGTGGGGCCTGATGGCGAGGAGATCCCCATGAATTTAGTGTACAGCCAAGTAGAATTGGCCGCAAAGTATTCCCAACAGGACTGTAGACTAGACAGCCTATTGGAGGGCATTGAAGAGGAATTCAACCAGTCAAATTGACTATGTAATTTTAAAGTGACATATATGATGTCTTCTAGCCGGATTGTAGATTGTTTGTCATGGCGGACCTTTTCGCTTCAACCTCGGGACCCGACAGTCCGGAGTGTATCCGAATACTCTCTCGGTTATATAAGTATAACCGGGGCATGCGTGGAGACCAGGCGTAGGGGTCATTAGTGCTTTATCAGACAAGTGCCCAACTAGTTATGTTATATTACATGGGTAGTAAGAAACATCTTCCAGAGAGAATAGTTCCGTTAAGGGTTCCTTTCGCTGGGTAGGCATGCCCTAAAGTGCATGTCCGGACTGCGACAAGAAGCGCAGTGAAAACGTTTGGGGGCAGATATGGATAATAAATAAAAGTCATCTTTTGTTCACCGACTGAATATTCTCTTAAGAACGCTAGCTTTTGGCTTCACCCAGTCTGAGGTACACGTCCGTCTGACCCGGCGGTAACAATCGCAGAGGTGCTCCCCTTATGCCCTAGCCGAATTAACGGGAACGTAGGGCATAAATACAAGAGCCAGGCAACCCAGCTTGGCCAAAACTTAAGTCATATCGATGCATATAATGGTGAAAAAAGGTACATGCAGAAGTATAACACATGTGTTCGGCGTTGGGCCCAGGTAAATAATTTAAGCTTCTATGAGAGAAGCCCCCAGGTATGAAGAGTGCGGCTAGCGCATCTATGATGTATGAGTGAGGCACAAGGTGATCCTTGAAGGCCTAGGGAAATAAAAAGAAAGAAAGGGAAACAAGATAGATGATGCATATGCAGAAAATGGATGAAGTTAGGGGACTAACGTAAAGTCCGAAGCTAGGCGTAGAATCTTCGGAGCCTGGCTGCGTTCCATGGGTTCGGCTCGAGTCGACTGGTCCATGCATCCCGCAGTCGGTACGCTCCACCGGTCAGAACTTGGTCGATAATGAAGGGACCTTCCCATTTGGGCTCGAGCTTGTTCTTTTTCTTATCCGGCAGCCGTAGAACTAGTTCGCCAACGTTATAAGTTTTGGCCCGTACTTCTCTGCTTTGGTATCTGCGAGCCTACTGGTGGTAAAATGCGGAACGGGCTTTGGCTACGTTGCGCTCTTCCTCCAATGTGTCCAGACCGTCATGCCGATCGAGCTCGGCTTCTCTTTCTTCGTACATGCGCACTCGAGGTGAGTCATGAATTATGTCACAGGGCAGGACTGCCTCTGCGCCGTACACCATAAAAAATGCTGTATATCCGGTACTACAATTCGGCGTGGTCCGCAGTCCCTAGAGTACGGAGTCGAGCTCCTCTACCCAGTGCGTATCGGACTCTGTTAGGGAGCGCACTAATCGGGGTTTAATGCCGCTCATTATAAGACCATTTGCTCATTCGACTTGACCGTTGGTTTGTGGGTGATAGACTGAAGCGTAATCGAGCTTGATGCCCATTTTGCTGCACCAGAGTTTTACCTCGCCGGCCATGAAGTTCGTGCCATTATCAGTGATGATGCTGTGGGGGACACCGTAACGGTGTACAACCCCGGATATGAAATCTATCACCAGTCCGGATTCGTCTGTTTTTACCGGTTTAGCCTCTATCCATTTGGTGAATTTGTCCACCATGTCCAATAAGTATTTTTTTCTTGTGGGTTCCCCCTTTAAGGGGTCCGACCATGTCAAGCCCCCAGACCGCGAAGGGCCATGTAATGGGGATCGTTTGGAGGGAGGTGGGTGGCATGTGGCTTTGATTTGCAAAGAGCTGGCAACCGGTGCAGCGTTGGACCAAGTCCTGTGCATCTGACCGGGCCATTGGCCAATAAAATCATGTGCGGAAGGCCTTGCCTACAAGAGCCCGGGCTGCGGCGTGATGGCCACCGAGTCCGGCGTGAATTTCTGCCAAAAGATTCCGCCCTTCCTCTTCGGAGGTGCACCTTTGAAGGACTCCGGTAGCGCTTTTTTCATACAATTCTCCCTCATGGACCCTGTAGGCTTTGGATCGCCGCACTATGCAGCGTGCCTCATTGTGGTCCTCCGGAAGTTCCTGTCTAATTAGGTAGGCCAGGAATGGTTCTGTCCACGAGGCAATAATGGCCATTATTTCGTGGGCTGATTGTGTTATTTCGGTGGCGGAGCCTTCGATTGTGTCACAGAGTTCGGTATCGGGTATTTTGGCCGGGTCCGGACTGTTGTTACCGGTGTCCCCTTCCCATGCTACGGATGGCTTGAAAAGCCTTTCCAGAAAAATGTTGGGAGGTACCGCGCCGCGTTTTGCACCAATGCGGGCGAGGATATCCGCCGCCTGATTGTTTTCCCGAGCCACATGGTGAAATTCAAGCCCCTCGAACCGAGCTGGCATTTTTAGGACTGCATTGCGATAAGCGGACATTTTTGGATCCTTGGCATCAAAGTCTCCATTTATTTGGGATATCGCGAGGTTTGAATCCCCGTGCACCTCTAGGCGTTGAATGCCCATGGATACTGCCATCCGAAGACCATGTAGAAGGGCCTCATATTCGGCTGCGTTGTTGGAGTCCGTATACATTATCTGTAGTACATATTGAACGGTGTCTCCTGTTGGGGATGTCAAAACGATGCCAGCCCCCAGACCAGCCAACATTTTGGAGCCGTCGAAGTGCATGATCCAGTTTGAATATGTGTCGTACTCTTTAGGGAGTTCGGCTTCCGTCCATTCAGCGACGAAGTCAGCCAAAACTTGCGATTTAATAGCTTGCCATGGCTTGTAAGTTATGTCGAACGGGAGGAGCTCAATGGCCCATTTGGCAATCCGGCCCATCGCGTCGTGGTTGCTTATAATATCGTTAAGTGGTACTTCCGAGGCTACCGTTATCGAACACTCTTGAAAGTAGTGTCACAGCTTCCGGGATGCCATGAATACCGCGTACGCTATCTTTGGATAATGCGAGTACCGTGATTTGCATGGAGTAAGGATAGTGGACATGTAGTAAACCGGCTTTTGAAGGGGAAATTTGTGTCCGTCCACTTCTCGCTCGACGACAAGCGCTGCGCTTACTACTTGATGAGTTGCCGCAATGTATAATAGCATTGGTTCGCCAATGTTTGGCGCGGCCAGGACTGGGTTTGTTGCCAATATGGCCTATATTTTGTTGAGTCCGGCCGTGGCAGCGTCCGTCCACTCAAAGTGTTCAGTGCGCCGGAAGAGGCGATAAAGGGGTAATGCCTTTTCTCCCAAGCGGGAGATAAAGCGGCTTAGAGCCGCCACGCATCCAGTTAATTTTTATATTTGTTTGAGGTCTGTTGGGGTATCCAACTATGACAATGCTCGAATTTTGGCCGGATTAGCTTCAATACCTCTACTGGAGACAATGAATCCCAGGAGCTTTCCTGCTGGTACGCCGAAAACGCATTTTTCTGGATTGAGCTTGATGTCATATGTTCGGAGGTTGTCGAATGTGAGCCTCAAGTCGTCTACTAGAGTTTCGACATGCTTGGTTTTAACGAACACATCATCCACGTATGCCTCCACTATTTTGCCGATCTGGTTTGCCAGGCATGTCTGAATCATGCGCCGATATGTTGCACCGGCGTTTTTTAGCCCGAAGGGCATTGTGTTGAAGCAGAATGGGTCGTATGGTGTGATGAATGCTGTTGCGGTTTGGTCTGGCTCCACCATTTTGATTTGATGGTAGCCGGAGTATGTGTCGAGGAAACACAATGAGTCATGTCCTGCGGTAGCATCGATGATTTGATCGATGCGGGGAGGGGGGCGGGATCCTTTGGGCAGGCCTTGTTAAGGTCCTTAAAATCGACGCACAAGCGCCAGGATTTGTCCTTCTTAGGTACCATCACCAGGTTTGCTAGCCAGTCCGGATGTTTTATGTCTCTGATGAATCCGGCCTCCAATAGCTTGGCTAGTTCCTCTCCCATGGCTTGTCTTTTAGGTTCGGAGAAACGTCGAAGAGCCTGCTTGACTGGCTTGAATCCTTTTAGGATATTTAGGCTGTGTTCAGCCAGCCTATGTGGGATTCCTGGCATGTCTGAAGGGTGCCAGGCAAAAATGTCCCAGTTCTCGCGTAGGAACTCTCGTAGTGCGGCGTCGACATCAGGGTTTAATTGTGCCCCGATGGAAGCTGTTTTTGTAGGGTCCATTGGATGGACTTGGAATTTGGCTATTTCGTCCGCCGCCTTAAAGGAGGTGGACTTGGATCTTTTATCGAGTATCACATCGTCCATGTTCACCGTGGAGCGCAGTGCAGTTAGTTCTTCGGCCGCTAGGGCTTCAGATAGTGCCTCAAGGGCTAGTGCAGCTGTCTTATTTTCGGCGCGGAGTGCTATGTCCGGATCACTAACAAGAGTGATGATTCCGTTGGGCCCGGGCATTTTGAGCTTCATGTACCCGTAATGGGGTATCGCTTGGAAGATTGTAAACGCCTCCCGCCCTAGTAGAGCGTGGTATCCGCTGCTGAACGGGGCCACTTGGAATGTAATTTCTTCGGACCTGTAGTTATCCAGCGTGCCGAATACCACGTCTAGTGTGATTTTTCCAGCGCAGCGTGCTTCCCGACTGGGGATGATTCCTCTAAAGGTTGTGCTGCTTTGCTTAATGCGGCTCCAGTCTATTTCCATCTTTTGAAGAGTTTCCTCATAGATGAGGTTTAATCCGCTGCCGCCATCCATGAGTACCTTGGTGAGTCGAAAGCCGTCCACAATTGGACTAAGGACCAGTGCGGCTGGCACTCGGGCTGTTCGGAATTTAGGTTCGTCGCTGGCATTGAAGGTAATAGCCGTGTCGCTCCAAGGATTTGTTTCTGCTATGTGGCAGATTTCGGACGTGTTGCGGAGTGTTCGCTTCCGTCTATTATTTGACGTGAAGGTCTCAAAGACCGTTAAGACCATATTGTTGTTCTTGGGGTGGTGCTCTGTGGTTTTTGGGAGGAGTAGATCCTCGCCACTTTTGGCCACCTGCCGGAGTATCCAGCATGCTCTAAGGCTGTGCGTTGGTATTGCATCTGCTGTACTATGAATTTTGCAGGGTCCATTGAGCCATCCCTACAGTATGGTTCCTTGCCCCGTAGAGGGCTTTTGCTTTTTGGTAGTTAACCCAGGTGTATTGTGATAATGCACCCTTTTATTTCGGATTGGGTTTGTATTCAGGGCCGGATTATCCCAAAATTGTATTTCGGTTTTCCAGGCACTTTCAATCGCACAGTACTTTCGTACTATGGACACCAAGTCGGCAAAGCGTGTAATTTCGCGACGACTTATGGCGTTGAGGATTCCCTTGTCCGTGCAATTATTGCAGAAGAATGAAATTGCGTCTTCCTCGTGGCAGTCTTTTATCTTGTTCTTGACTAGGAGGAATCTAGCCCAGTAATGGTGTACTGTTTCTTCGGGCTCTTGCCTAATTTGGGATAGATCGTGTATGTTTGGGTGGGTGGGTGGAATTGAATCCGAATCCTCACCCAATCTGAGGCTCAGTGGCCAAGGAGTTTCCGAACTCGAAGGATTGATTATTGGATGTTTTCCGGTAAATCTAGCCCGCTGCCTGATTCTGGGTTCGGGCTTTGAGTGACATCCTCCCCTTCGCGAGTATCCTGCTTGGAGGGATCGGGAATCCGGATGTAGCCAGTCCTTAAGATAGATGAAGGGTTGCCACATTGTTCTTCCACTACTGCAACATGATGGGTGACCTGGGGAGAGTTAATTTCTCTTAGATCGGGTTTAGGCCCAATCTGATCGTAGTCTGTAGCGACTCCCAGGGCGGCGATACGATCCAAGAGCTCGTTCAGGGAAGAGAGCTCCATTGGATCTAACTGCTCGGCGAGTTCCGAGTTGATGTGAAGATTGCTTTCGATGACCCGAGAAGTCATCGTCGGTGCAGTGGCCGAACATGCGGTCATAAGAAAACCACCTAGCCGGAGAGTTTGGCCGATAGCCACAGCTCCCTCAGTGATAGTTCCGTCTTTAAAGATGGGATGAGACATCCTTCCTAGTGGCGATGGCACAGCGGAACTCTCAATGAAAGCACCAATGTTGGTGTCAAAACCGGCAGATCTCGGGTAGGGGGTCCCGAACTGTGCGTCTAGGTTGGATGGTAACAGCAGGCAAGGTACACGAAGTTTTACCCAGGTTCGGGCCCTCTTGATGGAGGTAAAACCCTACGTCCTACTTGATTAATATTGATGATATGGGTGTTACAAGAGTAGATCTACCACGAGATCAGAGAGGCTAAACCCTAGAAGCTAGCCTATCGTATGATTGTATGTTGTGATTGTTGTCCTACGGACTAAAACCCTTCAGTTTATATAGACACCGGAGAGGGTTAGGGTTACACAAGGTCGGTTACAAAGGAGGAGATATCCATATACGTATTTCCTAGCTTGCCTTCCACGCCAAGTACAGTCCCATCCGGACACGAGACAAAGTCTTCAATCCTGTATCTTCATAGTCCAACAGTCCGGCCAATGGAGATAGTCCGGCTGTCCGGAGACCCCCTAATCCAGGACTCCCTCCCCACCACTAGTCGAGGAGGACGCGTCAGTGTTACTCTCCTTGTTGCGACGAGTCGAGGTGGACGCGTCGGCGTTCCCAATCTCGCCAGCACGTGCGCCATAGGATGCGTCGGCTCCCCGCTACGAGGAGAACGCCGCGCTGCCCACCGAGCCCCCCAGCCTTGAGGAGCTTTGCAAAGAAATGGATGTCGCCTTGTGGGAGGCTTTGCCTCCAGCAGAGCGCGCCAAAATAGAGGCGGAGAAGAAGGCCGAGGAAGAGAAGCGCACCGTGGAACAAGCTACCTGGGAGGCCTATGTTGCGTCCAAGAGAGTCGGGCAATTGGCTCTTTGGCAGAAGGCTCATGTGAGGGCCGTGAGGGTGGCGGAGGACGCCCGTGCCGACGCCCTGAGTGCAGTCAGGCCCAAGCGCCTCATCTACGCTTGGCGGTACGTGGACCGGGTGCATGCTTCCAGCAAGGAGGAGTACCTGTTGGCGCCGGATCACCACACCGGTGAGATTGCGCTCGCCTACCGGCAAGCCGCCAATCAGCACCTCGCGAGTTGTGAGGCTGAGGAAGAGGTGTTGTGTCGGCGCGCTGGGAAACGGCTGCGCACCAGGGCACTCGTGGCGCGCCGCAAGCGCTCCTCCGAGCGCCGTGGCTTTTAGGAGGAGTATATTTTTTGTTTCGTAAGGCGATCTCATTAGTTTTGGGACGCAAATGATAAATCCCGAACGTTCAGGAATTTTTAGTGTCCTTAATTAAGTATGTAAAAGGGAAAGTTTGGAAACCTTGTGTATTCGTACACATTTTGCAAGTACGTGCATATAGCACAAACATTACTATATACTATCGCACTACACGTCTCTCTCGATATATGCTTGCAGACTGTGCTACTCCCTCCGTCCAGGTCAATAAGTCATCTTTGGTTGTGCACCGTGACCAAGAAGGAGGGAAGACTTATACACCTAGACGGAGGGAGTACTACTATTACTTATGTACGTGCATGCATAAGGCCCCGCGTTGGAAAGGTGCATGCATGCAACCATTTCATTGGTTGTATTGAAAGCTATTGTTGTTGGTGCCATGGCTGGAAAGTTAGTACACTTCATGTGTGCTTTTTCATTGGCTGCATGCATGTGAGAGAGTGCATTGGGAGTGGAATGGAAGAATTAATGTGAGAAAATTACTATGTGTCTTGGTCTAAGAGAAGCTGTCTTCAGGCCTAATAAACCCGGGCGGAGGGAGTACGTGCAAATGCACGTTTTAACATTACGATGCGGTTTTTGTAAAAGTAGAAAAACATCACTAGTCAAGCTTGTGAAACGATTCAATGCAAAACAAATGCAAAAATGCTCGTTTGATTGTTTACTTTTAGCATCCTTCTCTGTGGTTATTTCTCTGTCATACTTTGTACGAAGTATCTCACTGGTTGGAAAGGCATGCAAATTCTCAAACCGCTTCCTACACCCTGTATCGATTTTTTTGCCTAACAAGTTGTGTCGTGCAATTGGAATTCCAACTTGAGTACTACTACTAGTAGGAGTACCAGGGGCCGGTTCTTTTAGGCTTCTAGATTAGTAATCCCATAACTACTACCTCCATCCTGGTTTATTGGTCCCAATTGTAATCTGTGTCAAATTCTGATCATAAATTTAACTAATGAAATGTTAGTGCATGTCACATGCACTACTCCATCCGTCTAGGTGAGTAAGTCATCTTAGGCTGTGCACCGTGACCGAGGAGAAAACAAGAAATGTTAATGTTTATTTGCTAATTAATAGTATTGCATGCAATGAACTAACCACTGCATGTCGTGTTTGACATCTCAAGTCATTAAAAGCATGCACACTCTTTATCTCTTATTGGTTGATATGTCAAGAAATAAGAAACTAGGTAGAAGTTAATGCACCGTGCCTAAGTGTTTTGGGATTATTTGGTTTTTGTAAGATGACTTACACACCTAGACGGAGGGATTACAATGGTGAGGAATAAACCAGTTAAATCTTTGGTCAAAATTTAGCACAAATTACAATGGTGAGGAATAAACCAGGACGGAGTAGTAGTTTAGAAGCCTAAATAAATGAGTGAGGTGCCTTATTGTTACTCTCCACTGTGACTAGTCTTGTGGGAAAAGCTGGGGAAGCCGCCAAAAGAACTGGCCCTAGGAGTAGTAGCTAGGGATCGAATGTGCGAGATGAACCGGAGAAAGTAAATGCAGAGAGATGAAATGCAAAAAAGATGGAGGGATGTGATGGTTGCTTGTCCGTTTATTTTACCAGGCCACTTATTACTCGGAGGGGTTGGGTTTTGTGATATGACGGCTTTACTGTCGCGCCACGAGCGGGGTGAGAGGTGAGACTCCCGTGCAGCGCCGCCCTCTACACTTGTACTACATCGGTCGTGGTTTATTAGTCCCCCATTGAATTTGACTAAAGATTTAACTAACAAAATGTTAGTGCATGTCAACAAAAACTATATCATTGGATTCGTATTTGAACATAGTTTTGAATGATATAATTTTAGGTGACATGCATCAGCATTTATCGTACTATATATAATGTTGGTCGTACTAATCTATAGTAGTAAGGTGCCCAAAACTTGCATCCAAAACTTGTGAAGAAATAACACTTATTGTGCTTTGCAAGAAATGATCTTTAAGAATTAGTTTTTGAGTATCGATTGTTATACATGTTGGCTACAGATGACATGGCACTTTCTTATAGTCAACAGTTGGCTATACTATTAAGTAATATTAACCATGCCCTTATACACCTAGATGGAGGGATTAAATCAGGATGACTTGCAAGCGGGCAGAGGAGATGTAAGAAATGGTTCATCGTAAGTCTTTCACCAGTACTGTAGTAAAAATTCATACATGGAAGATTCTAGACTAAACCATAAACGGATACACTTTTATTCATGCGCAATACTCCAATAGAGCAAGATCCTGCATGGAAGTCTCCACATGCTTAGACAGCGGATTACATTGAGCGATTTTGAACAGGAAGGACAGAAACACATACGGTGCAACGGGAGCAGCACCGTTGGCGTTGAGGTTGTCGCACATGTCCAAACACCACGTAGACACGGTCTTTGAGCACGGTTCGTAGTCGTTCCATGCTCGGGCATTGAAGTTTGTAACTATTTTAGATTAGAATATACTACTCCTCCGGTGCTAGTAGTAGAGCAGAGTCCTACTCTACTACTCTACTCAAGCAAGTTAGGGCATAGCACTGAGTACCAGTATTGTGATCACTCAAGCAAGTTGTCTGGCATCGACATGACCCTACGCTGCTGGTATGTGTCTCGTAAGTCAAGCGGCATGCTGTAGTCATCATCACCTGTCCACTTCCCACAGCACATATTCGCTTCTCCATCTTTGTCCGCACATAATCTCGTCCAATCTTCCATCCCCGCTAAGGTGCCTCCCCCCCCCCCTCGTCTGAAATCCAAGCACTAACAATGGCAGAACTGAGCAGCGTCCGCCGGAAGAGTGGCTGGAATTCGCTCCCCACAAAGGTAATCAAGCTCATTGTTTCGCATGTGGACAATCTCAGTACCATGCCGCTCGCCGCGTGCTCGTCGGGACTGTACCGTTTACTCAAAGCCCTCAGGAAGGAGCTTTTTAAGCCAGCTCCTTTCTTGCTGATGCCGCCTGATCTTCAGAAACGGCATGTCACACAGCATAACGATCATAGGGTGGCGAGCATCAACCCCCTTGACTGCGATCCGATCCCCGTCAGCCTCAACTACATTAACGGTATGTACTGAGTCGGCATGAACACGTCTTGGATGGTGCTCGTCGACGGTCGCGGCAGCTGGATGCTCGTGGATGCTCATGGAGGTCTTCACTCTTCTGGCCTGCTTACTGCTTCTGTTGCACCCCCAGCCCTGGTTGCTGCTGCTGTTTTCAATGTACAATCAGTAGTATATTTCGTTTGTTGGTTGAATAAATGTGTTGTTAGAACGATAAACACAATGTTTTGGAAGTCGTTGCACGGTTCGATCCTTTAGTGCCCCGTACCGTACGTAGCTGTAATGTCCCGAACACACCCGCCGGTGGTCGTTACTCCTGGCGGGATCTGGACTGGCCCCACAGATCAATACTAGTCTTTTCTGCGCACTTTGTCCTCACTCGTGTGCACCCGGGAGCAACTTCCCGGTTAGTCACCCATCCTGACACTACTCCAAGCTGAGCACGCTTAACTTTGGAGTTCTGCCCAAATGGGCTTCTGGAAAAGAAGGAATTCCTAATTGATATGAGTAGTCTATCATCCCTAATAAGCCAGGCCATCACATACACCCCCACTCAGAGGAACCGACGTCCTCGTCGGGCCACAGGAACGTTCCCTCTTGGCACATACGTCTGTGCATTCAGTCCGGTACATGTACCATGTCGTGTGCCACGACGGGTCACAAACGTCATGAACAACATGACGGTGCACCTGTCCGCAAACATCCGTGTAACCGCGAGGGTCGGCTCTGATACCAACTTGTAACGCCCCAGACACACCCGCCGGTGGTCGTTACTCCTGGCGGGATCTAGACTGGCCCCATAGATCAATACTAGTCTTTTCTGCGCACTTTGTCCTCACTCATGTGCACCCAGGAGCAACTTCCCGGTCGGTCACCCATCCTGACACTACTCCAAGTTGAGCACGCTTAACTTTGGAGTTCTATCCAAATGAGCTTCCGGAAAAGAAGGAATTCCTTATTGATATTAGTAGTCTATCATCCCTAATAAGCCAGGCCATCACATTAGCGCATACTATTTTTCGTATGGAACACATTTTCCACTTGTTGATAACATGCAACCCACTGATGAAGGCCCAATAGAGAAGCCCATAATTAACTAGAAGGGAGGCTCTCACATGAACCCGGCCCAGGTTCATGCTCATGGTCCCCTAAACATAAATAAGTAAATAAATAAATAAATAAATAAATAAAGCTAAATGCTCATGCACTAGTTCTTTGGGAAAATAGGTAGCCCAGTATTTCTTTTTGAAGAATACCCAAGCTAGGCCTATTTGTTTTCTCCGAATTACTGGGCTGCAAATCTTTCAAGACGAGGAGGGATGCATTCCGGCCTGGCTTAAGAGTATGGTCAATGTCTGTTAAAAGTAATATCAAAAGGGGTAGAAAATTCCAAAAAAATTATAGCAAATGGGATATAAGTTTCTTTTTTTGTTTTTGTTCTTCACTGATATCTTATACGTATTTCATTGGATTTAACATGACATAGTACTAATTTATTTTTAAATTTGTTTTAGTATGGCTATTAATTTTTGGATTAAGAATATTTTGTTCCCCAACAAAAATTTGTGAATTTTTTCAAAATTTCCCGCATATTTAGTTAATTTTTTGACCCTGGTACTGACCAGAAAATGGCCAGCAATTCTAAAAATGGAAAACAGGCTACAATAAATTCCATATGAATTAGAAAATGAGTAAAAATTATAAAAATAATGGCAAATGGGTTGTACATGCCATAGATTTCGAGGCTGACTTGTTTACGCAAGGCTTTGTCAGTGAACACACGATTCTAGCAGCAGTGACTGTTGGATGTCCATCCAACGGACGACGTGCTTCTTCAATCTCTGATCTTCCTGCTCCAGCCGCCTAAACTAGCGCCGGCAGGACTGCCTGTTCCCTCCTCTTGTGGCCTGTGATGCCGTGCAGGCTTCCCCAGCCCACCCTACTCCCTCCGCTGGCCTGGCCGCATGCAATCAACTGCCTCCTTATTACGTGAAAAAAATGATTCCTCCCACTGACAGCTGGGGCGCACCGGTTAGGAGGCTGACCTGTGGGCCCACTAAGTTGACGCGTACGCAGGGCTTGTCAACTTAGTCAACAAACGATTCTAGCAGCAGTAACCATTGGATTTGAATCGAACGGTCCTGCTGCTTCTTCAATCGCTGCTCTTCTTGCACCAGCCGCCCAAACCAGCGCCGGGGAGACCGCCTACTCCTGCCTCCAGTGGCCGGCTGTGCTACCGTTGAGGCCTCATCGCCCCCTACTACTCCCACCGCTAGCCAGGCCCTGCGGCGACGGCAGCCTCACACCGCAGCCGAACCAGTGAACCCTCGTACTCCTCTTCGCGTGGGCATCCACTGCCGTGTCTTCCCCGGCTCCGCGTCGTCCCCTTCCTAGGCCTCTCCGTCGTCCACCGCCTTGGTGCTCTCGGCGCAGCGTGGTCAACGTGGTCAACGACATTCTATCGGAAGAGTACTGTATGTGGAGAGGCTGACAGCTCGGTCCACGGCCATAGCCCAGTTTTTTTGTGATTTTCCAAGTAAGTCACTTTGTCAGGCCTGTTGGGCTGCAAATCTTTCAAGATGAGGAGAGCTTTCATTCGGTTGGCCGAGAAAATGGCCCATCAGTAATGAGAAATGGGCTATACATTTTTAAAACACATCAAACCGGCAATTAGTTTCAAATATCTTTTTTTCATTTTGAGATTTTATATTACACTAATTTTTATGCATGGAGAATTTGTTGGATTTTATATTGATATACATTTATTTTAAAATCAGTTTGAATGTGAGTCGAAATTTCGGGATTAAAAACAGTTCGGACCGCACCAAAATATGCAAAATTTCATATAATTTTTTAACCGTGGCCACAATATGGGCTGTAATGCTAACAAAAAGAATATGGGCTCCAAAAAACCTTAATAATTAGAAAATGGGCTGTAAATTATTAGAAATAATGGCAGATGGGTTGTATGTTGTTTTCCACAGATTTGAGGCTTTCCTAAAAAAGGTTGACGCACAAGCAGTGACTGTTGGATGGCCATCCAACGACCGTCGTGCTTCTTCAATCTCCGCTCTTCCTGCTCCAGCCGCTCAAACAAGCGCCGGCGGGACTGTCAGCTCCCTCCTCCTCGCGGTCGGCTGTGCTGCCGCGCAGGCCTCACCGCTCCACCGTACTCCCATCGCTGGCCTAGCCATCCCTCTACTCACCCACACCTGCTGTTATTCTCCGGCGACGGCAGACGAACCAGTAAACCCTCGTACAGTCGTACTCCCCTCCGCGTGGGAAACAACTGCCGAGTCTTCCCTGCCTCCGTGTCGTTCCCTTCCTAGGCCTCACCGTCGTCCACCACCTTGGTGCTCTCGGTGCGGCCTGGTCAACATGGTCAACGACCGACATGCATCTGAAGTGGACTGTACGTGGAGAGGCCGACAGCTGGGTCCACGGCCACACGCAAGGAAATGCCTCCTTATTACGCGCAAAATAATGATTCCTCCACCTGACATCAGGGACCCACTGAAAGGGCCTCTGTATTTCGCGAAAAAAAACGTTACTGTTGCTGACAGCTCGGACCCACCAGCTATATCTTCGCATGCAAGGAAGTGCCTCCTTATTACTCACAAAAAAATGAATCGCCCCCTGTTAGCTGGGACCCAGTATAGTGGCAGGCTGACTTGTGGGCCTACTAAGTTGACGGGGATGGAGGGCTTTGTCAACTTAGTGAATATGCACGATTCTAGCTCCAGTGACCGCACGATGTCCATCCAACGGCCGTAGTGCTTCTTCAACCTCTGGCCTTCTTGCTCCAGCTGCCCAAACCAGCGCCGGTCGTGCCTCGTGCTCCTGCCTCCCGTGGCCGGCTGCGATGCGGCGGAGGCCTCACCGCCCCCTACTACTCCCACCGCTGGCCAGGCCATCCCTCTACTCACCCACACCCCCTGTTATTCTGCGGCGACGGCAGCCTCACACCACAGAGAACCAGTGAACCCTCGTACTCCTCTACGCGTGGGCATCCACTGCCGCGTCTTCCCTGGCTCTGCGTCGTCCCCTTCCTAGGCCTCACTGTCGTCCATCGCCCTGGTGCTCTCGGCGCGACGTGGTCAACATGGTCAAGGAACGGCTTCCATCGGACGTGGACTGTACGTGGAGAGGCTGACAGCTGGGTCCACGGCCGCAGCAAGGAAGTGCCTCCTTATTACGTGCAAAATAATTATTCCTCCACCTGATAGAGGGGACCCATCGGACGGGCCACCGTATTTCACGAAAAAATGTTTCCCCCCTGACTGCTGGGACCCACCAGCTACTTCTTCGCACGCAAGGAAGTGCCTGACAGTCGGGACCCACCTGGTCGAAGCATACGTAGCGTGGTCATTCTGGTCGCGAACGTGTACGTACATATATACTGGTGGATGTAGAGGCGCGCACGTAGCATGTACACGTATGTACAGCGGCCAGGGTGCAAGAAAGAAAATACCGCCACATATGTGTACATACGGGCGGGGTCTCGAACGCCTACTCGCGCATACGCACGGCCAGGGCTCGTGTACATGGCTGGGTCGGAACAGAGAAACAGCATCGTCGTCGTGTTCATGGGGAGGCAACAGAATGCGTCGTGTTCATGGGGAGGCAACGGAATGCGTCGTGTTCATGGGGAGGCAATGGAATGCGTCGTGTTCATGGGGAGGCAACGGAATGCGTCGTGTTCATCGGGAGGCAACGGAACGCGTGGGAGCCAACCAGCTGGGTTAGAATGGAATGCATGGTCATGTTCATTGGGAGGGCTTGGACGGAATAGGCGATGGAAACGAGGCCTGTCATACCGCAGAACAGAGGAAACGACCTTGTGTTCGACCGACCATGTTCGAAACGGGATCCTGTTGATCAGGAGGGGTGTGGCGTACCGCAAAACGGAGGAAACAAACCTCCTACGGTCGAAACGGGGATCCTGTTGATCGGGAGGGGTGTGGCGTACCGCAAAACGGACGAAACAGACCTCCTACGGTCGAAACAGGGGTCCTGTTGATCGGGAGGAGTGTGGCGTACCGCAAAATGGACGAAACGGACCTCCTGCGGTCGAAACGGGGGTCCTGTTCATCGGGAGGGGTGTGGCATACCGCAAAACGGGACTCCATGGGATACTGTTCATCTCCACCGTCGATCTCCTCCAGTCTCCACGGGCTACCATGGACCTCCTCCAGCCTCCACGGACTCCTGTTCATCCAGCCTCCACCGCGCGCTACTCCATCGACTACTGTTCAACCACCCATCAACCGTCTACTGTTCATCCAGCCCTCCACACCACGGGGTCCTGTTCAACCACCCCTCCACGGGCACCCCTCCATAGTCTATTGTTCATCCAGCCCTCCACACCACGGGGTCCTGTTCATCCAGAGGCAACGCCACCGCTCACTGTTCATCCACCCCCCCCCCACCACCACCCGCAACGCTCACTGTTCATCCAATTGATCGGCTTCAGTTAGCAGTAGTAGCGAAGGAATCGCTCGATCGGATTCAGTTAACAGCCATCGATCGATTGCTCGGGTTCAGTAACGCGTAGCCTGCAGTGCAATCGCTCGGGTTCAGTTAAATCCCAACGCCTCGCTCGGGTTTAGTTAGAGCCAACGCCTCGCACACACACGTGTACATGTACGAGAGAAACGCGCATCGCTCGGCCCCCGACCTCCCACCGTAACCGGGAACTCCCCGAAATTTTCCTCCCCCTCGCTTCTACCACAGTTTTTTCCGTCATGGACGGCCCAAAGAATGTCATGCAGCTACGTCTCCGGCCCGCCCAGGACGAAAAGCCCATTTTCTGTCATGATTTTTTTGTCATAGAAGTAGGAGCCCACCACATCTATGATGATACCGGGTTTTGTCACAATTATCGTCATAGAAGTGTCATATGTATGACAGAAAAAAATTGTTTGGCCCAAAATGTCATGGATGTGTCTTTTTTTGTAGTGTGGTGCGCAACTGCCTACCATTGGTCATCCAGATCAAAGTGTGCTTGGTGTTTGTGCCATACCCTATGGTTGCAAAGAATTGTGCAACCAACTCTGCATCGAAATCATAGTTGAAGGTCATGAGGGGCACGATGTTGAGCTGTTCACAGAGGGTACGAGCTTCTCCAAAGTATGACAGGTACTTCTCCATGCGTGTTAGGTTGATTGACTTGGTCTTCACAAACAGGTTCTTCCTTGCCTTGAGCCGATCAAAGTACACAAGTGATTGATCCTTGTTCCAGAACGGTGATCCAACAAGAGAGGAATCCTGAGGAAGGAGGTAGGGGTTTTGCTCACGGTATTGCCAATACTCATTTTGCTTCAATTCAGCAGCCGTCTCGACCAGTTCCTTCTTGTTACAAGCAGTTGACTTGACATTGGATTTTCCCTATTCCTAGCAGACTAACGACGAGTAGGCAGCGGTGTGGGGGCAAACTCTTCTTCATCTTCGGAATACACAATTCTGGCATGATAGGTGCGCCCACGCTTGGATGGGGGATTCACATTCTTGCGACGAAGCTACTACCACCTGAAGAGACACAAAACCACAAGGGAAAACATGAATACAAACTATGCATAAGCCACGGAGAAACAAAAGTGAGAACAGCAGGATTATGTGAGCATTCTGGAGTTGGGGGCCTCTAGCGGTAGTACCGGGGAACTGGGGCGGTAGTACCGCCCGAGCGGTAGTACCGCTCTAGGAACGGATGCACGAAATCCCCAGATCTGGTAGTACCAAAGGTCACAAATTCAAAAATGCTCAACTAAAACTTCAATCCTCCTATCTAGGAGTCATTCAACATCCTACTCAAGCCTGGTTTAGCCAAAAATCCAGAAACCAACATGCATTGCCCTAGAAACCTAGATTCAAAGGATAGAACCGTAGGAGCAATGAATGGGGGCAATACTGGGTTGCATGGCAAGAGGAGGTGGTGGGAAAGGATTCCACCGGATGGAATCGTTGAAGACGGCACCAGCCGGAGCGGCTGGCGGGGCTGTTCTTCATCACCTAAGAGAGAGGGAGAGAGAGACGTGGGGGAGAGTGAAAGGGTATGGGGGAGTTAGAACTCCCCTGGTCGATACTTACCCCCCACAACGTCCCGCTAAGCGGTAGTACCGCTAGGGGCAGTGGTAGTACCGCCCCGATACTACAGTCGGGCAGGAGGCCCAGTAGTACCGCTCGAGCAGTAGTACCGCTGGACAGAACGGTAGTACCACTCCCTCACAGCGGTAGTACCACCGGCAGGGAGATAGAACAGCCCAGAACAAGAAAAATGGCTTATGCACGACTAGGGTGGTTGAAGCATAGAGATAGGCTTGGGATGGAGACTCAAAAAGGACAGCATAGGGAAGAGATACTCCCAGTTCCAAAAACCAATAAACCAAGAGCAACTTGGAGTAACTCAAAGCACAAACAACACCCTAAGGAAACTACTCGAACAAGCACCTCTCAAAGGAGGGCGGTGGCCGAGGCCACCTATGTTTGAGTCAATTGGTATGGCACCACGAAGATATTAACCTTGGGCCCATGACCAAAACTCATCTTTGAAGCACAAGTACCATCGACAATGGCGAATGTGAAAGAGTTGATCAATTTATGCATAATGGGGGGAGGGAGAGTTCATTGAGAGAACAATACTCCCCCTATGTCCATGCCTACATCTAAACAAGACAACATGATGAGTGTGGTGGGGTGTGCAAAGGTTCAAGCCACATTGCTAAAATCGATGATATTTAGCTCATGCCTTAACTCGCGAAATCTTGCTTCATCCAACGGCTTCGTGAAAATATCTGCAAGGTTATCATGAGTGTTAACATAGTTGAGCTCAATCCCTCCTCGCCTCATATGATCCCGGATGAAGTGATACGAATCTCAATATGCTTCGTCTTGAAGTGTTGCACCGGGTTGAGAGAGATCTTGATGGCACTTTCATTGTCACATCAAAGAGGCACTTTGTCACAAATGACATTGTAATCCTTTAAAGTTTGCCTCATCCATAGAAGTTGAGCACAACAACTACCGGTGGCCACATACTCCACTTCGGTGGAGGAGAGAGACACACAACTTTGCTTCTTAGAAGACCAACTCACCAAAGAGCAACCAAGAAATTGGCACCCTCCGGAAGTTGACTTCCTATCCAATTTGTCTCCCGCCCAATCCGAGTCCCAAAAGCCCACAATGTTGAAGTTTGCTCCTCTAGGGTACCATAAGCCAAAGTTTCGGATATGAGCCAAATATCGAAAGATTCGCTTGACTGCCACATAGTGGCTTTCCTTAGGTGAGGCTTGAAACCATGCACAAATTCCCACACTCAACATGATATCCGGTCTAGATGCACAAAGGTAAGCAAGGAGTCAACCATAGAACGATATACCTTTTGATCCACCGCTTTACCATTGGGATCAATGTCAAGTTCTCATTTGACGGGCATTGGAGTAGAAGCCGGTTTGACATCACTTAGCTTGAATATCTTGAGCATGTCTTGAGTGTATTTGGCTTGGTTGATGAAGGTTCCTTCTCTTCTTTGTTTGATTTCGAACCCCAGAAAGAACTTCAACTCTCCCATCATGGACATCTTGAACTTTGAGGTCATGAGTGCGACAAACTCCTCATTGAAAGCTTTGTTAGGAGAACCAACGATAATATCATCAACATATAGTTGGCATACAAACAACTCCCCTTTGACCTCCTTAGTAAAAAGAGTTCGGTCGATTTTCCCAATTTCAAACCCACGATCTTGCAACAACTCGGTAAGGTGCTCATACCATGCACGCGGGGCTTGTTTAAGGCCATAGAGCGCCTTATCGAGTTGGTACACATGATTGGGGAACTCGGGATCCTCAAACCCCGGGGGTTGTTTGACATACAAGAACTCATTAATAGGACCATTAAGAAAAGCACTCTTCACATCCATTTGTTGCAACCTGAAGTTATGATGAGAAGCATAAGCAATCAACAAACGAATAGATTCAAGGCGGGCAACGGGAGCAAAGGTTTCACTATAGTCGATACCCTCGACTTGGGAGTAGCCTTGTGCCACCAAACGAGCCTTGTTGCGAACGATAATCCCATGAGCATCTTGCTTTTTATTGAATATGCACTTGGTTCCAATAACATTATGGTTCTCCTTTGGCCTTGGCACCAATCTACACACCTTGTTGTGCTCGAAGTTGTTGAGTTCTTCATGCATGGCATTAAGCCAATCCGGGTCCTCCAGCGCCTCGTAGACCTTTTGGGGTTCAACACAAGAAACAAACACGTGATGTTCACAATAGTTTAATAATCGTCTACGAGTGATTACCCCCTTTCTTAAGCTTCCAAGCACATTCTTCATGAGATGATCTTTGGTAGTGAGCTTGGACGCAATTTTGGCGGCACAGCGCTCCAATTTCTCCTCAAGAGAGAGTTGAGGAGCGGTAACTTGATCATCTTGAGCGTCGTCTTGAGCTTGTTCTTGATCTTGAGCTTGCTCTTGATCTTGGACTTGCTCGGTGGTAAGAACTTGACCTTGCGCATCACTTGGTGGTTTACCACCATCTTGGGGTTAATCTTGCCCTTGATCTTGTTCATTTGGTTGAGGGACTTCACTTTGTTCTTCGGAAGCGTGTGGGTCTTGGGTTGGTGATGGTTCCACTTGAGTGGAACATTGTCCTTCTCCTTCAGCCACAAGGGGTTCCTCAATGGGTCGGATATAGCCAACACCCATTCTTCTTATGGCTTGGGGAGGAATTTCATCACCTACATCACAAGTACCACTTTGCTCCACTTGGGAGCCATTATTCTCATCAAACTCCATGTTACACGTCACATCAATGAGTCCTGTAGACTTGTTGAGGACACGGTAAGCATGAGAGTTTGTAGCCTAACCCACAAATATGCCCTCATGAGCTCTAGCCTCAAATTTAGACAAACGAACACCTTTCTTGAGAATGAAACACTTACAAATGAACACCCGGAAGTACTTGAGGTTGGGCTTGTTGCCGGTGAGTATCTCATATGGAGTCTTGTTCAAGCCTTTGCGGAGATAGAGCCGATTGGATGCATGACAAGCGGTGTTAATGGCTTCGGCCCAAAAGTTGCATGGATACTTGAACTCCGCCATCATGGTTCTTTCCACGTCCATCAAGGTCCGGTTCTTCCTCTCTGCTACACCATTTTGTTGAGGGGTGTAAGGTGCGGAATATTGATGCTTGATCCCCTCATCACTAAGAAAATCATCCAAGGTGTAGTTCTTGAACTCGGTGCCGTTGTCACTTCTTATCGTCAAGATCTTTGCATTGTGTTGACGTTGAGCTTCATTTGCAAAGTCGATGACGGTTTGTTGGGTCTCACTCTTCCTCTTGAAGAAATATACCCAGGTGTATATTGAATAATCATCCATAATCATCGAACAATAATTTCTACCCCAGATATTATCAAAGGATGGAGGCCCAAAGAGATCCATGCGAAGGAGCTCCAAGGGCCTCTTCGAGTAGATGATAGTCGTGGGTGAGCCTTCTCATGTAACTTTCCTTTGATACAAGCACTGCAAGCAAGATCTTTGGCAAAACTAACATTTGTTAGTCCACAGACATGGTTCCCCTTGAGAAAACTTTGCAAAGATATCATATTGACGTGGGCTAAAAGGCGATGCCAAAGCCATCCCACGTCAACTTTAGCCATTAGGCATGTCGCTGTCTTAGTGGGTTGTTTCGAAAAGTTAATCACATAAAGACCATTCTCGACATGCCCAACAAAGGCTACTTTAAGAGTCTTGCTCCACAAGAGGGTCACGGTATCAATATCAAAGAAGGTGGCAAAGCCCATGAGTGCAAGTTGATGAACGGAAAGTAAGTTATATGCAAGGGACTTAGCAAGCATGACTTTCTCGATCGTGAGATCATGAGAAATGACAACCTTGCCAAGACCCAATACCTTAGAAGATGAGGCATCACCCCACTCGACATTGCATAGGTGAAACTTTGTGCACGTCCACCACCAAGTCCTTTCTTCTAGTCATATGATTTGTGGCTCCACTATCAAGCAACCATGATCCCCCACTGGAAGCAAACACCTACAAGAGATCAATGCATGGTTTTAGGTACCCATTTTGTAATGGGTCCTTTGATGTTAGTAACAAGGGTCTTAGGAACCCAAATAGTCCATTCAATGTACGCATAAGAAGAACCAACAAATTTGGCATAAACATGCCCATCACTAGCGCGGCATAACACATAAGAAGGGTTAAAGTCGCCGGCTTTGTTGGAAGGAGTGACATTGCCCTTCATGACACCACCACCCTTCACATTGTTCTTCTTCTCGTTAGAAGCACCCTCTCCCTCCTTCACAAAAGTTTGCTTGAGAGGAGGAGGTCGTTTGGCCTTGTCATTCTTCTTCTTATTCTTGGACTTGGGTGCAAACCCAATTCCCTCCTTGCCCACAACTTCCTTTTGATTGCTCAAAAGGTTGTTGAGGTTCTTCTCACCTTGTATGCAAGACACAAGGCCTTTCTCAAGTTGCTCCTTCAACTTGGCATTCTCCTCCACAAGATGCACATGCTCGCAACAAGGGTTAGTAGCATTTGCATTATCAATTAAAACCATATGAGGAAAAGTGGCTTTCTCCTTGGTTAGCTTCACTTGGAGTTGATCATGAGACTCTTTGAGGCTAGCATGTGCACTCTTCAAGGCCTTGTGAGCCTTGTCAAGTATATCAAACTCCTCCTTGAGTATAGCATGGTCAACCCCAAGTTTGGCCTTCTCGGAATTGAGCACACGAGAAACAACAAGAGCATGATCAAGATCTTTCTTTAATTTCGCATGATCATTGTTTTGTGACTCCTCAAGAGATAAACGATGACCATGCTCTTCCTCAAGCGCATTAGATAGATCTAATATCTCATCGGCATAATCATGACTATGCCCTTCCATCTTAGAGATGGTGTCTTCTTGAGCCTCGATCATGTCATTGGTTTCACCAAGTTTTTCCAAGAGAGCAATGAAGTGCTTCTTGGATTTACCACTGAGCTTACTCATAAAAGACTCAAACTCATTTTCCTCGTCCTTCGTCCCCTCACTTTCATCAATGCAATCCATCAAGGAAGTATTAGTAGTGATGGTAGTTTTGATGTTGGGGGTTACCTTGTTGGTGGCTATAGCCATGAGGCACTTGGCGGTGATGTTATCGTTGGGTGAATCGAATAGGGACACCCATGGAGTTGTTGTAATGGAAACGGAGGCCATGGCAACTGAGGGAGTCCTGGATTAGGGAGTCTTCGGATAGCCGGACTATATCCTTTGGCCGGACTGTTGGACTATGAAGATACAAGATTGAAGACTTTGTCTCGTGTCCGGATGGGACTCTACTTGGCGTGGAAGGCAAGCTAGGCAGTACGGATACGGATATCTCCTCCTTTGTAACCGACCTTGTGTAACCCTAACCCCCTCCGGTGTCTATATAATCCGGAGGGTTTTAGTCCGTAGGACAACATACAATCATACCATAGGCTAGCTTCTAGGGTTTAGCCTCTCCGATCTCGTGGTAGATCAACTCTTGTAATACTCATATCATCAAGAATAAATCAAGAAGGACGTAGGGTTTTACCTCCATCAAGAGGGCCCGAACCTGGGTAAAACATCGTGTCCCCTGCCTCATGTTACCATCCGCCTTAGACGCACAGTTCGGGACCCCCTACCCAATATCTGCCGGTTTTGACACCGACATTGGTGCTTTCATTGAGAGTTCCTCTGTGTCCTCGCCGTTAGGCTTGATGGCTCCTACTATCATCGATAGCGATGTAGTCCAGGGTGAGACTTTTCTCCCCGGACAGATCTTTGTGTTCGGCGGCTTCGCACTGCGGGCCAACTCGCTTGGCCATCTGGAGCAGATCGAAAGTTACGCCCCTGGCCACCAGGTCAGGTTTGGAAGCTTAAACTACACGGCCGATATCCGCGGAGACTTGATCTTCGATGGAGTCGAGCCCCTTCCTTGTGTGCCACGCGGTCACGATGAGTACGATTTAGCTCTACCATCGGACCGTATTCAGGAGATCGCACCGGCAGCCGCTCCGAGCCTCAATTCGGAGCCAGTTGCGCCATCCATGGACGGGTGGATAGACCCCATCACGGAGGCCGTATCCTCAGCGGCGATTGAGCCGAATATCGACCTTACCCTTCACGAGAGCCGTGTTGCCAAACTGCCGGATCCTTCTCCGGCCACGGGCTCCGAACCGACTGCGCCCGTTCCTGTCGAATCCGATTGGGCACCGATCATGGAGTTTACCTCCACGGATATTTTTTAGGACTCGCCCTTTGGCGACATACTGAACTCATTAAGGTCTCTCTCCTTGTCAGGAGAGTCCTGGCCGAACTACGTCCGGCAGGATTGGGATGCGGATGACGAAGAAATTCGCCGCCCACCCACCATCCACTTAGTAGCCACTGTCGATGACTTAACCGACATGCTCTACTTCGACTCCGAGGGCATCGACGGTATGGATTACAATGCGGGAGGCGAAGAGGAACCACTGCCCACAGGGCACTGGACGCCCACTTCGTCACATGACCTATACATGGTGGACACACCCAAAGAAAACAACGGCGAGGAACGGAAGGACGCAGCGAAGGGTTGTTCCCTCGAGAAGCAGTCAAAGCGGCGGCGTAAACGCCACTCCAAATCCCGCCTCGGCAGAAATAACAATCATATAGACCTAGCGATAGAGCAGGGTGCACCATCGCCAGACCAGGGCAACACGGGAAATCAAACTGAACAACCCGACTCCGTCGAAGATAACAGTCCGGATGACATCACACTGGACAAGCGCCAGGAGCAACATAATGCCCACCAAAGGCTTTTTGCCACAACGACGAGTCTGAAAAAACAGAAGCAAAGGCTCAAGGCTGCACAAGACAAACTCAAAATCGAATGGAGTGAAGTACTCAACACTGCAGCGAAGTACGGCAGTAATCGCCACACCAATAGCTATCCGAAGTGAAAGTTGCTACCTGAATTTGATGAGGAGGCCTTAGATCCTCCACAATTAAAAAATAAAACGGCCTTCCGGTCGGATAGACGACCTCATAGCCAACATAAAATGGCAATCGACGCCGCACATAAACCAGTACGCGATCGGCGTAAGGGCTCGCATCAAAAGGATGGCGCAACCAGATCCATCTATGGACCACGCAGGCGCGCTCCAACATACAATGCAACACAACAAACATCCGAACACCACGGTACACCCAAATACAGGGGTGCCGCACACCCTCTATGTTTCACCGACGAGGTGCTGGATCATGAATTTCCAGAGGGATTCAACACCGTAAACATAGAGGCGTATGACGGAACAACAGACCCTGGGGTCTGGATTGAGGACTACATCCTCCATATCCATATGGCTCGAGGAGATGATCTCCACGACATCAAGTACTTACCCCTCAAGCTCAAAGGGCCAGCTCGGCACTGGCTTAAAAGCCTCCCCGAAAACTCCATCGGAAGCTGGGAAGAGCTTGAAGACGCCTTTCGGGCAAATTTTCAAGGGACATATGTCCGACCACCGGATGCAGACGATTTAATTCATATAACTCAACAGCCCGGTGAGTCAGCCTGAAAACTTTGGAACAGGTTCCTCACTAAAAAGAACCAAATAGTTGACTGTCCGGACACCGAAGCCTTAGCATCCTTCAAGCATAGCGTTCGAGGCGAATGGCTTGCCAGACACCTCGGTCAAGAAAAGCCGAGAACAATGGCAGCATTAACAAGCCTCATGACCCGTTTTTGCGTGGGCGAGGACAGCTGGTTAGCCCGATGCAGCACCAGCGACCCAAGTACATCCGAAGTCAGGGATGGTAACGAGAAATCACGATGCAGCAAGAATAAGCGCTGGAATAAAGAAGACAGCCCGAAGAGCACGGCGGTAAATGCCGGATTTAGAAGATCTCGGCCAGGGCAGCAGAAGCCGCCCTCCAAAGGCAACAGAGACGAATTGTCCAGCCTAAACAAAATTCTGGACCAAATATGTCAGATCCATAGCACCCCTAATAAACCTGCAAATCATACCCACAGAGAATGTTGGGTCTTCAAACAGTCCGGCAAGCTCAATGCCGAACACAAGGGGCAGGATACACCAAGTGAAGACAAGGACGAGCCTCGCAAGCAAAGCACAGGGGAACAGAAGAAATTCCCACTAGAAGTCAAAACAGTCAACGTGTTACACGTGATCAAAGGGAGAAACAAAGCGGCACCTTTAGAGGAACATGCCCCAGGGCCTATCACCGCGGAGCTCCGCCACTGGTCGTCCCAACCGATCACTTTCGACCATCGGGATTACTCGGCAAGTATCCGGCGTGCAGGATGGGCTGCCTTGGTGTTAGATCCAATAATTGACGGATACCACTTCATCCGAGTCCTGATGGACGGCGGCAGCAGTTTAAATCTGATATATCAGGACACAGTCCGCAAAATGGGGATAGACCCAACAAAAATTTGCCGCAGCAATGCTACCTTTAAAGGAGTAACACCAGGCCCGGAGGCTCACTGCAGGGGCTCCCTGCTACTAGAGGTAATATTCGGCTTCCTCGATAACTTCCGCAGCGAAAATTTAACTTTCCACGTCACTCTGTTCCAAAGTGGCTATCAAGCACTACTCGGACGCGAAGCTTTCGCTCGCTTTAATGCAATACCGCATTACACTTCCCTCAAGCTCAAGATGCCCGGTCCACGTGGCATCATTACAGTAAATGGAAATATTGAGCGCTCCTTGCGCGCCGAAGACGGTGCGGCCGCCTTGGTCGCTGTACACTAAACGGCCTCACCAACTCAAGCATTCGACAGGTCGTTAAGACCACGGACACGGCTAGATGAGTCCGGCTCAGCTATATGTAATTAATATAGGTTTGATGGCTATACCCCTATTACAATACAAGGGGCTCAACACGCGCGCAAAAGTGGCAATAAGGCTCACCCTTACTCATTTTCAACTATATATTGTTTATTTAGTATAACTTAACTTTTGCACGACAACTTTTCAATTAAGTTCCTCTCTTTTTCATATGACCATCATGCTACACCCGTCCAGGATACGGCACAACAGAGACACAGGCGCAGACGTGCAGCAGGGACCCGTTCCAAGGATTCTTTGTAGATTAAGACCCTGCGTAAACCTTTTTTACTGTCTCTTGTTGATTTACATCCCTCTGGTTCTCAGTACAACCGAGAAGGAAGCTGACGTCTTGGCATGTGGCCATGCCAGAATAATGCACGTACCTGGACACCAGGGGCTTATTACAAAGGGTACTATTTAGACCCGGTTTACACCACAAAGACCGAATACCTTAGGGAGTGTTCGGCGTCGCGAGTTTGGCCTTATATGCATCAGCTCCGAATCATGTCTTTGGTCAAATATTGGGTTTGCCCAGCTCCTGTGTTTTGCTGCCTTACGTTCCGCTCTATCGGCTAAGGCGGCACCAGCAGATCTACTGCGATTGTGCCCTGGTTCATCCGGACGAGCACCTCAGTAGAGAAAGCCGAAAACTGACTGTCATGATATAGCGTGATACTGGTCAACCACTCGATGACCTATTGGAATCTTTGGGATTCCTCCGCATTAACGAAGGGCCGTTTCCCGGCCGGGCATGTACGCACCCCGAATCCGAACGAGTGCGGAGCCACCAGGGGCTATATAGTAGCCCCACTATCAAACTCCTATGGCTAAGTGAGAGTGTTAAAGCATTATAGTCAGGTTGCCTAGTTCGCTGCGCTATCACCTCCTTATTAGGACCAAGACATTGGATTAAGTGTGAATACGCGTCTTCTGTGAACACCCCCGCATTCTATGCGTGGGGACTGAAGCCGACGACTGCAATCTCTCAGGTTATATACATGTATACATAAACGGCCGCACAGGAGGCATCACAATACTTTCGGGCAAAAGTATAAATACAGCCTTGATAGATTCAATAAAACGTTGTTTTTACAATGGGAATACATGTCACTCAAACATAACATTCTTCGAGCACTGGGACTCTATCGTATGAGCGCCCTCAAGAACTTCTTCAAAATAGTGCTCGGCAGCCACTCGGCCTATGGCCGAACCCTGCGCCGCGATAGTGGTGGCATCCATCTCCGCCCAGTATGTTTTGACACGGGCAAGGGCCATCCGCGAGCCTTCTATGCACGCCGACCTCTTCATTGCATTAATGTGTGGCACCGCACCAATGAACTGCTGCACCAAGCTAAAATAGTGGTTCGGCTTTGGCCTTTCCGGCCATAGATTATCCACGACAGACCTCATGGCGAGTCTGGACAATCTAGTGAGTTCGGCCCATTCGGCAAGCTGATCAGTCAATGGAAGCGGACGCTCTGGAATGTTAAATTGCGACTAGAACAGCTTGTCCACTTCACGATCTGTTTGATCTCAGAAGTATTCGGCCGCATCGACAGCGCTCGCCGCTAAGTCCAGATATGCGTCGGCCGAACTCCACAGGCGATCCAGAGGGGCATACCGCGGATCGCCGAACTTCCTCCGCAGCATAAAGGGCTTCCTAGCTACAATATTTCCGGCTTCATGCAGTTCCTCCTTCTTTGCTCTCATTGTAGAGCGGGTGTCTTTGGTCGCCATTGTGGCCTTTTCGAGGTCCGTAGCCTTCGCCCAACTTTCTTCTTCAAGAAACTGGCAGCGGTCGGCAGTGTCTTTTAACTTCACAACCATTTTCTCTTTGCTCTCAACTCTTCGGTCGCCTTCAACGCGGCTGCATTACTACTTCTTGCTTGCTCCTTGGCTCGGGCAAGCTCCGCACGCAGGGCCTCCACGGTGGCAGCCCCATCTGCAGTCACAACATATTAAAGATACTGGCATCACGCCTCCCTTACTATGTGACATTCACTATAAACATCACCTACTCTGTGCCTCACCAAGCCGCTTGTTAACAAGCTCGATATCGGCATTCGCCGCATCCAGTCGCCGTTTTAGTTCGGCAACCCCATCAGTCTGGCTAGCCACCAGAGCTTCAGACACCTGCACATAACGGCAGTCTGGTTATTACCTGGGACTACGATCCTCTGTTCGCCGCCGTTCTCGACGACAACCAGAGTCTCAGGGGCTACTATCTACATAGGGCGCACCTAAAAATGTGCGGTACTACCACAAATGCATATCATTCCACGTACCTCAAAGCCCGTCAGTAGACTCATAAAGGCTTCATGCAACCCATTTTCCGCGGATGAAATCCTTTCAATCACCGTACACATTAATGTACGGTGCTCTTCTGAGATAGTCGCTCGCTCTAGCAGACCCTTCAGTACATCCGACCACATACCAAGTGGTGCCAGACTCTTTTGATTGCTCTCTTCAAGAGCCAGATACTGAGGGCTTCGGGTGACCATGGGATTACCTTCTGGCCTTGCCGGATCCAGAGAAACTCCCTGTGACGACACTTCAAGGTCACCCGCTTCTTGAGCCAGGGAGTCCGGGGGAGGCGTTTCGCTCTCCATCATCTCCGGAAGAAGATCCCTCGAAGACAAGCTCTGCTGAGAAGGGCTCAGATCCGAACTGCAAGATAGATGCTTCGTTTATCTTCCTCAAAAGTAAGGTAGTATATCTTCACTATGAAGTACTTTTTGATTACTTATAGCTCATTAGAGGGCTGATCCCGCATGGACTTTGTGCGGCAAGAGCACCCTCCGAGGCGGGACCCTCTGGTGGAGTTTTCTTCTCCCGTTTGGAAACCTTGGTTTCCGGGTCATCAGAGGTAGTCCTCTTCCTCCCCCAGGGCGAGGGAATGTCAGATTCCTTCCCTTGGTTATCCTCCCTCACGGAAGCGCTCGTTCCCTTGGTTGGAATAGGTAGCGGAGGGGGCCCGCTTTCTCCCTCTTTATTCCCCCCTTCATCTTCCTTTGAGGGTACCAGGCAAGGTGCTGGCTCAAGCATCTTTTCCAGCACCGGATTGTCCAAGCCTTCCGGAAGGGGGACCGAACACCAGATCATCTTCGCCTTTGTTATCCAGTCCTGGTCAAAAAGCGATTCTTCAGAATGACATCATGATAAATGAAAGACAGTGTGTTCGGCTAGAGGATTACTTACTTGGGCCGCGGTGCGTTTGCTGCTCAGGCCCACGTCCTCGGAGGTGTCCGGACACTCTATTTGGGGTCCAAAGAATGACTTGTACATCTCCTCGTGCATCAGGCTGAGGAAATTCTGAATAGCGTGCGGTCCTGCTAGGTTGAATTCCCACAAGCGGAGGGGCCGGCGTTTGCAAGTCTGGACTTGATGAACCAGCATGATTTGCACTACCATAACCAAACTAAAATCTCCCTCGAAGAGATCCCGGATGCGGCTCTGCAGTATGGGCACATCCTTGGCTGGACCCCAGCTCAGCCCCCTGCTGATCCATGACATCAGTTGTGGTGGAGGGCCCGAGCGAAAGGCGGGGGAAGATAACCACTTGGCACTTCTAGGAGCGGTGATGTAGAACCACTCCCGTTGCCATAATCCGGACACCTCTGGAAAGGAACCTTTTGGCCACGGAGCTCCAGCAATCTTGCTTATTAATGCTCCCCCGCACACTACATACTGCCCCTCAACCGTCTTCGGCTTCACATCAAAGGTCTTGAGCCACAGGCCGAAGTGAGGGGTAATGCGGAGGAAGGCCTCACAGACGACAATAAATGCCTAGATGTGGAGAAAGGAATCCGAGGCTAGGTCGTGGAAATCAAGCCCGTAATAAAACATCAAACCCCTAACGAAGGGATCCAGAGTGAGGCCTAGTCCTCAGAGGAAGTGGGAGATGAGCACGACGTCTTCGTTGGGTTCAGGAGTAGGGACGACCTGCCCTCGGGCGGGCAGCCGATGTGAGACTTCGGCGGTCAGGTATCTTGCCTCCCTCAACTTCTTGATATCCTTTTCCGTGACGGAGGAGGGCATCCACCGGCCCTGGAGGCTGGATCCGGACATGATTGAAGATCCGAAGCACCTGACCTGGGCTTTGAGTGTTAGAACTAGAGGCAGGGGAAGGATTCGATTGAGCACAGGAGGGAAAAAGTAAAAACCTTGACCCTTTATAAAGGGGGTGAATATCAAGCATCCTCCTCATGGCCATTTGGGACTTGCCTAAAATCTCAGAGTCCTAGGTGCGGTTGGGTTACCCACACCCGTATTGATAAGTATCCCATAATAAGGGGGACACTATCTCTTCTTTGACAAGACGTGTCAAGAAACTGCCTCGCGTTATGTGCGGGGCTAGTTAAAGAAAAACGGTTCGAATAATCACCGGGCCATGGCATGATGTCATGTTTCCAAAACGTGTCAGCAGATTAGATTTGTGGAAATATTATTCTCTCTATGGTGGTATGTGGAACTTATTTTGCAGTGTCGGACACTATCCTTGTATTCAAATTCTTTCGTGGTGTATTCGGAGAAGGAACCCGCCTTGCAATGCCGAAGACAATACTGCGCGCCAGACTCATCGTCATTGAAGCCTGGTTTAGGGGCTACTGAGGGAGTCCTGGATTAGGGGGTCTCCGGACATCCGGACTATATCCTTTGGCCGGACTGTTGGACTATGAAGATACAAGATTGAAGACTTCGTCTCGTGTCCGGATGGAACTCTACTTGGCTTGGAAGGCAAGCTAGGCAGTACGGATATGGATATCTCCTCCTTTGTAACCGACCTTGTGCAACCCTAACCCCCTCCGGTGTCTATATAAACCGGAGGGTTTTAGTATGTAGGACAACATACAATCATACCATAGGCTAGCTTCTAGGGTTTAGCCTCTTCGATCTCGTGGTAGATCAACTCTTGTAATACTCATATCATCAAGAATAAATCAAGCAGGACGTAGGGTTTTACCTCCACCAAGAGGGCCCGAACCTGCGTAAAACATCGTGTCCCCTGCCTCCTGTTACCATCCGCCTTAGACGCACAGTTCGGGACCCCCTACCCGAGATCCGCCGGTTTTGACACCGACAGCAACAGTCTCACCATCTTCATCATCATCATCCTCATTGTACTCTTCTTGTGCCACCAACCCCTTGGCAGGAGTCTTCTTGGTGAAGTTGTTCTTGTTGGGGAAGGACTTGGCCTTGTATTTTCGGATAAGCTTGCCACCATTGTATTCCCTCTTCTCGTACGGGCACTCCGTAACAAAGTGGATCACATTTACACAATTATAGCATGTTCTCACACGTTTCTTGCCCTTTGCGCCACTTGAGTTGTTCTTGTTGAAGTTGGGCCTTTAGTTCTTCTTGCTCCAAAATTGCCGCGAAGCGAGAGCCATGTGCTCATGATAGGCATATTTGGTATCTTCATGGCAACACTCCTATACTTCATGTTCACCCTCTTCTTCCACACTAGCCTTGGCCTTCAAAGCAAGGTTGAGATTATTTGCTCGTTGAGAATGCAACACCACATTATCGGTGGTCTTGTCCAAGATCCTCATTGCAACAAACTCATCCAACACTTCACTTGAGGACAAGGCGTGAAGGTCCGGGCTTTGACGGATGACGGAGGACATGGCCTTATGGTATGGCATCATGGCCTTGAGAAACTTGTGCTTGATCCAATTCTCATCCGTATCCTTGCTCCCATGATTTCGGAGTGAGATGGGGAGAGTGGTTAATCTTCGATAAAGCTCTCGAGCTTCTTCATCTTCAATCATTGCAAACTCATCAGCTTCATCTTGCACCACTTAAAAGTTTGAGCGTTGAATGCTTGCGCTTCCCTTGTAAATGGAGACAACATGTTGTCATGCTTCCTTGGCCACAGTGAAAGGTCGGAGGTGCGCAATATCTTCGAGTGGAATTGCTTCTTGGAGAATGAAAAGAGCGGACTCGTTGAATTGATGATCCGTGGCTTCTCTAGGAGTGAAGTTGCTTGGGTCGTGCGAGTAGAAACCTTGCTCAATAATTCTCCAAAGATTAGTAGAACTATGATTTAAATGACGTTTAAAGCGATACACCCAAGAGGCAAAATCCTCATTTTTCACAAGCTTAGGAGGAGGACCAACATGATTCATATGCGTGGAGGGAACTGGTCCACAATAATTAAGAGGAGGCTCAACATGGCAAAAGATGCCATTTCCACTTCTACCACAAGTCAAAGGAACTTGATCACTAGTAGCTTCCCCCTTGTTGGAGTTAGCATCCGTCACCTTGTTAGTGGGATCGACCACTTCCAACGGTGCGGTGGATAGTTTAAGACCATCAAGAAAATTCTTGAGCATGACTTTGACCTCGGTCATCATGGAGGTTTTCAATGTGTCCAAAGCCACATTGAACTCCTCACGAGAGACCGAGGATCCCCCATCGGCCGCAGACAAAGTGGGATTCGCACCGGGGTGCTCCTCCACCTCGTCTGTGGTGTCAACCATACTCTTCGGACGGAAAAGTCCTTAATAAAGAGACGAGGCTCTGATACCAATTTAAAGGATCGATATAGTTGACTAGAGGGGGGCGGTGAATAGGCAACTAACCATTTTTATCTTTTCTTGGCCAAATTAAACTTAGTATCAAAATAGGTTGTCTAGATGTGCAACTAGGTGAGCAACCTATATGATGCAACAACAACAAGCACACAAGCAAGCAAGGGATATAACACAATAAAAGCTTGCACAAGTAAAGGTAAGAGATAGCCAAGAGTGGAGCCGGTGGAGACGAGGATGTGTTATCGAAGTTCCTTCCCTTTGAGAGGAAGTACGTCTCCGTTGGAGCGGTGTGAAGGCACAATGCTCCCCAAGAAGCCACTAGGGCCACCGTATTCTCCTCACGCCCTCACACAATGTGAGATGCCATGATTCCACTATTGGTCCCATTGAAGGCGGCGACCGAAACTTTACAAACAAGGTTGGGGCTCTCTCCACAACCGAATTGGAGGGTCCCAACGAAACCATGGAGCTTCACCACAATTGAATATGGCTCCGAGGTGACCTCAACCGTCCAGGGTGCTCAAACACCCAAGAGTAACAAGATCTGCAAGGGATTAGTGGGGGTCAAATTTCTCTTGGTGGAAGTGTAGATCGGGGCCTTCTCAACCAATCCTAGAAAATCCATAAGTTTGATTGGCTAGGGAGAGAGATCGGGCAAGAATGAGCTTTTGAAAGGCAATGGAGCTTGGGGGAAGGGGTCAACCCTAGGAAGAAGAAGACCCCCCCTTATATAGGGGAACAAAATCCAACCGTTTTTTGCCCTGTGCCTGCAGCTAAGCGGTACTACCACTCCTAGGAGCAGTACTACCATGCACAAGCCTAAAATACACAGAGTGTATTTACGGTAGTGTCGCCGGAGCGGTACTACCATTGACCCTAGTAGTACTACCACTGAGGGTGTTTAAACTTGGAGGGGCAGCAGTAGTAGAGGGTGCCAGGGCGGCAGTACCATGCGAAGCGGTACTATCGTTCTAGTGCCTCTTTACTACCACTTAGTGCAAAGTGGGAACAGGAGCTTGCACAAAGGAAAACCCCGCAAGCGGTAGTGGAGATGGTAGTATGGGCTGTAGTACCACCGGAGTGGTACTACCGCACTACTACCGCCCTACTACCGTGAATTGCAGACCGACAATAGAACATTGCACGCTCGGGGAAACCCTAAGCGGTAGTGCCATGGAAGTACACAGCGGTACTACCGCATAAGCGGTACTACCGTGGGCACTAGCGGTACTACCGCTGGCAAGATGCTGAAACACCACAGAAAACATGGAAAAGCTCCAAAGAAGGGAAAGGAGGTTGTGGGTGCATATGGGGTTGTGTACATGTTGATTCCACCCACACCTTTCTGAAGCGGACACCCTCTTAATAGTATGGCTTTCCTACGACTCAAATCCACCGAAAAGAAACGTAGAGAACCGCCGTCTTCGATAGGCCCCGAGGGGCAGCGAATCGTCTAGTGCCTAGATATGAGATATCTAAAATGCTCAATGCACACGATTAGTCCACAAAATGCATTGTCATCAATCACCAAAACTACTTAGGGAGAAATATGCCCTTACAATAGGTGTCTACAATTTGCAAGATAGGATCAAGAACACAAATATCTTCATGAAAACATAATAGGTTCAGATCTGAAATCATGGCACTCGGGCCCTAGTGACAAGCATTAAGCATAGCAAAGTCATACCAACATCAATCACAGAATGTAGTGGATAATAGGGATCAAACCCTAACAAAACTAACTCGATTACATGATAAATCTCATCCAACCCATCACCGCCCAGCAAGCCTAAATTACTCACGCACGGCGGTGAGCATCATGAAATTGGTGATGGAGGAAGGTTGGTGACGATGATGATGGCAACGAATCCCCCTCTCCGAAGCCCCAAACGGACTCCAGATCAGCCCTCCCCATGAAGAACAGGACGGCGGCGGCTCCGTATTGTTAAACACGATGAACCCTTCTCTTTGATTTTTTTTTCTCCCCAAACATGAATATATGGAGTTGGAGTTGAGGTCGGAGGAGCTCCAGGGGGCCCACAAGCCTGCAGGGTGCACCCTAGGGCTTGCAGGCTGTAGGTGGCCCCCCTCTGGATAATTCTTGCGCCAACATTTTTTATATATTCCAAAAATATTCTTCATAAATTTTCAGGCCATCCCGAGAACTTTTATTTCTGCACAAAAATAGCACCATGGCAATTCTGCTGAAAACAGCGTCTGTCCAGGTTAGTTCCATTCAAATCATGCAAAATTAGAGTCCAAAACAAGGGCAAAAGAGATTGGAAAAGTAGGTATGATGGAGACGTATCAACTCCCCCAAGCTTAACCCATTGCTTGTCCTCAAGCAATTCAGTTGATAAACTGAAAGTGACAAATAAAAACTTTTACAAACTCTGTTTGATCTTGTTGTTGCAAATATGTATAGCCAACATTCAGGTTTTCAGCAAGGATTATGAACTAACCATATTCACAATAAAATTAGGTCTCACATTTACTCATATCAATGGCATAATCAACTAGCGAGCAATAATAATAAATCTTAGATGACAACACTTTTTCAAAACAATCATGATATGATCTGACAAAATGGTATCTCGCTAGCCCTTTCTAAGACCGCAAAACATAAATGCAGAGCACCCCTAAAGATCAAGGACTAACTAGACATTATAATTCATGGCAAAAGAGATCTAGTCACACTCATACTCAATATAAATTAATAGAAAAGCATACAAATGACAGTGGTGCTCTCTAACTGGTGCTTTTATAAGAGGATGATGACTCAGCAATAGAAGTAAATAGATAGGCCCTTCACAGAGGGAAGCAGGGATTTGTAGGGGTGCCAGAGCTCGAGCTTTTAAAACAGAGATGAATATAATTTTGAGAGGTATGCTTTCATTGTCAACATAACAACCAAGAGATCTCACTATCTTCCATGCTAGATACATTATAGGCGGTTCCCAAACAGAATGGTAAAGTTTTTACTCCCCCTCCACCAACAAGCACACTCCACAGCTGATCCGAAACAACGGGTACCATCCATACCAACAACAATCCTGTGGGAGTTTTCTTTGAAGTTACATTTTGATTTGATTTTGAGCATGGAACTGGGCATCCCGAATACCAGCCACTTTCTCATGAATGACAAGTGAATAAACACTCATCGTGAGAATAACCCACCTAGCATGAAAGATACTGACAACCCCAAGTCGCTACATGAGCGATTCGGGGGTACAAAACAGATTATTATTTGAAGGTTTAGAGTTTGGCACATGCAAATTTACTTGGAACGACAGGTAAATACCGCATATAGGTAGGTATGGTGGACTCATATGGAACAACTTTGGGTTTAAGGAAGTGCAGGCACAAGAAGTATTCCCTCTTAGTACAAGTGAAGGCTAGCAAAAGATTGAGGAGCGACCAACTAGAGAGCGATAACGGTCATAAACACGCATTGAGACTAACCAATATTGAGTGGAAGCATGAGTAGGATATAAATCACCATGAACATAAATATCATGGAGGCTATGTTATTTTTGTTTCAACTACATGCGTGAACATGTGTCAAGTCAAGCCACCCGAATCATTCAAAGGAGGATATCATCCTATCATACTACATCACAACCATTTTAAAAGCATGTTGGCACGCAAGGTAAAGCATTCTCAACTCCTAGCTAATTAAGCATGGCATGAGTAACTATAATCTCTAATTGTCATTGCAAACATGTTTCATTCATAATGGGCAGAATCAAGAACGATGAACTAATCATATTTACAAAAACAAAATAGGTCGAGTTCGAACCAGCTTTTCTCCATCTCAATCATTTCATCATATATCCTCATTATTGCCTTTCACTTGCACGACCGAATGGTGTGGATAATAATAAGAGTGTTTGTGCATTGGACTAAGCTGGGATTGATACGTCTCCAACATATCTATACATTTTTATTGTTCCATGCTATTATATTATCTATTTTGGATGTTTTAATGCATTAATATGCTATTTTATATGATTTTTTGGAATAACCTATTAACCTAGAGCCCAGTGCGAGTTTCTGGTTTTTTTTCCTTGTTTTAGAGTTTCGCAGAAAAGGAATACCAAATGCAATGAAACTTTTGCGATAATTTTTCTTGGACCAGAAGACATCCAGAGGGCTTGGAGTGCACGTCAGGAAAGCCACGAGGAGGCCACAAGGTTGGAGGGCGCGCCCCAACCCTTGTGGGCCCCTTGTGACTCCACCGACCTATTTCTTCCACCTATATATTCTCAAATATCCCGAAACCTTCGAGGGGAGCCATGAAACCACTTTTCCATTGCCCCAACCTTCTATACCCATGAGATCCCATCTAGGGGCCTTTTCCGGCATCTTGCTGGAGGGGGATTCGATCATGGAGGGCTTCTACATGAACACCATTGCCTCTCCGATGAAGCGTGAGTAGTTTAACACAGGCCTATGGGTCCATAGCTAGTAGCTAGTTGGCTTCTTCTCTCTCTTTGATTCTTAATACAAAGTTCTCATTGATGTTCTTGGAGATCTATTCGATGTAATACTTTTTTGCGGTGTGTTTGCCGAGATCCGATGAATTGTGCATTTATGATCAGCTTATCTATGAATATTATTTGAATCTCCTCCGAATTCTTATATGCATGATTTGATATCTTTGCAAGTCTCTTCGAACTATCGATTTGGTTTGGCCAACTAGATTGGTTTTTCTTGCAATGGGAGAAGTGCTTAACTTTGGGTTCAATCTTGCGGTGCTCGATCCTAGTGACAGAAGGGGAACCGACACGTATTGTATTGTTTCCATCGAGGATAACAAGATGGGGTTTTCATCATTTTGCTTGAGTTAATTCCTCTACATCATGTCATCCTTCTTAATGCATTACTCTGTTCTTATGAACTTAATACTCTAGATGCATGCTGGATAGCGGTCGATGTGTGGAGTAATAGTAGTAGATGCAGAATCGTTTCGGTCTACTTGACACGAACATGATGCCTACATTCATGATCATTGCCTTAGACATCATCATAACTTTGCACTTTTCTACAATTGCTTGGCAGTAATTTGTTCACCCACCGTAATATGTTCTATCTTGAGAGAAGCCTCTAGTGAAACCTATGGCCCCGGGTCTATTTTCCATCATATAAGTTTCCGATCTACAATTTTAGTTTCCTATTTACTTTCTTTGCAATCTTTTACTTTCCGTTCCATAAACCAAAAATACCAAAAATATCACTTTACCATTTATCCATCTATATCAGATCTCACTTTGCAAATAACCATGAAGGGATTCACAACCCCTTTGTCGCGTTGGGTGCAAGTTGGTGTTTGTTTGTGCAGGTATTCGGTGGCTTGTCGCGTTCTCTCCTACTGGATTAATACCTTGGTTCTCAAAACTGAGGGAAATACTTACTCAACTTTGATGCATCACCGTTTCCTCTTCAAGGGAAAAACCAAGGCAAGCTTTAGAGTTAGCAAGGATCTGCAAACATTTATTCAAAGGAGAAGACAAGGTAATATGGGCTCTCTGTTAGATCAACAATAGTGCATATGAGAGCCACTCATCATTTTCATCGTGGTCTTCTCCTCGCGACCCAAAGAAACAGAAAAGAATTTCAAAGAAACACACTTTTTTTAGTTTTATTTTTTCTGAAGAAAGCAAAACAAGAAAGAGAAAAACTATTTACACGGGAAAGCTCCCAACAAGCAAAAGAAGAACGAGAAATCTTTTTGGGTTTTCTTTTAATACTACTACTGTCGGTGTCAAAACTGGTGGATCTCGGGTAGGGGGTCCCGAACTGTGCGTCTAGGCCGGATGGTAACAGGAGGCAGGGGACACGATGTTTTACCCAGGTTCGGGCCCTCTTGATGGGGTAAAACCCTACGTCCTGCTTGATTGATATGGATGATATGGGTAGTACAAGAGTAGATCTACCACGAGATCAGAGAGGCTAAACCCTAGAAGCTAGCCTATGGTATAATTGTATGTTATGGTTGTTGTCCTACAGACTAAAACCCTTCGGTTTATATAGACACCAGAGAGGGTTAGGGTTACACAAGGTCGGTTACAAAGGAGGAGATATCCATATCCGTATTGCCTAGCTTGCCTTCCACGCCAAGTAGAGTCCCATCCGGGCACGAGACGAAGTCTTCAATCTTGTATCTTCATAGCCCATCAGTCCGGCCAATGGAGATAGTCCGGCTGTCTGGAGACCCCCTAATCCAGGACTCCCTCAGTAGCCCCTGAACCAGGCTTCAATGACGATGAGTCCGGTGCGCAGTATTGTCTTCGACATTGCAAGGCGGGTTCCTTCTCCGAATACATCACAGAAGAATTTGAATACGAGGATAGTGTCTGACCCTGCAAAATAAGTTCCACATACCGCCGTAGAGAGAATAATATTTTCGCAAATCCAATTTGCTGACTCGTTTTGGCAGCATGACGTTGTGTCATGGCCCGGCGATTATTTGAACCATTTTTCTTCAACCAGCTCCACACATAACGCGAGGCGGTTTCTTAACACGTCTTGTCGAAGCGGAGATCGTGTTCCCCCAATTACGGGATTCTCATTAATGCGGTCGTGGGTAACCCAACCGTGTCTAGGACTCCTAGATTATAGGCAAGTCCTAAACGAATACGGAGAGGACGCTTCATATTCACCCTCTTTATAAAGGGACAAGGTTTTTGCTTTTTCCCTCTCGTGCTCAATCGAACCCTTCCCCCGCCTCAAGTTCTAACACCCAAAGCCTAGGTTAGGTGCTCCGGATCTTCAATCATGTCCGGATCTAGCCTTCAAGGCTGATGGATGCCCTCCTCCGTTATGGAAGAGGACATTAAGAAATTGAGGGAGGCCAGATACCTGACCGCCGAGGTTGCGCATCGGCTGCCTGCTCGAGGGCAGATCGTCCCTACTCCCGAACCCAACGAGAACATCGTGTTCGTCTCCCACTTCCTCCGAGGTCTAGGCCTCACTCTGGATCCCTTCGTCAGGGGTTTGATGTTCTATTACGGGCTAGATTTCCACGATCTAGCTCCGGACTCCTTTCTCCACGTCTCGACATTTATTGTCGTGTGTGAGGCCTTCCTCCGCGTTACCCCTCACTTCGGCTTGTGGCTCAAGACCTTTGAAGTAAAGCTGAAGATGATCGAGGGGCAACATGCAGCGTGCAGAGGGGCATCAATAGGCAAGATGGCAGGAGCTCCATGGCCGAAAGGTTCCTTTCCAGAGGTGTCCGAATTATGGCAATGGGAGTGGTTTTACGTCACGGCTCCCAGAAGTTCCAAGTGGGCGGCTGCCCCCGCTTTTCGCTCGGGCCCCCCACCACAACTGATGTCATGGATTAGCAGAGGTATGAGCTGGGGTCCGGCCAAGGACGTGCCTATGCTGCAAAGCCGCATCCGAGATCTCTTCGAGGGAGATTTTAATTTGGTTGTGGTAATACAAGTTATGCTAGTTCGTCAAGTCCAGCGTTGCAAATGCCGGCCCCTTCGCTTATGGGAGTTCAACCCAGAGGGACCGCGTGCCATTCAAAGTTTCCTCGGCCTGACGCACGAGGAGATGTACAAGTCATTCTTCGGACCTCAAGTAGAGTGTCCGGATATTACCGACGACATGGGCCTGAGCAGTAACCGCGCCGCCGAACAAGTAAGAAATCCTCTGGCCGAACACACTGTCTTTTATTCGTTATGAAGTTATTTCTGAGAGTTTGCTTTTTGACCAGGACTGGCTAACAAAGGCGAAGATGATTCGGTGTTTGTCCCCCCTCCCCGAGGGTTTGGAAAATCCGGTATTGGAAAAGATGCTCGAGGTCGCACCTTGCCCGGGACCCTCAAAGGAAGATACGGGGGGATAATACGAGCAGACACGGGCCCCCACCGCTGCCCGTTCCAACCGAGGGAATGAGCATCTCCATGAAGGAGGATAACTGGGGGAGGAAAAGGATTGCTTCTGAGGATCTGGAAGCCGAAGCCTCCAAACGGGAGAAGAAGTCTCCCTCAGAGGGTCCTGCCTCGGGGGGTGCTTTTGCCGCACAAAGTCCGCGGGGGGATCAGCCCTCCAACGAGTCATAAGTGATCCAAAATAATTTAATAGTAAAGGTGTGCTATCTTTTTTCTGAGAAAATAACCACCGCATATGTCTTGCAGTTCGGGCCTTAGCCCCTCTCAGCTGAGCTCGTCTTCGGGGGATCTTCTTCCAGAGATGATGGAGAGCGAAACGCCTCCCCCGGACTCCTCCACTCAAGAAGCGGGCGACCCCGAAGTGTTGTCACAGAGGGCCTCTCCGGATCCAGTAGGCCAGAAGACAAACCCATAGACCCCCGAAGTCCCCAGCGTCCGGCTCTCGAAGAGAGCAGACAAAAGAGTCCGGCACCGTCTGGTATGCGGTCGGACGTTCTGAGGGAGCTGGTGGGGCGAGCGACCATCTCAGAAGAACACCGTACGCTGATGGGTACGGTGATGGAGAGAATTTCGTCCGCCGAAAGCCTTTATAAGTCTACTGACAGGCTTTGAGGTATGTGAGATAATATGTGATAGTACTGCACATGTTAGGTGTGCCCTGTGTAGATAGTAGCCCCTGAGACTCTGGTCGTCGTCGAGAACGGCAGCGAATAGAGGATCATATTCCCAGGCAATAACCAGACTACCCCTATGTGCAGGTGGTGGAAGCTCCGGTGGCTAGCCGGACTAGTGAGTTTGCCAAATTAAAACGGCAACTGGATGCGGTAGACGCCGACATCGAGCTTGTTAACAAGAGGTTTGACGAGGCACAGGGTAAGTGTTATTATCTGGTGAACGTCACATAGTAAGAGCAGCATGATGCTAGTATATTTAATATGTTGTGACTGCAGATGGAGCTGCCACCGTGGAAACCTTGCAGGCAGAACTTGCCCGAGCCAAGGAACAAGTGAGGATTAGTAATGCGGCTGCTTTGAAGGCGGCCAAAGAGTTGAAAGCCGAGAAGGTCAAGCATTGCGAGAGCCAAGAGAAGATGGCCAAGATGGCTGTAGAATTAAAAGACATTGTCGACCATTGCCGGGTCCTTGAAAAACAAAACCGAGCGAAGGCAACGGACCTTGAGAAGGCCACGGTGGCGGACAAAGACACCCGTTCTGTTATGAGAGCGAAGAAGGAGGAGCTGCGGGAAACCGGGGATATTGCGGCTGGGAAACCCTTCATGTTACGGAGGAAGTTTGCAGATCCACGGTATGCCCCGCTGGATCGGCTGTGGAGTTCGGCAGATGTGTATATGGATTTGGCGGTGAGCGTTGCCGATGCGGCCAAGTACTTCCAAGGTCAGACAGATCGTGAAGTGTACAAGCTGTTCTGGTCACAATTCAACGTTCCAGAGTGTCCGCTTTCATTGACTGACCAGCTAGCCGAGTGGGCCGAACTGAATAAGTTGTCTGGACTCGCCATGAGGTCTATTGTGGATCAGCTATGGCCGGAAAAGCCAAAGCCGAACAGCTATTTCAGCTTAGTGCAGCAGTTCCTTGGTGTGGTGCCGCGCATTAATGCGATGAAGAGGTCGGCGTGCATAGAAGGCTCACGGATGGCCCTTGCCCGTGTTAAAGCATACAGGGCGGAGATGGACGCTACCACTGTTGCGGCATAGGGTTCGGCCATAGGCCGAGTGGCTGCCGAGCACTATTTCGAGGAGGTTCTCGAGGGTGCTCATTTGATAGAGGCCCAGTGGTCGAAGAATATTATGTTTGAGTGATATGTATTCTCATTGTAAACACAATGCTTTTATGAAATTTTATAAGGCTATGTTTATATTTTTGCCTGAAAGTAGTATGATGCCTCCTGTGCGGCCGTTTATGTATACATGTGTATAACCTGAAAGATTGCAGTCGTCGGCTTCAACCCCCACGCATATAATGCGGAGGTGCTCGCGAAAAATGCGTGTTCACACTTAACCCAACGTCTTGGTCCTATTAAGGAGGTGATAGCATAGCGAACGAGGCAACCAGACTATAATGTTTTAACACTTTCACTTAGCCATAGGAGTTTGACAGTGGGGCTACGATAGCCCCTGGTGGCTCCGCACTCTCCCGATCGCGGGGTGCGTACATGCCTGGCCGGAAAACGGCCCTTCGTTAAGGCGGAGGAATTCTAACATTCCGATAGGTCATCGAGTGGTTGACTAGTCTCACGCTATATCATGACAGTCAGTTTTTGGCTTTCTCTACTGAGGTGCTCGTCCAGATGAACCAGGGCACAATCGCAGTAGTTCTCCTGGTGCTACCTTAGCCGATAAAGCGGAACGTAAGGCACCAAAACACAGGAGCCGGGCAAACCCAACATTTGACCAAAGACAATGATTCGGAGCTGATGCATATAAGGCCAAACTCGCGACGCCGAACACTCCCTAAGGTATTCGGTCTTTATGGTATAAACCGGGCCTAAATAGTGCCCTTTGTAAGAAGCCCCTTGTGTCCAAGTACGTGCATTATTCTGACGTGGCCACATGCCAAGACGTCAGCATCCTTCTCAACTGTGCTGAGAATTTGGTGGATGTGTATCAATAAGAGACAGTAAAAAAGGTTTACGCAGGGTCTTAATCTAAAAAGAATCCTTGGAGCGGGTCCCTGCTGCACGTCTGTGCCTGTGTCTCCGTTGTGCCGTATCCTGGACGGGTGTAGCACGATGATCATCTGTAAAAGAGAGGAACTTAGGTGAAAAAGTTGTCATGCAAAAAGATAGTTTTTAAAGAAACCATGTATAATTCAAGATGAGTAAAAATTGCCACTTGTCTGCGCGCGTTGAGCCCCTTGTATTTGTAATAGGGGTGTGACCATTGATCCGGTATGAATTACATATAGCTGCACCGGACTCGTCTAACCGTGTCCGAGGTCTTGACGACCTGTTAAATGCTTTAGTTGGTGAGGCCGTTTTTAGTGTGCGGCTGCCAAGGCAGCCGCACTCTCTTCGGCGTGCAAAGATCGCTTAATACTTCCGTTCACTTTAATGATGCCACGTGTGCCGGGCATCTTGAGTGTGAGGGAAGCATAGTGCGGTATTGCATTAAAGCGAGCGAAAGCTCCTTGTCCGAGTAGTGCTTGATAGCCACTTTGGAACGGAGCAATGTGGAAGGTTAAATGCTCGCTACGGAAGTTATCGGGGAAGCCGAATATAACATTTAGTAGCAGGGAGCCCGTGCAATGATCCCCTGGGCCTGGCGTTACTCCTTTAAAGGTAGTATTGCTATGGCAAATTTTTGTTGGGTCTATCCCCATTTCGCGGATTGTATCCTCGTATATCAGGTTTAGACTGCTGCCACCGTCCATCAGGACTCGTGTGAAGTGGTATCCGTCAATTATTGGGTATAATACTAGGGCAGCCCATCCTGCACGCGGGATACTTGCTGAGTAATCACGATGGTCGAAAGTGATCGGTTGAGACGACCAGTGGCAGGACTCCGCGGTGATAGGCCCTTGGGCATATTTTTCTGGGAGTGTCGTTTTGTTTCTTCCCTTGATCACGTGTAACACGTTTACTGTTTTGACTTCAGGTGGAAATTTCTTTTGTTCCCAAGTGTCTTGCTTGAGAGGCTCATCCTCGTCTTCGCTTGGTGCATCCTCCCCCTTGTGTACGGCGTTGAGCTTGTCGGACTGCTTAAAGACCCAACATTCTCTGTGAGTATAATTAGCGGGTTTACCAAGGGTGCTATGGATCTGACATATTTGGTCCAGAATTTTGTTTAGGCTGGACAGTTCGTCTCTGGTGCCTTTAGAGGGCGGCTTTTGCTGACCTGGCCGAGAGCTTTTGAATCCGGCGTTTACTGCCATGCTCTTCGTGTTGTCTTCTTTATTTCGGTGTTTGTTATTGCTGTTGCGCCGTGATTTCCCGTTTCCATCTCTAACTTCAGATGTACTGGGGTCGCTAGTGCTGCATCTGGCTAGCCAGCTGTCCTCACCCGTGCAAAAGCGGGTCATGAGGCTTGTTAATGCTGCCATTGTTCTCGGCTTTTCTTGGCCGAGGTGTCTGGCAAGCCATTCGTCACGGACGTTTTCCAAAAAATCTGCCAAGGCTTCGGCGTCCGGACAGTCGACAATTTGGTTCTTTTTAGTAAGAAACATGTTCCAAAGTTTTCGGGCTCACTCTCCGGGCTGTTGAGTTATATGACTCAAATCATCCGCGTCCGGAGGTCGGACATAAGTCCCTTGAAAATTTGCCCGAAAAGCGTCTTCGAGCTCTTCCCAGCTTCCAATGGAGTTTTTGGGGAGGCTTTTAAGCCAGTGACGAGCTGGCCCTTTGAGCTTGAGGGGTAAGTACTTGATGGCGTGGAGATCATCTCCTCGAGCCATATGGATATGGAGGATATAGTCCTCAATCCAGACCCAAGGGTCTGTTGTTCCGTCGTATGCCTCTATGTTTACGGGTTTGAATCCCTCTGGAAATTCATGGTCCAGCACCTCGGCGGTGAAACATAGGGGGTGTGTGGCACCCCTGTATCTGGGTGTACCACGTTGTTCAGATATTTGTTGTGTTACATCGTATGCTGGGGCGCGCTTGTGTGGTCCATAGATGGATCTGTTGCGCCGTCCTTTTGGTGCGAGCCCTCGCGTGGATCGCGTATTGGCTTGTGAGTGGCGTTGTTTGCCGCTCGATGTTGGCCGTGAGGTCGTCTATCCGGCCAGGTGGCTGTTTTGATTTTTGGTTGTGGGGGGTCTGAGGCCTCCTCATCGAATTCAGGTAGCAACTTCTGTTTTGGGTAGCTCTTGGTGGGGCGATTGTCGTCGTACTTCGCTACTGTGTTGAGTACTTTACTCCATCTGATTTGGAGTGTGTCCTGCGCAGCCTTGAGCCTTTGCTTCTGCTTTTTCAGACTCCTCGCGGTGGCAACAAGCCTTTGACGGGCATTCTGCTGCTCCGGGTGCCTGTCCGGCGTTGTCCGGACTATTATCTTTGACATAATTAGTTTGTTCGGTTTGATTCTCTGTATTGTCGTAGTCCGGCAGTGGTTCGCCCTGCTCCAACGCTGGGTCTGTATGATTGTTATTTCTGCCGAGGCGGGATTTGGTGCGGCGCTTGCATCGCCGCTTTGACTGCTTCTCGAGGGAACAAGCCTTCGGTGCGTCCTTCCGTTCCTCGCCGTCTTCTTTTGGTATGTCCACCATGTATATGTCATATGATGAGGTGGACGTCCGGCGCCCTGTGGGCGGTGGTTCCTCTTCACCTCCCGCATCATCGTCCATACCGTTGATGTCTTCAGAGTCGAATTCGAGCATGTCGGTTGAGTCATCGACAGTGGCTATTAAGTGGGTGGTGGGTGGGCGTCGAATTTCTTCGTCATCCGCGTCCCAATCCTGTTGGCCATAATCCGGCCAGGGCTCTCCTAACAAAGAGAGAGACCTTAGTGAATTCAGAATGTCACCGAAGGGCGAGTGCCGAAAGATATCCGCGGTGGTGAATTCCATGATCGGCGCCCAATCGGATTCGATTGGCAGGGGCGCGGGCGGTTCGGAGTCAGGAAAAGAGTCTGGCACCTTGGAGTCACGGGCTGCGCAGAGGATTATGCTGGTGTTCGGCTCGATCGCCGTTGACACTGCAGCCCCTGAGGCGGTGTCTAACCACCCGTCCTCGATTAGCGCAGTTGGCTCCGAACTAAGGGTCGGAGCTGATGCGGGTGCGGCCTCTGGGGTACTGTTCGGCGGCAGAGCTAGGTCATACCCATCGCGACAGTGCGGCGCGCCCGGCTGTGGCTCGAATCCGTCGAAGATCAAGTCTCCGCGGATGTCGGCCGTGTAGTTTAAACTTCCAAATCTGACTTGATGGCCAGGGGCGTAGCTTTCAATCTGCTCCAGATGGCCAAGCGAATTAGCCCGCAGTGCAAAGCTGCCGAATACGAAGATCTGTCTGGGGAGAAAAGTCCCACCCTGGACCGCATCGCTATCGATGATAGTAGGATCCATCACGCCTAACGGCGACGATACAGCGGAACTCTCAATGAAATCACCAATGTCGATGATAGTAGGAGCCATCAAGCCTAACAACGCCTAGGGTTCATACTTTCACCAGTGCAAGTTCTCTCAACAATAATAACATAATTGGATCACATAACTATCCCTCAACATGCAACAAAGAGTCACTCCAAAGTCACTAATAGCGGAGAACAAACGAAGAGATTATGGTAGGGTACGAAACCACCTCAAAGTTATTCTTTCCAATCAATCCATTGGGCTATTCCTATAAGTGTCACAAATAGCCCTAGAGTTCATACTAGAATAACACCTTAAGACACAAATCAACCAAAATCCTAATGTCACCTAGATACTCCAATGTCACCTCAAGTATCCGTGGGTATGATTATACGATACGCATCACACAATCTCAGATTCATCTATTCGACCAACACATAGAACCTCAAAGAGTGCCCCAAAGTTTCTATCGGAGAATCAAGACGAAAAATGCCAACCCCTATGCATAAGTTCATGGGCGGAACCCGCAAGTTGATCACCAAAAAATACATCAAGTGAATCACGTGATATCCCATTGTCACCACAGATACACACGGCAAGACATACATCAAGTGTTCTCAAATCATTAAAGACTCAATCCGATAAGATAACTTCAAAGGGAAAACTCAATCCATTACAAGAGAGTAGAGGGGGAGAAACATATAGGATCCAACTATAATAGCAAAGCTCGCGATACATCAAGATCATATCACCTCAAGAACACGAGAGAGAGAGAGAGAGAGAGATCAAACACATAGCTACTGGTACATACCCTCAGCCCCGAGGGAGAACTACTCCCTCCTCGTCATGAAGAGCACCGGGATGATGAAGATGGCCAACGGAGAGAGATTTCCCCCTCCGGTAGGGTGCCGGAGTAAGTCTAGATTGATTTTCGGTGGCTACGGAGGCTTCTGGCGGCGGAACTCCCGATCTATTGTGCTCCCCGATCATTTTAGGGTATATGGATATATATAGGCAGAAGAAATACATCAGGGGATCCACGAGGGGCCCACGGGGGTGGAGGGCGCGCCAGGGGGTGGGCGCGCCCCCCTGCCTCGTGGCTTCCACGTTGATCCCCTGACGTGCACTCCAAGTCTCATGTATTGCTTTCTTTCCAAAAATAACTTTTCCGAAGGTTTCATTCCGTTTGGACTCCGTTTGATATTCCTTTTCTTCAAAACCCTAAAACAAGGAAAAAAACAGAAACTGGCACTGGGCTCTAAGTTAATAGGTTAGTCCCAAAAATCATATAAAATAGCATATTAATGCATATAAAACATCCAAGGTTGATAATATAATAGCATGGAACAATCAAAAATTATAGATACGTTGGAGACATATCAGCATCCCCAAGCTTAATTACTGCTCGTCCTCGAGTAGGTAAATGATAAAAATAGAATTTTTGATGTGGAATGCTACCTAATATATTCATCATGTATTTCTCTTTACTGTAGCAAGAATATTCAGATCCATAAGATTCAAGACAAAAGTTTAATATTGACATAAAAATAATAATACTTCAAGCATACTAACAAAGCAATTATGTCTTCTCAAAATAGCATGGCCAAAGAAAGCTATCCCTACAAAATCATATAGTCTGGCTATGCTCCATCTTCACCACACAAAATATTTAAATCATGTACAACCCCGATGACAAGCCATGGAATTGTTTCATACTTTTGATGTTCTCAAACTTTTTCAATCTTCACGCAATACATGAGCGTGAGCCATGGACATAGCACTATAGGTGGAATAGAATGGTGGTTGTGGAGAAGACAAAAAGGAGAAGATAGTCTCACATCAACTAGGCATATCAACGGGCTATGGAGATACCCATCAATAGATATCAATGTGAGTGAGTAGGGATTGCCATGCAACTGATGCACTAGAGCTATAAATGTATGAAAGCTCAACAAAAGAAACTAGTGGGTGTGCATCCAACTCGCTTGCTCACGAAGACCTAGGGCATTTTGAGGAAGCCCATCATTGGAATATACAAGCCAAGTTCTATAATGAAAGATTCCCACTAGTATGAAAGTGACAACATAGGAGACTCTCTATCATGAAGATCATGGTTCTACTTTGAAGCACAAGTGCCGTAAAAGGATGGTAGCATTGCCCTTCTCTCTTTTTCTCTCTTTTTTATTTTTTTATTTGGACCTTTTCTCCCTTTTTTATGGCCTCTTTTTTTATTTGGGCCTTTTCTCTTTTTTTATGGCCTCTTTTTTTTATTTAGTCCGGAGTCTCATCCCGACTTGTGGGGGAATCATGGTCTCCATCACCCTTTCCTCACCGGGACAATGCTCTAATAATGATGGTCATCACACTTTTATTTACTTACAACTCAAGAATTACAACTCGATACTTAGAACAAGATATGACTCTTTATGAATGCCTCCAGCGGTGTACCGGGATGTGCAATGACTCATGAGTGACATGTATGAAAGAATTATGAACGATGGCTTTGCCACAAATACAATGTCAACTACATGATCATGCATAGCAATATGACAATGATGGACCGTGTCATAATAAACGAAACGATGGAGAGTTGCATGGCAATATATCTCGGAATGGCTATGGAAATGCCATAATAGGTAGGTATGGTGGCTGTTTTGAGGAAGGTATATGGTAGGTGTATGATATGGCAAAAGGTGCGCAGTATTAGAGAGGCTAGCAATGGTGGAAGGGTGAGAGTGCGTATGATCCATGGACTCAACATTAGTCATAAAGAACCCATATACTTATTGCAAAAATCTACAAGTTATCAAAGCAAAGTATTACGCGCATGCTCCTAGGGGGATAGATTGGTAGGAAAAGATCATTGCTCGTCCCCGACCGCCACTCATAAGGAAGACAATCAATAAATAAATCATGCTCCGACTTCATCACATAACGGTTCACCATACATGCATGCTACGGGAATCACAAACTTCAACACAAGTATTTCTCAAATTCACAACTACTCACTAGCATGACTCTAATATTACCATCCTCATATCTCAAAACAATCATCAAGTATCAAACTTCTCATAGTATTCAATGCACTTTATATGAAAGTTTTTATTATATCCCTCTTGGATGCCCATCATATTGTTGGAAATATACCCTAGAGGCAATAATAAAAGTATTATTATATTTCATTGTTCATGATAATTGTCTTTTATTCATGCTATAACTGTATTATCCGGAAATCGTAATACATGTGTGAATACATAGACCTCAATATGTCCCTAGTGAGCCTCTAGTTGACTAGCTCGCTGTGATCAACAGATAGTCATGATTTCCTGGCTATGGACATTGGATGTCGTTGATAACGGGATCACATCATTAGGAGAATGATGTGATGGACAAGACCCAATCCTAAGCATAGCACAAAGGTCGTTTAGTTCGTTTGCTAGAGCTTTGCCAATGTCAAGTATCTCTTCCTTAGACCATGAGATCGTGTAACTCCCGGATACCGTAGGAGTGCCTTGGGTGTATCAAACGTCACAACGTAACTGGGTGACTATAAAGGTGCATTACAGGTATCTCCGAAAGTAGCTGTTGGGTTGACACGGATCGAGACTGGGATTTGTCACTCCGTATGACGGAGAGATATCTCTGGGCCCACTCGGTAATGCATCATCATAATGAGCTCAAGGTGACCAAAGTGTTGGCCACGAGATCATGCATTACGGTACGAGTAAAGTGACTTGCCGGTAACGAGACTGAACAAGGTATTGGGATACCGACGATCGAGTCTCGGGCAAGTAACGTACCGATTGACAAAGGGAATTGTATACAGGGTTTGATCGAATCCTCGACATCGTGGTTCATCCGATGACAACATCGAGAAGCATGTGGGAGCCAACATGGGTATCCAGATCCCGCTGTTGGTTATTGACCGGAGAACGTCTCGGTCATGTCTACATGTCTCCCGAACCCGTAGGGTCTACACACTTAAGGTTCGATGACGCTAGGGTTATAAAGGAATTTTGTATGTGGTTACCGAATGTTGTTCGGAGTCCCGGATGAGATCCCGGACGTCACGAGGAGTTCCGGAATGGTCCGGAGGTAAAGATTTATATATGGGAAGTCCTATTTGGGCCACCGGAAAATGTTCGGGATTTTTCGGTATTGTACCGGGAAGGTTCTAGAAGGTTCCGGAGTGGGGCCCACCTGCATGGGGGGACCCACATGAACGTGAGTAGTGGGGGAAAGGCCCCACACCCCTAGTCAAGGCGCACCAAGATCCCCCCTTAGAAGGAATAAGAACATATCCCGAAGGGATAAGATCAATATCCCTAAAAAGGGGGGATAACAATCGGTGGGGAAGGAAATGATGGGATTTCTTTCCTCCCACCTTGGCCAACGCCCCAATGGACTTGGAGGGCAAGAAACCAGCCCCTCCACCCCTATATATAGTGGGGAGGCGCATGGGAGCTTCACACAAGCCAAGGCGCAGCCCCTCCCCTCCCCAACACCTCTCCTCCTCCGTATATGCTTGGCGAAGCCCTGTCGGAGTACTGCTGCACCAACTACACCACGCCGTCGTGCTGCCGTTGGAGCAATCTTCCTCAACCTCTCCTTCCCCCTTGCTGGATCAAGAAGGAGGAGACGTCTCCCGTCCCGTACGTGTGTTGAACGCGGAGGTGCTGTCCGTTCAGCACTTGGACATCGGTGATCCGAATCACGTTCGAGTACGACTCCATCATCACCATCCCCTTGGCTAGCTTCCGCTCGTGATCTACAAGTGGTATGTAGATGCAAACTCTCTCCCTTGACTCGTTGCTTAGATGAACTCATAGATGGATCTTGGTGAAACCGTAGGAAAAATTTTAATTTTCTGCAACGTTCCCCAACAGTGGCATCATGAGCTAGGTCTATGCGTAGTTCTCTTTGCACGAGTAGAACACAATTTTGTTGTGGGCGTGGATTTTGTCATCTTACTTGCCTCTACTAGTCTTTTCTTGCTTCAGCGGTATTGTGGGATGAAGCGGCCCGGACCAACCTTACACGTACGCTTACATGAGACCGGTTCCACCGACTGACATGCACTAGTTGCATAAGGTGGCTGGCGGGTGTCTGTCTCTCCCACTTTAGTTGGAGCGGATTCGATGAAAAGGGCCCTTATGAAGGGTAAATAGAAGTTGACAAAATCACGTTGTGGTTATTCGTAGGTAAGAAAACGTTCTTGCTAGAACCCAATTGCAGCCACGTAAAAGATGCAACAACAATTAGAGGACGTCTAACTTGTTTTTGCAGCGATTGATCATGTGATGTGATATGGCCAGAAGTTGTGATGAATGATGAATTGTGATGTATGAGATCATGTTCTTTGTAATAGGATTCACGACTTGCATGTCGATGAGTATGACAACCGGCAGGAGCCATAGGAGTTGTCTTTATTTTTTTGTATGACCTGCGTGTCATTGAAGAACGCCATGTAACTCACTTTACTTTATTGCTAAACGCGTTAGCCATAGAAGTAGAAGTAGTCGTTGGCGTGACAACTTCATGAAGACACGATGATGGAGATCATGGTGTCAAGCCGGTGACAAGATGATCATGGAGCCCCGAAGATGAAGATCAATGGAGCTAAATGATATTGGCCATATCATGTCACAATTATATAATTGCATGTGATGTTTATTATGTTTATGCATCTTGTTTACTTAGGACGACGGTAGTAAATAAGATGATCCCTTACAAAAATTTCAAGAAGTGTTCTCCCCTAACTGTGCACCGTTGCTACAGTTCGTCGCTTCTAAGCACCACGTGATGATCGGGTGTGATGGATTCTTACGTTCACATACAACGGGTGTAAGACAGTTTTACACAGCGAAAACACTTAGGGTTAACTTGACGAGCCTAGCATGTGCAGACATGGCCTCGGAACACGGAGACCGAAAGGTCAAACACGAGTCGTATGGAAGATACGATCAACATGAGAATGTTCACCGACGATGACTAGTCCGTCTCACGTGATGATCGGACACGGCCTAGTCGACTCGGATCGTGTAACACTTAGATGACTAAAGGGATGTCTAATCTGAGTGGGAGTTCATAATTTGATTAGAACTTAATTATCATGAACTTAGTCTAAAACCTTTGCAAATATGTCTTGTAGATCAAATGGCCAACGCTCATGTCAACATGAACTTCAACGCGTTCCTAGAGAAAACCAAGCTGAAAGATGATGGCAGCAACTATACGGACTGGGTCCGGAACCTGAGGATCATCCTCATAGCTGCCAGGAAACAATATGTCCTAGAAGGACCGCTAGGTGCCGCTCCCGTCCCAGAGAACCAAGACATTATGAATGCTTGGCAAACTCGCGCTGATGATTACTCCCTCGTTCAGCGCGGCATGCTTTACAGCTTAGAACCGGGGCTCCAAAAGCGTTTTGAGCATCACGGAGCATATGAGATGTTCGAAGAGCTGAAACTAGTTTTCCAAGCTCATGCCCGGGTCGAGAGATATGATGTCTCCGACAAGTTCTACAGTTGTAAGATGGAGGAAAACAGTTCTGTCAGTGAGCACATCCTGAAGATGTCTGGGTTGCACAACCGTATGACCCAGCTGAACATTAACCTCCCAGATGAGGCGGTCATTGACAGAATCCTCCAGTCGCTCCCACCAAGCTACAAGAGCTTTGTGATGAACTACAACATGCAGGGGATGGAAAAGACCATTCCTGAAGTGTTCTCGATGCTGAAGTCAGCAGAGGCTAAAATCAAGAAAGAACATCAAGTGTTGATGGTCAATAAGACCACTAAGTTCAAGAAGGGCAAGGGTAAGAAGAACTTCAAGAAGGACGGCAAGGAGGTTGCCGCGCCTGGTAAGCCAGTTACCGGGAAGAAGTCAAAGAATGGACCTAAGCCTGAGACTAAGTGCTTTTATTGCAAGGGGAAGGGTCACTGGAAGCGGAACTGCCCCAAATACTTAGCAGATAAGAAGGCCGGCAAAACCAAAGGTATATTTGATATACATGTAATTGATGTGTACCTTACCAGTACTCGTAGTAACTCCTGGGTATTTGATACCGGTGCCGTTGCTCATATTTGTAACTCACAGCAGGAGCTGCGGAATAAACGGAGACTGGCGAAGGACGAGGTGACGATGCGCGTCGGGAATGGTTCCAGAGTCGATGTGATCGCCGTCGGCACGCTGCCTCTACATTTACCTACGGGATTAGTTTTGAACCTTAATAATTGTTATTTAGTGCCAAGTTTGAGCATGAACATTGTATCTGGATCTCGTTTAATATGAGATGGCTACTCATTTAAGTCTGAGAATAATGGTTGTTTGATTTATATGAGAGATATGTTTTATGGTCATGCTCCGATGGTCAATGGTTTATTCTTAATGAATCTCGAGCGTAATATTACACATGTTCATAGTGTAGATGCCAAAAGATGTAAAGTTGATAACGATAGTCCCACATACTTGTGGCACTGCCGCCTTGGTCACATTGGTGTCAAGCGCATGAAGAAGCTCCATGCCGATGGACTTTTAGAGTCTCTTGATTATGAATCGTTTGACACGTGCGAACCATGCCTCATGGGCAAGATGACCAAGACTCCGTTCTCCAGAACAATGGAGCGAGCAACCAACTTATTGGAAATCATACATACCGATGTGTGCGGTCCAATGAGCGTTGAGGCTCGCGGAGGATATCGTTATGTTCTCACTCTCACTGATGACTTAAGTAGATATGGGTATGTCTACTTAATGAAACACAAGTCTGAGACCTTTGAAAAGTTCAAGGAATTTCAGAATGAGGTGGAGAATCAACGTGACCGAAAGATAAAGTGCCTACGATCAGATCGTGGAGGAGAATATTTAAGTCATGAATTTGGCACACACTTAAGGAAATGTGGAATCGTTTCACAACTCACGCCGCCTGGAACACCTCAGCGAAACGGTGTGTCCGAACGTCGTAATCGCACTCTATTGGATATGGTGCGGTCTATGATGTCTCTTACTGATTTACCGCTATCATTTTGGGGATACGCTCTAGAGACAGCTACATTCACTTTAAATAGGGCGCCGTCTAAATCCGTTGAGACGACACTGTATGAATTATGGTTTGGGAAGAAACCTAAGCTGTCGTTTCTAAAAGTTTGGGGATGCGATGCTTATGTCAAGAAACTTCAACCTGAAAAGCTCGAACCCAAGTCGGAAAAATGCGTCTTCATAGGATACCCTAAGGAAACTGTCGGGTATACCTTCTACTTAAGATCCGAGGGCAAAATCTTTGTTGCCAAGAACGGATGCTTTCTGGAAAAAGAGTTTCTCTAGAAAGAAGTAAGTGGGAGGAAAGTAGAACTCGATGAAGTACTACCTCTCGAACGGGAAAGTGGTGCAACTCAGGAAAATGTTCCTGTGATGCCCACACCAACTGAAGAGGAAACCAATGATGATGATCAAGGTACTTCGGATCAAGTTGCTACTGAACTTCGTAGGTCCACAAGGACACGTTCCGCACCAGAGTGGTACGGCAACCCCGTCCTGGAAATCATGTTGTTAGACAACGGTGAACCTTCGAACTATGAAGAAGCGATGGCGGGCCCAGATTCCAACAAATGGCTTGAAGCCATGAAATCCGAGATAGAATCCATGTATGAAAACAAAGTATGGACTTTGACAGACTTGCCCGATGATCGGCGAGCGATAGAAAACAAATGGATCTTTAAGAAGAAGACAGACGCGGATGGTAATGTCACCATCTATAAAGCTTGACTTGTCGCTAAGGGTTATCGACAGGTTCAAGGGATTGACTACGACGAGACATTCTCTCCCGTAGCGAAGCTAAAGTCCGTCCGAATCATGTTAGCAATTGCCGCATACTATGATTATGAGATATGGCAGATGGACGTCAAAACAGCATTCCTTAACGGGCATCTTAAGGAAGAACTGTATATGATGCAGCCGGAAGGTTTTGTCGATCCTAAGAACGCTAACAAAGTATGCAAGCTCCAGCGATCCATTTATGGGCTGGTGCAAGCATCTCGGAGTTGGAATATTCGCTTTGATGAGATGATCAAAGCGTTTGGGTTTATGCAGACTTATGGAGAAGCCTGCGTTTACAAGAAAGTGAGTGGGAGCTCTGTAGCATTTCTCATATTATATGTAGATGACATACTCTTGATGGGAAATAATATAGAATTTCTGGACAGCATTAAGGCCTACTTGAATAAGTGTTTTTCAATGAAGGACCTTGGAGAAGCTGCTTACCTATTAGGCATCAAGATCTATAGAGATAGATCGAGACGCCTCATAGGTCTTTCACAAAGCACATACCTTGATAAGATTTTGAAGAGGTTCAAAATGGATCAGTCCAAGAAGGGGTTCTTGCCTATGTTACAAGGTGTGAGATTGAGCTCGGCTCAGTCACCGACCACGGCAAAAGATAAAGAAGAGATGAGTGTCATCCCCTATGCTTCAACCATAGGATCTATTATGTATGCCATGCTGTGTACCAGACCTGATGTAAACCTTGCCGTGAGTTTGGTAGCTAGATACCAAAGTAATCCCGGCAAGGAACACTGGACAACAGTCAAGAATATCCTGAAGTACCTGAAAAGGACAAAGGACATGTTTCTCATTTATGGAGGAGACGAAGAGCTTGTCATAAAGGGTTACGTCGATGCTAGCTTCGACTCAGATCCGGATGACTCCAAGTCACAAACCGGATACGTGTATATGTTGAATGGTGGAGCAGTAAGCTGGTGCAGCTGCAAGCAGAGCGTCGTGGCGGGATCTACGTGTGAAGCGGAGTACATGGCAGCCTCGGAGGCAGCGCATGAAGCGATTTGGGTGAAGGAGTTCATCACCGACCTAGGAGTCATACCCTATGCGTCGGGGCCAATCAAACTCTTCTGTGACAACACTGGAGCTATTGCCCTTGCCAAGGAGCCCAGGTTTCACAAGAAGACTAGGCACATCAAGCGTCGTTTCAACTCCATCCGTGAAAATGTTCAAGATGGAGACATAGAAATTTGCAAAGTACATACGGATCTGAATGTCGCAGATCCGTTGACTAAACCTCTCTCGCGAGCTAAACATGATCAACACCAGAATTCTATGGGTGTTCGATTCATCACAATGTAACTAGATTGGTGACTCTAGTGCAAGTGGGAGACTGTTGGAAATATGCCCTAGAGGCAATAATAAAAGTATTATTATATTTCATTGTTCATGATAATTGTCTTTTATTCATGCTATAACTGTATTATCCGGAAATCGTAATACACGTGTGAATACATAGACCTCAATATGTTCCTAGTGAGCCTCTAGTTGACTAGCTCGTTGTGATCAACAGATAGTCATGATTTCCTGGCTATGGACATTGGATGTCGTTGATAACGGGATCACATCATTAGGAGAATGATGTGATGGACAAGACCCAATCCTAAGCATAGCACAAAGGTCGTTTAGTTCGTTTGCTAGAGCTTTGCCAATGTCAAGTATCTCTTCCTTAGACCATGAGATCGTGTAACTCCCGGATACCGTAGGAGTGCCTTGGGTGTATCAAACGTCACAACGTAACTGGGTGACTATAAAGGTGCATTACAGGTATCTCCGAAAGTAGCTGTTGGGTTGACACGGATCGAGACTGGGATTTGTCACTCCGTATGACGGAGAGGTATCTCTGGGCCCACTCGGTAATGCATCATCATAATGAGCTCAAGGTGACCAAAGTGTTGGCCACGAGATCATGCATTACGGTACGAGTAAAGTGACTTGCCAGTAACGAGACTGAACAAGGTATTGGGATACCGACGATCGAGTCTCGGGCAAGTAACGTACCGGTTGACAAAGGGAATTGTATACAGGGTTTGATCGAATCCTCGACATCGTGGTTCATCCGATGACAACATCGAGAAGCATGTGGGAGCCAACATGGGTATCCAGATCCCGCTGTTGGTTATTGACCGGAGAACGTCTCGGTCATGTCTACATGTCTCCCGAACCCGTAGGGTCTACACACTTAAGGTTCGATGACGCTAGGGTTATAAAGGACGTTTGTATGTGGTTACCGAATGTTGTTCGGAGTCCCGGATGAGATCCCGGACGTCACGAGGAGTTCCGGAATGGTCCGGAGGTAAATATTTATATATGGGAAGTCCTATTTTGGCCACCGGAAAGTGTTCGGGGTTTTTCGGTATTGTACCGAGAAGGTTCTAGAAGGTTCTGGAGTGGGGCCCACCTGCATGGGGGGACCCACATGAACGTGAGTAGTGGGGGAAAGGCCCCACACCCCTGGTCAAGGCGCACCAAGATCCCCCCTTAGAAGGAATAAGATCATATCCCGAAGGGATAAGATCAAGATCCCTAAAAAGGGGGGATAACAATCGGTGGGGAAGGAAATGATGGGATTTCTTTCCTCCCACCTTGGCCAACGCCCCAATGGACTTGGAGGGCAAGAAACCAGCCCCTCCACCCCTATATATAGTGGGGAGGCGCATGGGAGCTTCACACAAGCCAAGGCGCAGCCCCTCCCCTCCCCAACACCTCTCCTCCTCCGTATATGCTTGGCGAAGCCCTGTCGGAGTACTGCTGCACCAACTACACCACGCCGTCGTGCTGCCGTTGGAGAAATCTTCCTCAACCTCTCCTTCCCCCTTGCTGGATCAAGAAGGAGGAGACGTCTCCCGTCCCGTACGTGTGTTGAACGCGGAGGTGCTGTCCGTTCAGCACTTGGACATCGGTGATCCGAATCACGTTCGAGTACGACTCCATCATCACCATCCCCTTGGCTAGCTTCCGCTCGTGATCTACAAGTGGTATGTAGATGCAAACTCTCTCCCTTGACTCGTTGCTTAGATGAACTCATAGATGGATCTTGGTGAAACCGTAGGAAAAATTTTAATTTTCTGCAACGTTCCCCAACACATATTAGGACTAAATTCATAACCAAAGCAAATTACCATGCTGTTTAGGACTCTCAAAATAATATAAGTGAAGAATGAGAGTTCATCTATTTCTATAAAATAAAACCACCACCGTGCTCTAAAAAGATATAAGAGAAGCACTAGAGCAAATGACAAACTACTCCAAAAGATAAAAGTGAAGATCAATGAGTAGTCAAATAATTATGCAACTATGTGAAGACTCTCTAACATTTAAGGATTTCAGATCTTGGTATTCTATTCAAACAGCAAGAAAAACTAAATAAAATAAAAGGACGCTCCAAGCAAAACACATATCATGTGGTGAATAAAAATATAGCTCCAAGTAAAGTTACCGATGAATGAAGACGAAAGAGGGGATGCCTTCCGGGGCATCCCCAAGCTTAGGCTTTTGGTTGTCCTTGAATTTTACCTTGGGTTGCTGACGGTGTCCTGGACTAGGCGGTACTCAACACGTCATCTCCCGATCTGATAGATTGGGCCGAGGACCCCCGTGGTCTTATACTCATGGGCCAGTTCGGACAGCTGCCGCATACAAGGAAGATTCCACAAAGACTTGGCGATCAAGACAAGGACTTCTCCCCACCGGCGTATTCGGCTAGGACTCTTATTAACCTAGGCCTTTGGTGCATTATATAAACCAAGGCCAGGCTAGTTGATAGGAGACACAACTTCATCATACAACAATCATACCATAGGCTAGCTTCTAGGGTTTAGCCTCCTTGATCTCGTGGTAGATATACTCTTGTACTACCCATATCATCAATATTAATCAAGCAGGACATAGGGTTTTACCTCCATCAAGAGGGCCCGAACCTGGGTAAAACATCATGTTCCTTGCCTCTTGTTACCATTCGGCCTAGACGCACAGTTTGGGACCCCCTACTCGAGATCCGCCGGTTTTGACACCGACATTGGTGCTTTCATTGAGAGTTCTGCTATGTGATCAACAAAAGGATCGATGGCTCGCCTGCAGATCAACTGCGACTTCGGTGTCTTCGTCACCAGTTCGACTGGTCACCTTGGTTCGACCAAGAATTGCGCCCCGTGTTCGGATCACCATGTTCGGACGAGGGCCTTCCTCAAACATCAACTTCGATCTCTATCAAGATCATGGAGGAATCGTCCATGGAGCTCGGGGGCTCAACGTCAACATTGCCCTCAGGCGACCATGCTGTTTTTCCGGACAGCGAACGCGTATCCGCCGCCACCGCCTCCTCGAGCGTCACTTTAACGATCGCTTCGGTGGAATTGTGCGGAATCGAGTCTACAACAACCCTGGAAAACTTCGTCGAGTTCCGATGGAGGAATCTCTGGTAATCTATGATATACCGGAGCCCTGTCAAATTTGGACGGGAATCTAGACGAGTTTAGGGCATGGTGTCCAGCTTCTAGCTCGGACGTCCTTTGAAAGATCCAATTGTTGATCGGCTGCGGAATTCCTATATCTACCACCTCTCAACATTTCAGCTTGATCCGACCATCCAAACTCCAGGAACCTTCCGATTAGTGCATCACTTTTCGGATCTGTTTTCTGCGTGAAAACGAATTCGACCCGAGTTCGTCTTTTTTATGAACAGGATTTCAGACATCCCTTTTGAAGGAAGTTTTGTATGGGGTATTGTGTTTTGTTCCCGAACACATCCCACTAACTTTAAGATCTTTTGAACATGATCTTCAACATCATGCTGGTGTCAAACCAGTCCGGCAATATCACTCCACGACTGCCGACCTGCACTAGACACGTCGTCACTTTAGCCGAGCTCAACTTCTTTGGATCATCATCATCTCGGCAAGCCGAACAAGAGTCCGGCATCGCGATGGATAAATCATCGTCAACATCGCTGCCCCACGGATTACATGGAGCGGGCATACCAGCATCGCCGCACGGTCGCTTCATCAAGCCGGCATCGACCACGTCACGACCTGCATCGACAGGGCCGCACTATTGCTTCTTCAAGCTTGTGTCCATCACGCCAACCTACTTCGACTCATCGGCTGACGTCGGGGCTTCGACATCTCGGCTGGACCAGGGGCTTCGCCATCTCTTCATCAACCTACTTCGGACGCTTCGGCGTCACTAGCCGACCAGCTCTGTCATGTTAGCTGGGCCAAGGGCTTTGCCTCGTCGAGTCAACCTTTACCAGCATTGCCATGCCGTCGTTTTATCGCCCATCAGGCAATGGGTGTGCGGAGCGAGTCCCAATTTTGGGAATCATCTTCCTTTGGATTGCTACAACAAATAAACCAGGTGCTATTAATCCCAGTATTTTTTGCTTGTTTGGGTTCATTTTTCCCAAGGAATTATTACTCTGGTTAGTCCATGATATGTACACAGGTCTATCAAATGGTGACCGCATTAACGACGGTCGCGTGGTGGTTCGATCAGTTTCCGTACATAGTCCGGCGAACGCCGCATCCGGAGCTCGGACCGACCTGTGAATTCAGGCTTTGCCACGCCTTTACTACATCACGCCGACGCCCTGCATCGACATTGACTTCGGCGCCAGGCCATATTTCTTTTATTACTCACTTTGCATAAATTATTTATTATGAAACGATTTTTTTAATTATCATTATTACTATTATCTCCGGTTTGCACTATTTTTTGTGCACAGGAAAATGATCCGGGGACTTCGGCGTCACTCTGCCGGTCTGCATTGACCGTGCTATGTCACCACTTCATCGTGTCGAGATCTCCGCTCCGCCACCTCGGGACCGGCTTGGGGGATGGAACCTTGCCCTGCATCAAGCTCGGACCACATCATCAATACCGAACACATTAACCAGCTAAGTCGCTTTCATGCTCAAAGCTTTAATTTCTAACTTGTGTTCGGTTCGACCAAGCATTATACTTTTTTGGAAAAAAGTTGCTTGTAATTTTTTTTCCTTGTCCAAGCTTTGTTTGTGACACACAAATTCAAGGACCCAATTCACTTGGGAGCTTCCTTTATGAAGCTTTTCCTCTTGCATATGATTATACTTGTACGGCTTCGTTCCTTGTTCGTGTATTATGCCACAATATGCACCATATTGACTTAAGCGATTTGCAAGATGGGTTGCCTCGCTCCTGTGTTTACCCCTACGTTCCCGATTGTTCGGCTAGGGAGTAAAGGGAGCACCTCTGCAATTGTCACGATCGGGTCACCCGAGCCGGACCTCAGACTGGGTGAAGTCGAAAGCTAGCGCTCTTATAGTTTTCAATGATGGTCGGCACACAATGGAACTCATGAGTACAAAAAATCTATTGCACAAGTCTCATAATAACAATGAGCACCTAAGAAAGGTATCGGTGGGGGTACTATTTTCTTCGAAGATGCTTCTTACACTTTGCGGTAATAGAGCATAAGTTCCCTGAGCGCGCTTTGTCTGTTACAGCCTTATGGCCTGATTGCCTGGTTATTGGAAACACCGTCGATATTCTCGACAGATGGAGTACATAACACTTTTTGGTCCTTGACGGAAGAGGGATAAGCCGACGGTCGGTTAAGACGCGTTTAAAGTTCGGTTGAACATAGATATGATATAAGTACTTCGGTACATGCAATCATTCTTCTACCCAAGTCACTTGGGGGCTCTTAAGTTTATTTGAGCCGTTTTATAATAAGTGTTCTTCTTCTTAGTCATTGCAAAGTTTTATTATTATTATGTATCACTCCTTTTTTCGACATGAGTGTGCGGTCACTAGCCGGGGAGCCTAATTTCTCTCTCAAAGCCGCTAGAGTTTAGTTTTCTAAACTGGTCTGATGAGAAGTACTCCGCCCTCGGGATAGGAGGTTGAAGCCGTAGGCTGACCCGCTCGAAGTCTTGAGATAGGATGTATCATGTTAAAGCATGATAGAAGCACTTCTTTTTTCTAAGACCAACTTTCAGATTGGCACCGAACACTTGATATTGTTCGGACGTCATGTTTTTACTGACGTTTCTTGGTTTTCCAAGCTTTTTGGCTCTTTTAAACTATTTGTGCTTTTCCAGCATTAGTCTCGCAGTGTAACACCAGACACCTTTAGGGATTCGGCAAAAACATTCTCAGATATTGCTATATATGCATCGGTTTCGAATTGTGTCTTCGGTCAATAGTTGGGTTGCCCGGCTCTTGCACTTGCTTCCTACGTTCTGTTTTGTTCGGCTAGGTGTGCAAAGGGAGAACCACTGCGATTGTGCTTCCAGCTCACATGGTTAAGCACCTCAGTGGAGAAAGCCGAAAACTGACTTTTACAATAAGCGTAAACTGGTCAGCGATCCGATGACTATGTTAAATGATGGGCCGTTCATAACATTGGCCGAAGTGTTTATGGCTTGACCCCGACTGTCGCCGAACACTACCGGGGGCTATTAACTGGCCTCCCAAACTAAATCCTCGATATTTTGCTCTTACATTAGAGCTGAGGTTTAATGATCATTCTTAGCATGACAACCCAAAGAAAGGAACCGATAGCGGGACTATTTTCTTTGGAAGACATTTCTTCTGTTAAACAGTAATATAACTCTCTGTGTACCTTTGTTTATAAAACCGTATGGCCAGATTGCCTTGTTTGTTGTAAATCTTTGCCCTCATAAAGGTTTTATAAAGTAGGACAAACACTCCTCGGCTGCTGGCCGAGGAGGTGGAAGCCGATGGTCGGTCAACAAAGTTTTGTACAATGCGGATCTGAGCATTAATGACGTAAAGTACTTGGATACATAGAGTCATTACACATAATTTGTGATTTTCCTATGGATATTGATCCTTAATTCGGCCACCCGTGCCCGCATTAAGGCTCGAGGGCTACTGGGCTTCGGGCTTATTATTTACAAATATTAAAGGGGCACATCGATCCCTTGATCTGGTGTTGCCACCCGACCAGTGTCTTGGGGGCTACTGCATTGCTTATCCAATGCAGAAAATTTTATGCGCAATATAGTTTCCGAGGAGATTTTGATCCTCAGGTTGGTTGGCCGCACCCAACCTGAGTCTCGAGGACTGAGCACACCGCTTTTAGTGTCTCAAAGTATTCTGCCGAGTTTGGACTTGATCCTCAGGCCGATTTTGCAAATCAACCTGAGTCTCAGCGGATACTAGGATCAGCGGTCTTACGTCATCCTTCAGGTGCATCTCGGGTTTTAGACCGATACACACCTTGAGGGCTACTGGCTATATATCTCGGCAGAGAATAAATTGCACCAATAAAAAATATTCACAAAAATCATCCCATATTCGGGGTGGTGCACCACCTCGGAAGCAGTCCAGCATAAAGCTCGGGCGCTAGTGGCTGGCTCCATAGAGGGCATTTTCGGCATTAAGCTCGGCTAAACTCCTTCAAACTTTTTTGAACCAAGGTGATATGACACCTCAGATATAGTGCGGCGTTGGAGCTCGGATACAGTCCGGCGTTGGAGCTCGGATACATAGTCCGGCGTTGGAGCTCGGATACATTCCAGCGTTAGAGCTGGGAAGCGGTCCGGCATTGGTGCTCGGCTGCAAAAGATACCTCGAATACAGTCCGGCGTTAGAGCTCGGACGCAAGAGGACACTGCCTCCCGGGAACAACTTCAAACCCGAGGTGTGGCATAAAAATAATAAGGCATTGATAAAGGCCGGAAACTTAAAGGGCCTCCTCGGATACCCGGTGTATAAACTCGTCAAATGCATTTCGGCGATCCTCAAGATCGAAGATGAGAAGATTTGTTGAACCAGTTTTCAAGACCGACGACCGAAGAAGAAGAATAGTTCGGAAGAATCGAGGAGCGTCCCTAACTTGAAGACCGGTTCGGGGGGCTACTGACGGTGTCCTGGACTAGGCGGTACTCAACACGTCATCTCCCGATCTGATAGATTGGGCCGAGGACCCCCGTGGTCGTATACTCATGGGCCAGTTCGGACAGCTGCCGCATACAAGGAAGATTCCACAAAGACTTGGCGATCAAGACAAGGACTTCTCCCCACCGGCGTATTCGGCTAGGACTCTTGTTAACATAGGCCTTTGGTGCATTATATAAACCAGGGCCAGGCTAGTCGATAGGAGACACAACTTCATCATACAACAATCATACCATAGGCTAGCTTCTAGGGTTTAGCCTCCTTGATCTCGTGGTAGATATACACTTGTACTACCCATATCATCAATATTAATCAAGCAGGACGTAGGGTTTTACCTCCATCAAGAGGGCCCGAACCTGGGTAAAACATCATGTTCCTTGCCTCCTGTTACCATCCGGCCTAGACGCACAGTTTGGGACCCCCTACCCGAGATCCGCCGGTTTTGACACTGACAGTTGCCTTGGGCATCCCCAAGCTTAGGCTCTTGCCACTCCTTATTCCATAGTCCATCGAATCTTTACCCAAAACTTGAAAACTTCACAACACAAAACTTAACAGAAAACTCGTAAGCTCCGTTAGCGAAAGAAAAGAAAACACCACTTCGAGGTACTGTAATGAACTCATTCTTTATTTATATTGGTGTTAAACCTACTTTATTCCAACTTATCTATGGTTTATAAACTATTTTACTAGCCATAGATTCATCAAAATAAGCAAACAACACACGAAAAACAGAATCTGTCAAAAACAGAACAGTCTGTAGTAATCTGTAACTAATGCAAACTTATGGACTCCCAAAAGTTCTAAAATAAATTGCTGGACGTGAGGAATTTATCTATTAATCATCTTCAAAAAGAATTAACTAAATAGCACTCTCCAATAAAAACTGGCAGCAATTCTCGTGAGCGCTAAAGTTTCTCTTTTTTACAGCAAGATCAACAAGACTTTCCCCAAGTCTTCCCAACGGTTCTACTTGGAACAAACACTAATTAAACACAAAAAACACAACAATAACAGAGTCTAGATAAATTATTTATTACTAAACAGGAACAAAAAGCAAGGAACACAAATAAAGTTGGGTTGCCTCCCAACAAGCGCTATCGTTTAACGCCCCTAGCTAGGCATGATGATTTCAATGATGCTCACATAAAAGATAAGAATTGAAACATAAAGAGAGCATCATGAAGAATATGACTAGCACATTTAGGTCTAACATACTTCCTATGCATAGGAATTTTGTGAGCAAACAACTTATGGGAACAAGAATCAACTTGCATAGGAAGGTGAAACAAGCATAACTTCAAGATTTTAAGCACATACAGAGGAAACTTGATATTATTGCAACTCCTACAAGCATATATTCCTCCCTAATAATAATTTTCAGTAGCATAATGAATGAATTCAACAATATAACAAGCACCTAAAGCATTCTTTTCATGATCTACAAGCATAGAAATTTTATTACTCTCCACACAAGCAAAATTCTTCTCATTCATAATAGTGGGAGCAAACTCAACAAAATAACTATCATGTGAGGCATAATCCAATTGAAAACTAAAATCATGATGACAAGTTTCATGGTTATAATTATTCTTTATAGATACATGTCATCACAATAATCATCATTGTTCTCATAATCAATTGGAACCTCTTCCAAAATAGTGGATTCATCACTAAATAAAGTCATGACCTCTCCAAATCCACTTTCATCAATATAATCATCATAAATAGGAGGCATGCTATCATCAAAATAAATTTTCTCATCAAAACTTGGGGGACTAAAAATATCATCTTCATCAAACATAGCATCCCCAAGCTTGTGCGTTTGCATACCATTAGCATCATGGATATTCAAAGAATTCATACTAACAACATTGCAATCATGCTCACCATCCAAAGATTTAGTGCCAAACATTCTAATGCATTCTTCTTCTATCACTTTGGCACAATTATCAGAATCCTTATTTTCATGAAAGACATTAAAAAGATGAAGCATATGAGGTATCCTCAATTCCATTTTTTGTAGTTTTCTTTTATAAACTAAACTAGTGATAAAACAAGAAACTAAAAGACATGATTGCAAGATCTAATGTAACATCCCAAATTTGCAATTTGGAATGTTATACACTAGATCATCATGCATATCATATTTTCATGCATTTTGGTTGATCCTAGAAATTTCACGCAACTCAAGGACCCTCGGAGAGAGTTGGAGATTTCGTTATTTTCATATTTGAGAGTTTTCTCAAATTTTGAAAAGAGGATCATTTGATTTATTTATTTCATCTTCAATTATTTTTCCCAATATCAAAATATGAGAGAGGGAATAATATGACTTTCCCAAAGTTAGGAAAAATGAAGATTTAATGAATAAGTCAAATTTTGGTTTTGCCAGAGTTTATTCGCATTTTATTTGGATAGGGAAAATGCGTGTTTTCAAAAATTGCATTCTAGGTCCGGAGTAAAGTTCATTTTGTTCGACTCATTTTTAGGAGTCGGGGAAAATTTACTTTAGAGATTTTGGAGTTCGTTTAGATTTTCTTTCTTTTGTTTTTCTGCGCGCGAATCCAGTTAAAATAAAGGACCAAGGCCAGCCGGGCCAAAGGCCCAGCCAGCCGGCCGCCTCCCCAGCCAGCGCGCGCGCCAGGCGCAGCGCTAGGCCGCCGCCTCCCTTGCTCTAGGCCGAGTCCCAGAGGGACTCTAGGCCGGTTAGCCCCCCCCCTTTCCTTGTTTTGTTCTCCCTCTTTTGCTTGCCCCCTACCCCAAGTAATCCC
>NC_041384.1:167409722-167417823 GCF_002162155.2 Triticum dicoccoides
CCCCTCACCCGCCGCCGCCCTATAGCCGCCATCGCCGCCGTTCGCCGGAGCCTCGCCGAGGTTGTCCCACGCCGCGTCTCTTTTTCTCCCCTCGGTTCAGTTTTTCTTCTAAATCGTTCCGGTTCTTTCTTAACCGTTCCGGTTTTCTTTCCTTCTTTGTTTTGGTTTTCCTTTCCGAAAACCCTAGATCGGTTTTCGTTCTTCTTTTGGACCGTTCGTCTCAACGAACGTGATCACTGATTATTCCCCGGTTAACGACGCCCGTTCGTTTAATCGTTCTTCTTTTTCTTTTCGTCGGATTTATTCCGCGATCGTGATCTCAGATCCGATCTTCGTTCTAGTCTTTCTTCTCGCTCGTTTATCAGAATCAGGTGATTCAAGCGCCTGGAGTTTCGTTTCGAAACCGCCGTTCCGTCTAATCAACTTAAACAAGTTTTTGCCCCGGTAAAATTTGACCTAGTTTCAACTTGCTAGAACCGAGTTGTTTTCTTCCGCTATTTGTTTTTCCGTCGTCTGTTCGGTTCTTTCTTTCTTTGCAACCGGAGTTCTTAAGTTGAACTTTCTGGTCCGTTCTCTTGTTCGAGTTTTACCTGTGCATTAGATGAGTACTTATTGTGTGCTTGTTTTTTGTCTACGATAGATCACCCGGATTGCGCCGCTTGTTACTTCGAAACCCTAGGTCTCGCGGATCATCAGCAAGGCAAGTAACACTTTGATCATACCTTTTCTACAACCCATGTTTTATTGCATTAGATCAATCCTCTCACATTGCATGATTAGGATCTAATTAAATTGTGGGATGGGAAGTAGATGAAGTAGTACCTATTACCTGTATTATTATGAAACCTTTGGGAGTTACTTCTACGTTTGCTTAAAATGCCATGCTATGCTAGTAGACGTGGATTGGGTGAGTGATATCCATGACAGATGTGAGATTGATAATTTAATGGTTTATCTAAGGTGGCAACTTAAACACACATCTGGGTGGATTGAGGCACCTGATGTCTATCAGGACTTGCCTGTTTTTATTTTGGACCGCCACCCAGGCTCAAAGGGATCATAAGATCATTCATGCTAGTAACTTCCGTGTGCAGCCACAAGCCATTATGGGCTCTGGCATAGTTGACTAAGTTGTGGGAACTCTTACAGTGGTAGACTAGCAGATGTAGGGGATGTAGGTGTACCGGTCTACCCGATCGCAAGGTGCTAGCGCTTCTGAAAGACTATGTCTCGGTCATCCGTTTCTCAAACACCATGTAGTGCAAGAAACCAAACGGAGGCGATCGAGTCTTGTGGGGAAAAGTGCGCAAACCTCTGCAGAGTGTACAAACTAATCATGATTAGCCGTGTCCCCAGTTATGGACAACTTGAGTATCTAGTACTTGAATATCATGTGAATCTCAACATGTTACTTCTAGTTAATGTTGTTGGCTTTTAATTGTTCACTTAATTGGGATCGGAATGCTGTCAACCATTCTCGATGTTTCACAACCACCATGATAGTTAAATAAATTTATTCCTTTGCAGTAGGGAAAAACTGGCTTTATGCAAAACTGTAACCATAGAGCTTTCCACCAGCCATATATGCATATAGTATAGCTGTTTCATTCCATTAGTCTCTATGTGTTACATTGCCAGCATATTCCATGTGCTGACCCGTTTTCGGGCTGCAACTTCTCATGTTGCAGACTTTTCAGACGACGAGTAAGGTGCTTTTAGGTCGTGGTTCTATACTCAGTGATGTCGTTGGAATTGATGGACCCATTTATCTTCCGAGTCTTCCGCTGTTATCGTTATTAGATGGCCTTAAGCCATATTTATTGTAATAAGTTCTCTTTGAGACAACGATGTAATAAGTGTGTGATTGCCACTCTGCTATAAATCCTTCGATGTACTGTGTGGTGTCAGCATTACTGATCCAGGGATGACACCTGAGCACAGAGCACTTGATCCATTCGGGTCGGGTCGCTACAGAGATGGTATCAGAGCACACGCTGACTGTAGGACACGACCACTAAGTCAAAGCCATAGATCACCATTCTCTTCTCATTTTCTAACTCCTCATCTTTTCTACCCTTTTAGGATGATGAATGCGAAGATTAAGTACGCTCAACCGGATGAAGGCACACCATTTGGATTTCACCTGAAGGAAGTCACCAAGTACCTGAACATTGGATTACCAAGCTTGACGGGAACCTTCAACGCCACTCTGCCTGAAGAGGAGCGCTGGAAGATTCAAGCTCACGTTCCGGGAAGGACATTCGCACCAATCACGAAGCCCATAGATAGTGTTTTCAATGCCCCAACCTGGAGTCTGGGAAGGAGCATGGCAGCTCATATCACCATGGGACGCATTGGAGAAGTTTACCAAGAAGACCTCAAGGACACTATCTACCAGATTTGCGGACGCCGAGATGAACAATGGGAGTTAGTCAGCACCAAGAAGGATAGATCCATTGCATCTTTCATCCAGGAGTTAAACCAGCACACTCGATGCCATGAGAACCAGATGTGCAATGATATGATAGAGTTGAAGAATGCAAAGGCAAGGATCATCGAGCTAGAAGGAGAACTGAAGTCTACACGCAAGGACTACATGGACGAGATCGTAGCTCTAGCGAGACACAATGGCGATCTTAAGCAGGAGATTGAAGAACTCAAGAGGAAGTTAGCATCCAAGGAGGAGGACGAGTACGTCGCATGTCCGGACAACTACATCATCATCGACGACACCGATTCGGATCCAAGTGAACCCGACTTTGAAGACGAAGCTGGAGCAGATATCATGGAGTCTTCCACCGGTTCAAATTTCTAGAAGACCACCAGATAGTAGTAGCATTTCCCCCCTGTAAACATTATAGTCGAGCACTTTTGCGATAGTTTTAGACCGATTGTAAGCCCTTGTTTGATTGAATGAAGTGATTTTGTGTGCATTTGCTCATGTGCATTGGGGTAGTGTTTTCCCTTTAGACATCACTCTATTCTTAATTCTCGTCTTTTCTAAACCCTCAGATGCCTCCGAGACGTGACAATGGATTCCCACCGGAGCTCACTCAGTTGATCCAGCAGCAGAATCAATTGATGCAGATGTTAGTCCAGAACCAGAAGAACAACAACAACAACCCACCACCACCACCGCCACCCGTTGACCACTTAGCCCGTTTTCTTAGGCTGAATCCGCCGGTGTTTTCCAGTAGCACCGAGCCGATAGTAGCAGACGATTGGCTCCGCAAGATAGGAAGGGAGTTGACCACTGCAGGATGCACGGATGGTGAGAAAGTGAAGTTTGCCGCACATCAGCTTGACGGACCCGCGGCAGCATGGTGGGAGAATTTCACAGCCACATACCCAGTTGACACTGTCACATGGGATCAGTTTCAGCAAGCTTTCCGCACTGCCCATGTTTCAGCAGGAGCTATGGCCATGAAGAAGCGTGAGTTTTGCAACTTACGCCAAGGAGGAAGGACAGTTGGCCAGTACGTTGACGACTTCAGCAAGTTAGCACGTTATGCCCTAGATGACATTGCTACGGATGCAGCTAAGCAGGAGAAGTTTCTGGAAGGACTGAATGATGAACTAAGCATGCAGTTGATGGTAGCAAGTTTCAACAACTACCAGGAGTTGGTAGATCGTGCCATCATGATTGAAGGAAAGCAACAGCAGATTGAGAACCGTAAGAGGAAGTATGGACAGGGGAAGTATAACTCTGGAGCCCAGCAGAAGCCCCGTTTTACCCCTAAACCGGGATTTCAGTTTCAGCACACCCATGGAGGAGGTAGCTAGCACAACCATAATGGCCACAAGAATGGTAATGGGAATGGAGGAAGCAACGGCCAGAACCGTACCACCCCATCAACCCCAGCCAAGAAGGATTTAAACCACGTCACTTGCTATAAGTGTTCCAAGACCGGACATTATGCCAATGAATGTCCCGAAGGCCAGAATGAAAATGGCAATGGAAGCTCTGGGAAGAAGCCGAACCCTTTCAATAGGGGACAGGTGAACCACGTTAATGTGGAGGAGGTTGAAGATCTGCCCGATGCAGTAATCGGTAAGTTTTTGGTTAAGTCATTTACCGCACTCGTTCTTTTTTATACTGGTGCATCGCATTCATACATATCAAGGGGATTTGTGGAAAAGTATAGCCTGCCCACTAGGATTCTTAAAACGCCTATGCTAGTATGCTCGCCAGGAGCAGAGTACATGGCCAGACAAGGATGTTTCCAAGTACCATTAAGTATAGGAAGGCATGTTTTCCCAACAGATTTAATTATTCTGGAATCCCAAGGTCTGGATGTGATTCTTGGTATGGATTGGCTGTCGATGTATGGAGGAAACATCGATTGCGCCAGTAAGACAATTTTGCTTACCACACCAGAAGGAAGAAGGATCAAGTATGTATCCCGGCATGTGCCAAACAGGACACAAGTAAACTGCCTAACAGGAGTTGTGCAAGAAGAAGTACTAGTGGTAAAGGATTCTCCTGATGTATTTCCTGAGGAATTGTCAGGCATGCCACCGGATACAGACATTGAGTTTTTGATTGAGTTATTGCCAGGTATAGGCCCAATATCGAAGCAACCTTACCGGATGCCAGCAAAGGATTTGGTGGAAATTAAGAATCAGATTAAGGATTTATTGGATAAAGGTTACATTCGCCCAAGTTCTTCGCCTTGGGGATCACCCGTACTTCTAGTGGAAAAGAAGGATGGATCATTAAGGATGGTTGTAGATTATCGGGGATTGAATGAAGTAACCATCAAGAACAAGTACCCACTACCAATGATCAACGATCTGTTTGATCGGTTGCAAGGAGCTAAAGTGTTTTCCCAGATCGATTTGCGATCAGGGTACCATCAATTGAAGATTCGGGAGCAGGACATACCTAAGACATCATTCACCATGAGATATGGACTGTATGAGTATACCGTTATGTCATTTGGATTGACTAACGCACCTGCCTATTTTATGAACCTGATGAACAAAGTGTTTATGGAGTTTTTGGATAAGTTCGTCGTAGTGTTCATTGATGACATCCTGGTTTATTCAAAGAATGAAGAGGAGCATAAGGAACATTTGTGTTTGGTTTTGGAGAAACTAAGGGAACATCAGTTATACGCCAAATTCAGCAAATGTGAGTTTTGGTTGAAGGAAGTTGGATTTCTCGGACACGTTATATCCGGAGAAGGTATAGCAGTTGACCCCACTAAGGTTGAGACCGTAACCGAATGGGAAGCACCAACAACAGTTGGAGAGATCCGGAGTTTTCTTGGACTCGCAGGATACTACCGGAGATTCATTGAGAACTTTTCAAAGATTGCAAAACCTATGACTGAATTGCTGAAGAAGGATACTAAGTTTAATTGGACTGAGGAATGTGAGGCTAGTTTCCGGGAATTGAAGAAACGCTTGGTTACCTCACCAGTATTGATTTTGCCAGATCAGACCAAGGATTATGAGGTGTATTGTGACGCTTCACGTCGAGGACTTGGAGCAGTGCTTATGCAGGAAGGGAGAGTTGTTTTGTATGCTTCACGGCAACTGAAGCCTCATGAGTTGAATTATGCCACGCATGATTTGGAGTTAGCAGCTGTAGTGCATGCATTGAAAACGTGGAGACATTTCCTCATTGGAAATCATTGTGAGGTGTACACGGATCACAAGACTCTGAAGTACATTTTCACTCAGAAGGAGTTGAACCTCCGACAAAGGAGATGGTTGGAGCTCATCAAGGATTATGACATGAGATTGCATTACCATCCCGGAAAAGCTAATGTAGTAGCTGACGCATTGAGCCGTAAGAGCCATGTCAAAACTCTAATGACGGGGAAAATACCAAAGGAGTTAGCAGAAAACCTTCGTGAGCTATGTTTGGAAATAGTTCCGAGAGGCTATGTAGCAACATTGGAGATTCAGTCAACATTGATGGATAAGATCAGAGAAGCTCAGAAATCTGACAAGGAGATTGCTGCTATAAAAGAGAAATTGAGTGAAGGAAAAGCAAAGGGATTTCGTGAGGATGAGCACAATACCTTATGGTTTGAGGACCGTGTTTATGTGCCCAATGACCCGGAGATCAGGAAGTTGATTTTGCACGAGGCACATGATTCACCTTATTCGATTCACCCAGGGAATACCAAGATGTATTTGGATTTGAAGGAAACATTCTGGTGGACCGGAATGAAGAAGGATATTGCAGCATATGTAGCAGTTTGTGACGTATGTCAGAGAGTAAAGGCAGAGCATCAGAAGCCAGCAGGATTGTTACAACCATTGCCGATACCCGAATGGAAGTGGGATAAGATAGGCATGGATTTTATCACGGGACTACCCAGGACGAAATCAGGCTATGACTCGATATGGGTAGTAGTTGATCATTTGACGAAGGTAGCACATTTCATTCCAGTTAAGACCACTTACACCAGTGCTAAGTTGGCAAAGATATACATGACTAGGATCATTTGTTTGCATGGAGTTCCGAGGAGTATCGTATCAGATAGAGGAACCCAATTTACCTCAAAGTTTTGGAATCAGTTGCATGAAACTTTAGGAACCAGACTAGAGTTCAGCACAGCTTTTCATCCACAGACAGATGGACAGACCGAGAGAGTCAATCAGATTTTGGAAGATATGCTGAGAGCTTGTGCACTAGATTATGGATCTAGCTGGGACGATAACTTACCGTACGCGGAGTTTTCTTATAACAACAGTTACCAAACCAGTTTGAAGATGGCACCTTTCGAAGCTTTATATGGAAGGAGGTGCTGGACACCGTTGTCATGGGACGAAGTTGGAGACCGTCAATTCTTTGGACCAGATTTGATTAAGGAGTTTGAACGGAAAGTTAAGTTGATTCGCGATAGGCTCAAGGTAGCCCAGTCCAGGCAGAAGAGCTACACAGATTCAAAACGCAAGGAGACAGTTTACGAAACCGGAGACAGAGTTTATCTTCGAGTATCCCCACTTCGAGGAGTTAAGCGCTTTGGAGTTAAGGGAAAGTTAGCACCGCGTTTCGTTGGACCGTACAAGATCTTGCACGTGTGGGAGAAGTCGCTTATAAGTTGGAATTACCAGAGGGACTGTCAAGAGTTCATGATGTATTCCATGTTTCTCAGCTGAAGAAATGTCATGCCGAGATGGCGGAGGTACCGTTAAGAGATACCGTGCCACTCGAAGCGATTCAGTTGAAGGATGACTTAACATATGAGGAGAAGCCAGTCAAGATTCTCGATTATGCCAGCAGAGTTACCCGCAGTAAGGTTATCAAGTTTTGCAAAGTTCAGTGCAACCACCACTCAGAGGATGAAGCCACCTGGGAAAGAAAAGAAGATTTGCTCAAGGACCACCCTCACCTATTTTCTAGCCAACCCGAATCTCGAGGGCGAGATTCATCTTAAGGGGGGTAGGTTTGTAACATCCCAAATTTGCAATTTGGAATGTTATACACTAGATCATCATGCATATCATATTTTCATGCATTTTGGTTGATCCTAGAAATTTCACGCAACTCAAGGACCCTCGGAGAGAGTTGGAGATTTCGTTATTTTCATATTTGAGAGTTTTCTCAAATTTTGAAAAGAGGATCATTTGATTTATTTATTTCATCTTCAATTATTTTTCCCAATATCAAAATATGAGAGAGGGAATAATATGACTTTCCCAAAGTTAGGAAAAATGAAGATTTAATGAATAAGTCAAATTTTGGTTTTGCTAGAGTTTATTCGCATTTTATTTGGATAGGGAAAAATGCGTGTTTTCAAAAATTGCATTCTAGGTCCGGAGTAAAGTTCATTTTGTTCGACTCATTTTTAGGAGTCGGGGAAAATTTACTTTAGAGATTTTGGAGTCCGTTTAGATTTTCTTTCTTTTGTTTTTCTGCGCGCGAATCCAGTTAAAAAAAAGGAGCAAGGCCAGCCGGCCGCCTCCCCAGCCAGCGCGCGCGCCAGGCGCAGCGCCAGGCTGCCGCCTCCCTCGCTCTAGGCCGAGTCCCAGAGGGACTCTAGGCCGGTTAGCCCCCCCCCCCTTTCCTTGTTTTGTTCTCCCTCTTTTGCTTGCCCCCTACCCCAAGTAATCCCCCCCACCTATATAAATACACCCCAAC
>NC_041384.1:167418387-167463676 GCF_002162155.2 Triticum dicoccoides
CCTTAGCCGCGCCCCACCCCGCGCCCCTCACCTGCCGTCGCCGCCGTTCGCCGGAGCCTTGCCGAGGTTGTCCCGCACCGCGTCTCTTTTTCTCCCCTCGGTTCAGTTTTTCTTCTAAACCATTCCGGTTCTTTCTTAACCGTTCCGGTTTTCTTTCGTTCTTTGTTTCGGTTTTCTTTTCCAAAAACCCTAGATCGGTTTTCGTTCTTCTTTCGGACCGTTCGTCTCAACGAACGTGATCACCGATTATTCCCCGGTTAACGACGCCCGTTCGTTTAATCGTTCTTCTTTTTCTTTTCGTCGGATTTATTCCGCGATCGTGATCTCAGATCCGATCTTCGTTCTAGTCTTTCTTCTCGCTCGTTTATCGGAATCAGGTGATTCAAGCGCCTGGAGTTTCGTTTCGAAACCGCCGTTCCGTCTAATCAACTTAAACAAGTTTTTGCCCCGATAAAATTTGACCTAGTTTCAACTTGCTAGAACCGAGTTGTTTTCTTCCGCTGTTTGTTTTTCCGTCGTCTGTTCGGTTCTTTCTTTCTTTGCAACCGGAGTTCTTAAGTTGAACTTTCTGGTCCGTTCTCTTGTTCGAGTTTTACCTGTGCATTAGATGAGTACTTATTGTGTGCTTGTTGTTTGTCTGCGATAGATCACCCGGATTGCACCGCTTGTTACTTTGAAACCCTAGGTCTCGCGGATCATCAGCAAGGCAAGTAACACTTTGATCATACCTTTTCTACAACCCATGTTTTATTGCATTAGATCAATCCTCTCACATTGCATGATTAGGATCTAATTAAATTGTGGGATGGGAAGTAGATGAGGTAGTACCTATTACCTGTATTATTATGAAACCTTTGGGAGTTACTTCTACGTTAGCTTAATATGCCATGCTATGCTAGTAGACGTGGATTGGGTGAGTGATATCCATGACAGATGTGAGATTGATAATTTAATGGTTTATCTAAGGTGGCAACTTAAACACACATCTGGGTGGATTGAGGCACCTGATGTCTATCAGGACTTGCCTGTTTTTATTTCGGACCGCCACCCAGGCTCAAAGGGATCATAAGATCATTCATGCTAGTAACTTCCGTGTGCAGCCACAAGCCATTATGGGCTCTGGCATAGTTGACTAAGTTGTGCGAACTCTTACAGTGGTAGACTAGCAGATGAAGGGGATGTAGGTGTACCGGTCTACCCGATCGTAAGGTGCTAGCGCTTCTGAAAGACTATGTCTCGGTCATCCGTTTCTCAAACACCATGTAGTGCGAGAAACCAAACGGAGGTGATCGAGTCTTGTGGGGAAAAGTGCGCAAACCTCTGTAGAGTGTACAAACTAATCATGATTAGTCGTGTCCCTGGTTATGGACAACTTGAGTATCTAGTACTTGAATATCATGTGAATCTGAACATGTTACTTCTAGTTAATGTTGTTGGCTTTTAATTGTTCACTTAATTGGGATCGGAATGCTGTCAACCATTCTCGATGTTTCACAACCACCATGATAGTTAAATAAATTTATTCCTTTGCAGTAGGGAAAAACTGGCTTTACGCAAAACTGTAACCATAGAGCTTTCCACCAGCCATATATGCATATAGTATAGCTGTTTCATTCCATTAGTCTCTATGTGTTACATTGCCAGCATATTCCATGTGCTGACCCATTTTCGGGCTGCAACTTTTCATGTTGCAGACTTTTCAGATGACGAGTAAGGTGCTTTTAGGTCGTGGTTCTATACTCAGTGATGCCGTTGGAGTTGATGGACTCATTTATCTTCCGAGTCTTCCGCTGTTATCGTTATTAGATGGACTTAAGCCATATTTATTGTAATAAGTTCTCTTTGAGACAACGATGTAATAAGTGTGTGATTGCCACTCTGCTATAAATCCTTCGATGTACTGTGTGGTGTCAGCATTACTGATCCAGGGATGACACCTGAGCACAGAGCACTTGATCCATTCGGGTCGGGTCGCTACATCTAAAGATATACCTTCAAGCGCTAACCTCCCCGGCAACGGCGCCAGAAAAGAGCTTAGTTGACAGGGTGTTAGTGCCGCTTTCCTCGCCTCCCCGGCAATGGCGACAGAAAAGAGCTTGAAGTCTACTACACAACCTTCTTCTTGTAGACGTTGTTGGGCCTCCAAGTGCAGAGGTTTGTAGGACAGTAGAAAATTTCCCTCAAGTGGATGACCTAAGGTTTATCAATCCGTAGGAGGCGTAGGATGAAGATGGTCTCTCTTAAGCAACCCTGCAACCAAATAACAAAGAGTCTCTTGTGTCCCCAACACATCCAATACAATGGTAAATTGTATAGGTGCACTAGTTCGGCGAAGATATGGTGATACAAGTGGTATATGGATGGTAGATAAAGGTATTTGTAATCTGAAAATGTAAAAACAGCAAGGTAACTAATGATAGAAGTGAGCGTAAATGGTATCGCAATGCGTTGAAACAAGGCCTAGGGTTCATACTTTCAGTAGTGCAAGTTCTCTCAACAATAATAACATAATTGGATCACATAACTATCCCGCAACATGCAACAAAGAGTCACTCCAAAGTCACTAATAGCGGAGAACAAACGAAGAGATTATGGTAGGGTACGAAACCACCTCAAAGGTATTCTTTCCAATCAATCCGTTGGGCTATTCCTATAAGTGTCACAAACAGCTCTAGAGTTCGTACTAGAATAACACCTTAAGACACAAATCAACCAAAACCCTAATGTCACCTAGATACTCCAATGTCACCTCAAGTATCCGTGGGTATGATTATATGATATGCATCATATAATCTCAGATTCATCTATTCAACCAACACATAGAACCTCAAAGAGTGCCCCAAAGTTTCTACTGGAGACTCAAGACGAAAATGTGTGCCAAACCCTATGCATAAGTTCATGGGCGGAACCCGCAAGTTGATCACCAAAACATACATCAAGTGAATCACGTGATATCCCATTGTCACCACAGATACGCACGGCAAGACATACATCAAGTGTTCTCAAATCATTAAAGACTCAATCCGATAAGATAACTTCAAAGGGAAAACTCAATCCATTACAAGAGAGTAGAGGGGGAGAAACATCATAGGATCCAACTATAATAGCAAAGCTCGCGATACATCAAGATCGTATCACCTCAAGAACACAAGAGAGAGAGAGAGAGAGAGAGAGAGAGAGAGAGATCAAACACATAGCTACTGGTACATACCCTCATCCCCGAGGGAGAACTACTCCCTCCTCGTCATGGAGAGCACCGGGATGATGAAGATGGCCACCGGAGAGAGATTGCCCCCTCCAGCAGGGTGCCGGAACGGGTCTAGATTGGTTTTCGGTGGCTAGGGAGGCTTCTGGCGGTGGAACTCCCGATCTATTGTGCTCCCCGATCGTTTTAGGGTATATGGATATATATATATATAGACAGAAGAAATACATCAAGGGAGCCACGAGGGGCCCACGGGGGTGGAGGGCATGCCCAGGGGGTGGGCGTGCCCCCTGCCTCATGGCTTCCTCGTTGATCCCCTGACGTGCACTCCAAGTCTCATGTATTGCTTTCTTTCCAAAAATAACTTTTCCGAAGGTTTCATTCCTTTTGGATTCTGTTTGATATTCCTTTTCTTCAAAACCCTAAAACAAGGAAAAAACAGAAACTGACACTGGGCTCTAGGTTAATAGGTTAGTCCCAAAAATCATATAAAATACCATATAAATGCATATAAAACATCCAAGGTAGATAATATAATAGCATGGAACAATCAAAAATTATAGATACATTGGAGACATATCAGCCGACTCCTCGCCCGAAGCGGAAAAAGTCTTTAAGGACTTGAGACCTCTCAAACAGCGACCAGCTCTCGCCTTATCATGACAGTCAGTTTTCGGCTTTCTCTACTGAGGTGCTCGTCCGGAAGAACCGGGACACAATCGCAGTAGTTCTCCCAGCGCTACCTTAGCCAATATAGCGGAACGTAAGGTACCAAAACATGGGAGCCGGGCAAACCCAACTATTGACCCAAGACATGATTCGGAGCTGATGCATATAATGTTATAAGTTCGGGGTGCCGCACTGTCGAAAGTGTTCATACTTCTCACGCCGTATTATGGGGTAAACGAAAGCCCCTGGTGTACGGACTGTACCAGAATGTACATGTGCAAGTTGTCGTAAATGACCATATAAGAAAAAACGATGGATAATGCAATAATAGACTAATGCTATGCATTGTTATTTAAATAATACGTCGAAGCGTATTGATACAAGTAGTGCAATAAGCAAAAAATAGGACTATTTGACATGTCCTATCCAAGGGAAAGCTGCGTATGGGTAGTAAAAAGCGGGTATGTCGATTGTTATTAGAGACCACCTGGGGGTTCCCTTGTACGTCTTAGCTTCTTGCCTCCTTGGTTGTTCCATCCCGTAATGTGTCCGGCAATCATACTACCGGAAAGGACTTCTAGAGAGTAAGGTCTTGAAAGAGAAAAAATGATAAAGGTATGCAGCCCTAGGGCAGTTAAGCCGCATTGTGGGACGTGCCCTAATCGTGCCCCCGCCTGTGCCCATGGTATTTTCAGTGCGTAATTATGTATGCGCGGCACGTATTTCATCGCTTGACTGGGACTAGGACGGGGGCCGAATTGCTAGGAGAGCTCTCAACGTGCCAGGCGATCCTGTTGCAGGTTACTCCGGACTCGCTTGACGGTGTCCGGGGGCTGTATCGCCGAATTGGCGGTTTGCCTTAAAAGGCTGCTTTGTGCTTCTATTGTGAGGGCCGCAGTGTGCTCTTCCATGCGGAGCGAGCGTTATGTGTTTCCATTGACTGTTATGACCCCTCCTAGGTCCTGGCATCTTGAGCTTGAGGTATGCGTAATGCGGTACCGCACTGAATTTTGCAAATGTGGTTCGCCCGAGCAGTGCGTGATAGCCACTACGGAACGGGACGATATCGAAGATTAACTCCTTGCTTTGGAAGTTGTCCGGAGATCCGAAGACCACTTCCAGTGTGATTGAGCCCATGCAATGGGCCTCTACACCTGGGATGACGCCCTTAAAGGTGGTTTTGGTGGGTTTGATCCTCGAGGGATCTATACCCATTTTGCACACTGTATCCTGATAGAGCAGGTTCAGGCTGCTGCCGCCGTCCATAAGGACTCGAGTGAGGTGCAATCCATCGATGATGGGGTCTAGGACCAATGCGGCGGATCCGCCATGACGGATACTAGTGGGATGGTCCCTGCGATCGAAGGTGATCGGACAAGAGGACCATGGGTTGAACTTTGGAGCGATGGGCTCCATCGCATAGACATCCCTTAGTGCACGCTTCCATTCCCTCTTGGGAATGTGGGTTGCGTATATCATGTTCACTGTCTTCACTTGTGGGGGGAACCTCTTCTGTCCTCCCGTGTTCGGCGGCCGGGGCTCCTCCTCGTCCTCACTATGCAGCCCCGTGTCCTTGTTTTCGGCATTCAACTTGCCGGCCTGCTTGAACACCCATCATTCTCTATTGGTTTGATTGGCTAGCATATCGGGGGTGCCGTGGATTTGACATGAGCGATCAAGTATGCGATCCAAACTGGACGGGCCCTGAGTACTTCTTTTGAATGGCTTTTTCCGCTGACCGGATCTAGAGCCTCTGAATCCGGTGTTGACTGTCGTATCATCGGCGTTATTGCCCTTGTTGCGACGCTTGTGTCTGTTATGACGTGGTCTGCCGTTGGCATCTTTAGTATCCGAAGTGTCCGGATTCCTTAATGTGTTGTTGCTGCGAGCCAGCCAGCTATCCTCGCCCGCGCAAAAGCGGGTCATGAGTGTCGTGAGGGCTGCCATAACTTCGGCTTCTCCTGCCCGAGGTGCCGGGCGAGCCACTCGTCACGGATTTTATGCTTGAATGCCGCTAAGGCCTCTACATCCAGACAATCGACAATTTGGTTTTTCTTAGTTAGGAACCGTGTCCAGAATTGCCTGGCCAATTCCCCTGGCTGCTGAGTTATATGGCTCAAGTCATCAGCATCCGGTGGTCGCACATAAGTGCCCTGGAAGTTATCAAGGAATGCATCTTCCAAATCCTCCCAACTGCCGACGGAGTCTGCTGGCAAGCTATTCAGCCAATGTCGGGCTGGTCCTTTGAGTTTTAGTGGGAGGTACTTGATGGCATGTAGATCATCACCGCGAGCCATGTGGATGTGGAGGAGGAAATCCTCAATCCATACAGCGGGATCTGTTGTACCATCATACGATTCAATATTTACGGGTTTAAAACCCTCCGGGAATTCGTGATCCATAACTTCAACAATGAAGCATAGGGGGTGTGCGGCGCCTCTGTGTCGGGCTATATCACGACACGGTTCATATGAGTCTTGTCTGCTGTGTTCAGCTCGGCCGGATTTGCTTTTAGTGTATCCGGCATGACGATCATCGTCGCGTGTTGGTGCGCTCCCCCGTGATCCGTAGATCAATCTTGCATGTTTTGCCTTGTTTTCCAATACATCTTGCAGGTCCCGCATGTTGCCCTGGGCCTTGGTATTTTTCTTTGATTGGCGGTGGGGTGCGAGCTGGACTTCGGGCTGAAATGACTCTCTGTCTCGGCCACGAGGTGGCCCGTCAGCCGGATCAAACGCCGGTGATGAAGGTTTCAATGCTTCCTCCTCGAGGTGAGGTAGCAACTTGCGCTTTGGGTAACTCTTGGAGGGGCACTCGAGTTCGTATTCCTCGGCCGCAAGGACTTCGGTCCATCTGTCTGCTAGCAAATCTTGATCAGCTCGAAGCTGTTGTTGCTTTTTCTTCAAGCTATTTGCTGTGGCCATAAGCCGGTGCTTGAAGCGCTCCTGCTCGACGAGATCCTCAGGAACGATAAATTCTTCGTCGCCGAGGCTCACCTCGTCTTCGGAGAGAGGCATGTAATTATCCTCCTCTGATTCTCCATCTGATGCCCGCTCTGGAGGGCTAGCTTGTTCACCCTCCCGCTCTAAATCGTGCTGGAGGGGATTGTTGTCGTCTTCGGCACTATCTGGAGTGTTATTGTCTCTTGTACTGGTATCACTACTTTTGCTATGGCGGGACTTAGAGCGGCGCTGCTGACGTCGGCGCTTGGTTTGCTTCTTGGAGGGGTCATCCTCCGCTGTCTCATCGCCATTGCCATCTTTGGGGGTGTCTACCATGTATATATATATATATATCATATGATGAGGTGGCGGTCCAGCGCCCTGTGGGCGGTGGTTCCTATTCGTCTCCTGCATCCTCGTACATACCGTCGATGTCTTCGGAGTCGAAGTCGAGCATGTCGGTTAAATCATCGACAGTGGCTACTAAGTGGGTGGTGGGTGGGGAGCGAATTTCTTCGTCGTTCGCATCCCATTCTAGCCGGACATAGTTCGGCCAAGGTTCTCCTGACAAGGAGAGAGACCTTAATGAATTTAGCACGTCGCCGAAAGGTGAGTGCTGAAAGATATCAGCCGAGGTGAACTCCATGATCGGCGCCCAATCGGATTCGATAGGCACGGGCGCAGGCGGCTCAGAGTCCATGGTCGGAGACGAATCCAGTGGTTCGGCAACACAACTCTCGTAAGGGGTGAAGTCGGTATCCGGCTCCATCGCCACTGAGAGTGCGGCCTCCATGGCGGGGTCTATCCACCCGTCCTCGGATGGCGCAATTTGCTCCGGAGTGAGGGCCGGAGTAGTTGCAGGTGTGATCTCCTTAACACTGTCTGACGGCAGAGTTACGTCATGCTCATCGTGATTGTGCGGCGCACCTGACATGGGCTCGAATCCATCGAAGATCAAGTCTCCGCGGATGTCGGCAGTGTAGTTTAAGTTTCCGAACCTAGCCTGATGGCCAGGGGCGTAGCTCTCGATCTGCTCCAGATGGCCAAGCGAGTTGGCCCGCAGTGCGAAGCCGCTGAATACGAAGATTTGTCTGGGGAGGAAAACCTCACCCTGGACCGCATCGTTACCGATGATCGAAGGAGCCATCAAGCCTTACGGTGAAGGCACAATGGAACTCTCAATGAAAGCACCAATGTCGGTGTCAAAACCAGCGGATCTCGGGTAGGGGGTCCCGAACTGTGCGTCTAAGGCGGATGGTAATAGGAGGTGGGGGACACGATGTTTACCCAGGTTCGGGCCCTCTCGATGGAGGTAATACCCTACTTCCTGCTTGATTGATCTTGATGATATGAGTATTACAAGAATTGATCTACCACGAGATCGTAGAGGCTAAACCCTAGAAGCTAGCCTATGGTATGATTGTTGTTGTCCTACGGACTAAACCCTCTGGTTTATATAGACACCGGAGGGGGCTAGGGTTACACAGAGTCGGTTACAAGGGAGGAGATCTACATATCCGTATTGCCAAGCTTGCCTTCCACGCCAAGGAGAGTCCCATTCGGACACGGGACGAAGTCTTCAATCTTCTATCTTCATAGTCCAACAGTCCGGCCAAAGGATATAGTCCGGCTGTCCAGAGACCCCCTAATCCAGGACTCCCTCAAGAACCAAGCAACACAACGTAAACAACCCCTGCACACATGTAACAAATCCTCGCAACCCGACGTGTTAAAGGGGTTGTCAATCCCTTCGGGGGTACGATGCCTCAAGATAGGCAAACGGACGTGAGATAAATTTGTAGTAGATTGATAGATCGAATGTAATAAAATAAATAAGGGAAAATGCAGCAAAGTATTTTTGGGTTTTTGGATTAATAGATATGAAAATAAAAGTAAATAAAAATAGATCGCAAAGGCAGATAATATGAGAAAGAAGACCCAGGGGTCGTAGGTTTCACTAGTGGCTTCTCTCGAGAAAAATAGCAAAGCGGTGGGTGAACAAATTACTGTTGGACAATTGATAGAACCTCAAATAATTATGACGATATCCAGGTAATGATCATTATATAGGCATCACGTCCAAGATTAGTAGACTGACTCCTGCCTGCATCTACTACTATTACTCCACACATCGACCGCTATCTAGCATGCATCTAGTGTATTAAGTTCATGGAGAAACAGAGTAATACAATAAGAATGATGACATGATGTAGACAAGATATATCTATGTAGAGATAGACCCCATCATTTTATCCTTAGTAGCAATGATATATACGTGTTGTTTCCCTTTCTGTCACTGGGATCAAGCACCGTAAGATCGAACCCACTACGAAGCACCTCTTCCCATTGCAAGATAAATAGATCAAGTTGTCCAAACAAAACCCAAATATCGGAGAAGAAATACGAGGCTATAAGCAATCATGCATATAAGAGATCAAATAATCTCAATTAACTTTCATGGATATAAAAAGATAGATCTGATCATAAACTCAAAGTTCATCGGATCCCAACAAACATGCCGCAAAAGAGTTACATCATATGGATCCAAGAGACCGTTGTATTGAGAATCAAGAGAGAGAGAGAGAGATGAAGCCATCTAGCTACTAACTACGGACCCGAAGGTCTACAAAGAACTACTCACGCATCATCGGAGAGGCGCCAATGGAGGTGGTGAACCCCATCCGAGATGGTGTCTAGATTGGATCTGGTGGTTCTGGACTCCCCTAGGGTTCTGGGATTTTTTGGGTATTTATAGAGCAAAGAGGCAGTCCGGGGGGCACCCGAGGTGGGCACAACCCACCAGGGCGTGCCCTGGTGGGTTGTCCCCTCCTCGGGACTCCCCCCAGGTGCAACCAGGGCCCAACATGTTCCTTATGGTCCATAAAAAAACTTCTTAAAGTTTCGTGGCATTTGGACTCCGTGTGATATTGATTTTCTGTGATGTAAAAAACACAGAAAAAACAGGAACTGGCACTTGGCACTACGTCAATAGGTTAGTACCAAAAATGATATAAAATGATTATAAAACATCCAAGATTCATAATATAACAACATGGAACAATCAAAAATTGTAGATACATTGGAGACGTATCAGCATCCCCGAGCTTAACTCCTACTCGTCCTCGAGTAGGTAAGTGATAAAAACAGAATTTTTGATGTGGAATGCTGCCTATCATGTCATATAATATTCTTTTCTTTATAGCATGGACAATTGGACTTTTAGTTGTTCAAAGCAATAGTCTAGTTTTGACATGATAATTTATATACTCAAGCATATCAACAAGCAACCATGTCTTTCAAAATATCAACACTAAAATAAGTTATCCCTAGCCCATCCTGCTCAAGCACTACTGCAGGATGGTCCAAATGCGACAGTTGAATCAGAGACCCTTCGACGAAACTGTGTGCGATGCTATAATCGCAAACAGCGGTGTAAAAAACTGTCAAAAAAGGTGCAAAATGTTTACGAGATAGATGCATCAAACACGGTTCAGAATTTAGTTGCGTGTGCGATGCAGGACATACGGTTCAGCTCAATGAACTGTTTGTGATGAGGAGGCACAAAAGAAACAGGCAGCTAGATGAAGGCGTGTGCGATATACAACATACGGTTCACTGGGATGAACTGTGTGTGATTAGGCAACACAATGGAAACGGTTCAACTGAACAAGATGTGTGTGATATGCGGCAAACAGGTCCGTAATCTGAAATGTGTGCGAAGACCAATAATAGCACAGATGATTGCTGCTAATAAGCCGTGTGAATTGCTCTGTCTACAGTAGAATAACATGTATATATATAACTGAAATAAACATCCAATTACATAAGTGACTATACAGATCATTCGCACACACCTCAATAAACAATTGCATGCATTCTAAAGTAGGAGAAACGATCGTCTAGTCATCTACTTCTTGTGATGCTCCCGCCACTTCTATGTGGCTCGATCCCTCGTCTGGGTCAGGAAGAAGATAGTTCCTCATGTCAACGATCCGCATGTACATCTTGTAGCTTGTGTACGCGTCCATGGCCGCATACTTGACATGTTGTTCATCCAATCTCTTATGCCACACACTGTGCCATGCGTTCTTGTCCTTATTGCTCTCTTGCTTCATCTTTGCATTGTAGGGGTCGATGATGGCTGAGGTGAGGTCAACCAGGGAGTTTAGTTTGCTTTTGTTGGTGCCCCAGACCTTGTAGTGGTGCTGGATGTTGACAAGATTCGGGCATTTCAAGTCCGAAACCTTGAGCGCTTTTAGATCGTTGGTGGTGTCCATCGTAGCGAAACTTTAGTCGGACTCTTGATAAACCTGGAGAAACGCTCGCAAGGCCTTATGGAAAGGTGGAAGTGGTAGACGAGGACGTCATGTCGCACGCACAACTGGGCAACGACAACCTTCTGATCGTGCCCGGCATGACCGATGGTGTACTCGAGGTCGAAGCCGACCACTCGGTACTTGTCCTCAGCAAGGAACTGCTCAATAGTTTGGATGGAGCTCTCCACCGAGACCGGATCATTAGTGTACACCACCGAGAGGGCCTTCCACCTCACGTGGATATCCACTACGTGATGCATGGTGAACTGCCCGCCGTTGTCATCGTCAGCCGCTAGGAGTGCCATTGGAGCCACGGGGAGCGCCATTGGAACCGCTGGATGTCCTCTCTGTATGTGTCCTCGTGGGTGTGCTTCTTGTGACGTGTGAGACGAGAGATGAAGGTAAATGGCTGTGGGAATAAAAGGGGGCCGGGCGGCATGGATTCCTGGCGTGTCCGCATGGCTGTTTTTGCAACGGGTAACTGCATCGTCGTGCCACGCCCGGTGCAACCGCTTGCACACGAATGTGTGTGATCGTGCACCGGCCCAAAACACTGGCAGCGCGCATGGAGGGACGAGGGCAGAGCACCCAGAGGGACGCGAGAGTAGAGCACGCACGGCGGGACGCGAGCGGGGCGCGCCGCGGCCGCCTGAACCGCAAGCAACCACACGCTTGGAGCAGTTGAACACGCAGCAAATGGTCGCCTACAAGCCGGCCGACAGTTGCGTCGCTACGTAGAAAGCGGCTGTGTGGTACCACCTCCGTCTAGTGTATAGTCTCCTTTATATTCCATGCCATACTTTGCCCTCAAATTTAACCAACAAAATGTTAATGCATGTTTAAAAAATTATATAATTGGAAACTATGTTCAAATACAAATCCAACTATATAATCTTTGGCAACATGCATTCGTATTTTATTAGTTAAATCATACTTATAAACCAGGACGGCGGTATAGTAGGTAATTAAATCGCAAATGTTTTTTTACTAACCGTATGTGTACGTGGCCTTTCCTCCTCCTCTCGCATGTCTTGTCACCCCGCTGCCGCAGACGGCTTACAGCGCAAGCTTGCGCAGCGCGCGGGGGCGTTCTATTTTCCAAACGGTGGCGCCAATGAATCGTCAGTGAGCCCATTCCTGCGCAACCTCGCAGGTTCCCGTGCAAGCTTCCCTCCCGACTCGATGAAATCCCCCAAAATCCCAATGCTTACCGGCTAGCTATAAAAACTCTCACGGCCGGTGAGTCCTGCGTCGCATTTTCCCCTCATCCATGTAGCTTATCTCGTATGCTTCTCCCACATTCGCCAATGGCACCGGTCCACCATCATCGCTCAGCCACTCCGCCGTCATCAGAGGACAGCTCCAGCTGAGAGGCTACATCGCGGTGGCGGCGCAGTCCCCGGTGTAGTGTAGTGCATGTGGCGTCCCTGTTGGGTGTGCGCGTAACACCCACCACACGCTCCGCCGCCGGTGCCCGTCGCCAGCTGTTGCCGGACGCCGTTGCCGCCACACCACCGTAGAAAGCCAGGGCCATCGCCCGCTCCGCCGCCGCGGCCCGAAGGCAGGAGATGACCGTCATTGCCACCACCCCACTGCCGGCCACTGTGGCCATCACCCGCTCCGCCACCGCGGCCCGAAGGCGGGAGGTGGTGGTTGTGGACGCCACCCCGTCGTCGGCCACCATGGCCGCCAGCCCACCGTCGACCGCCGAGGTCATCACCCATTCCGCCAATGCCGCCCGAAGGCGGGAGGCGGAGCTGGATGCCCACACGTGCGATAGTGACCTTGCGCGCTACACCGAGTTCCTGCGGGAGGGGAAGGAGGAGCGCCTCGTCGAGCATGCAAAGAGCCTTACCGCTGCAGTGGCAGCGGCAAACGCCGCCTCAGAGGCGAGGAATCAGGAGATCTACAAGGAGAACCACCACTTCGAGAGGGGTCGTCTGGAGCGGCAGAGGGCGTTCGAGGCGAGCATCGCTGAAGCTGCATTAGCGGCAGGCGCCGCATTGCGGTTGCCCAACTCATCGGTAGGCTCCTCCTCCTCCGCCTCTTACTGAGCGCGCTCGGCAGAGGAGAGGCAGCCGGAATTAGTACAAAGCCCCTTCCGTAGTAGTAGTAGTAGTAGTAGTAGTAGTAGTATTTAGGGGCTATTTTGTTCAGTTCATCTGACTATAGATGTGGTGGAACTGTACAATGTACTTAAAATTATCTAGTATATATAGTTGAACTAGCTATTTCAGTACATGATTGGCAACAATTGGGGAAAAGTTTGGTCGGTTCAGCTGTTGTGTTGAACTGTTTGTATAAATTAAGAACGAATGCTTAATCTATGAATGAAATCTATGCTTAATTACTAAATTTTAGCTACAAAAATTAGATACTACTAGTGATTTTTAGCTTCATATTTTGACAAATCTTACCAAATTGATTGTGCGTGGTTCCACACGGGTCATCCAAAACACCCGATTGCGTTGAAGGGATGCACAAATCCTGCGCTGCTCTCACTTTGCATACGGGTGTTCTATCTAAAACGTTTGCGATCAAGAGCTGCAAAAATCCTGCTCGGCACATTTTCTCTTGGCTTCCTGGGGAAGCTGTCGGTTTGCATACGGGTGTTCTAACTAAAACGTTTGCGATGAGTGTTTTATATTTAAAAAGCGAATTAAACTGCGGCTTTGGCACCATTAATAGAGAGGATGTGAGCAAGGCGGGCGGTCATGGAAGTCAAATGGCTCGCTTCCCAATGAGCCTGCGCAGCGTACAACTCGCACGCTTCTCGGTGAGCCTGCACACTCAAGGACAGCTTGCACGCCTCTCGGTCAGCCTGCGCACCGGACGGTGCTCGCGTGCCTCCCGTTCAATCAAGGTCAAGCAGCTGTCCGCACGGCACCTCTTACATCCATTAAAACCAAGACATGTGGTGTCACGTGAATGGTTAACTGAATTTTGGATTTACTAGAATTTAAAAACCAGGCATCTCAATGTTTTGCCGGCAATCAACGGTGCCCCGGTGTTTCAAATTCATTCCCATTTCTTGCATGGGACCTAAGCATGCACCCAAGGACACGGATTTGATTTTTCAACCAATTTATATGCACTGGAGCATGTGCATGTAGTTCAAATTTGAATTATGCACATAACATGCATTGAAAACTCAGTTGATGCATAAAAATGTCCAAACGAACCCCAAAAAACACAAAAAAAAATCACACAACAGTCCTGTTGTTCTATGTTGACACAAGAAAAAAATTTGAAAGCAATAAGAGGCAATGGATACTGTTTCGTCCACAAAGGTGGGACGTTCCCTACCGAAAACCATCATGCTTGTTGTGAGAAGCTCCAGTTTGTGAGAAGCATATACCCAAACCTGCCCCAATTGGAACAAAATTTGTACCACGGCATGTTGATGCCGCTCCATGATAGCATGCCAAGTTTCATGAATTTCAGACGAGTTTTGGATTTACCAGAATTTAAAAACCATGCATCTTAATGTTTTGCCGGCAATCAACGGTACCCCGATGTTTGAAATTCATTCTCATTTCTTGCATGGGACCTAAGCATGCACCCAAGGACACATATTTGATTTTTCAACCAATTTATATGCACTGGAGCATGTGCATGTAGTTCAAATTTGAATTATGCACATAAATGCATTGAAAACTCGGTTAATGAATAAAAATGTCCAAACGAACCCCGAAAAATCACAAAAAATCACACAAGACTCCTGTTGTTCTATGTTGACGCGAGAAAAAATTTGAAAGCAATAAGAGGCAGTGGATATCGTTTCGTCCACAAAGGTGGGACGTTCGCTACCGAAAACCATCATGCTTATTGTGAGGAGCTCCGGTTTGTGAGAAGCATATACCCAAACCTACCCCAAATGGGACAAAATTTGTACCATGGCATGTTGATGCCGCTCCATGATAGCATGCCAAGTTTCATGAATTTCAGACGAGTTTTGGATTTACTAGAATTTCAAAACCATGCATCTCAATGTTTTGTCGGCAATCAACGGTGCCCCGGTGTTTGAAATTCATTCCCATTTCTTGCATGGGACCTAAGCATGCACCCAAGGACACATATTTGATTTTTCAACCAATTTATATGCACTGAAGCATGTGCATGTAGTTCAAATTTGAATTATGCATATAAATGAATTGAAAACTCAGTTAATGCATAAAAATTTCCAAACGAACCCCGAAAAATCACAAAAATTCACACAACACTCATGTTGTTCTATGTTGACATGAGAAAAAAATTGAAAGCAATAAGAGGCAATGGATATCGTTTTGTCCACAAAGGTGGGACGTTCCCTACCGAAAACCATCATGCTTGTTGTGAGAAGCTCCGGTTTGTGAGAAGCATATACCCAAACTTGCCCCAAATGGGACAAAATTTGTAACACGGCATGTTGATGCCGCTCCATGATAGCATGCCAAGTTTCATGAATTTTAGACGAGTTTTGGATTTACTAGAATTTAAAACCAGGCATCTCAATGTTTTGCCGGCAATCAACGGTGCCCCGGTGTTTCAAATTCATTCCCATTTCTTGCATGGGACCTAAGCATGCACCCAAGGACACGGATTTGATTTTTCAACCAATTTATATGCACTGGAGCATGTGCATGTAGTTCAAATTTGAATTATGCACATAACATGCATTGAAAACTCAGTTGATGCATAAAAATGTCCAAACGAACCCGGAAAAATCACAAAAAAAATCACACAACAGTCCTGTTGTTCTATGTTGACACAAGAAAAAAATTTGAAAGCAATAAGAGGCAATGGATACTGTTTCGTCCACAAAGGTGGGGCGTTCCCTACCGAAAACCATCATGCTTGTTGTGAGAAGCTCCGGTTTGTGAGAAGCATATACCCAAACCTGCCCCAATTGGGACAAAATTTGTACCACGGCATGTTGATGCCGCTCCATGATAGCATGCCAAGTTTCATGAATTTCAGACGAGTTTTGGATTTACCAGAATTTAAAAACCATGCATCTTAATGTTTTGCCGGCAATCAACGGTACCCCGATGTTTGAAATTCATTCTCATTTCTTGCATGGGACCTAAGCATGCACCCAAGGACACATATTTGATTTTTCAACCAATTTATATGCACTGGAGCATGTGCATGTAGTTCAAATTTGAATTATGCACATAAATGCATTGAAAACTCAGTTAATGAATAAAAATGTCCAAACGAACCCCGAAAAATCACAAAAAATCACACAAGACTCCTGTTGTTCTATGTTGACGCGAGAAAAAAATTTGAAAGCAATAAGAGGCAGTGGATATCGTTTCGTCCACAAAGGTGGGACGTTCGCTACCGAAAACCATCATGCTTATTGTGAGGAGCTCCGGTTTGTGAGAAGCATATACCCAAACCTACCCCAAATGGGACAAAATTTGTACCATGGCATGTTGATGCCGCTCCATGATAGCATGCCAAGTTTCATGAATTTCAGATGAGTTTTGGATTTACTAGAATTTCAAAACCATGCATCTCAATGTTTTGTCGGCAATCAACGGTGCCCCGGTGTTTGAAATTCATTCCCATTTCTTGCATGGGACCTAAGCATGCACCCAAGGACACATATTTGATTTTTCAACCAATTTATATGCACTGAAGCATGTGCATGTAGTTCAAATTTGAATTATGCATATAAATGAATTGAAAACTCAGTTAATGCATAAAAATTTCCAAACAAACCCCGAAAAATCACAAAAATTCACACAACACTCATGTTGTTCTATGTTGACATGAGAAAAAAATTGAAAGCAATAAGAGGCAATGGATATCATTTTGTCCACAAAGGTGGGACGTTCCCTACCGAAAACCATCATGCTTGTTGTGAGAAGCTCCGGTTTGTGAGAAGCATATACCCAAACTTGCCCCAAATGGGACAAAATTTGTACCACGGCATGTTGATGCCGCTCCATGATAGCATGCCAAGTTTCATGAATTTTAGACGAGTTTTGGATTTACTAGAATTTAAAAACCAGGCATCTCAATGTTTTGCCGGCAATCAACGGTGCCCCGGTGTTTCAAATTCATTCCCATTTCTTGCATGGGACCTAAGCATGCACCCAAGGACACGGATTTGATTTTTCAACCAATTTATATGCACTGGAGCATGTGCATGTAGTTCAAATTTGAATTATGCACATAACATGCATTGAAAACTCAGTTGATGCATAAAAATGTCCAAACAAACCCCGAAAAATCACAAAAAAATCACACAACAGTCCTGTTGTTCTATGTTGACACAAGAAAAAAATTTGAAAGCAATAAGAGGCAATGGATATCGTTTCATCCACAAAGGTGGGACGTTCCCTGCCGAAAACCATCATGCTTGTTGTGAGAAGCTCCGGTTTGTGAGAAGCATATACCCAAACCTGCCCCAAATGCGACAAAATTTGTACCACGGCATGTTGATGCCACTCCATGATAGCATGCCAAGTTTCATGAATTTCAGACGAGTTTTGGATTTACTAGAATTTAAAAACCATGCATCCCAATGTTTTGCCGGCAATCAACGGTGCCCCGGTGTTTGAAATTCATTCCCATTTCTTGCTTGGGACCTAAGCATGCACCCAAGGACACAGATTTGATTTTTCAACCAATTTATATGCACTGGATCATGTGCATGTAGTTCAAATTTGAATTTTGCACATAAAATGCATTGTAAACTCAGTTAATGCATAAAAATGTCCAAACGAACCCCGAAAAATCACAAAAAATCACACAACACTCCTATTGTTCTATGTTGACACGAGAAAAAAATTGAAAGCAATAAGAGGTAATGGATATCGTTCGTCCCCAAAGGTGGGACGTTCCCTACCGAAAACCATCACGCTTGTTGTGAGAAGCTCCGGTTTGTGAGAAGCATATACCCAAACCTGCCCCAAATGGGACAAAATTTGTACCACGGCATGTTGATGCCGCTCCATGATTGCATGCCAAGTTTCATGAATTTCAGACAAGTTTTGGATTTACTAGAATTTAAAAACCATGCATCTCAATGTTTTGCCGGCAATCAACGGTACCCCGGTGTTTGAAATTCATTCCCATTTCTTGCATGGGACCTAAGGATGCACCCAAGGACACATATTTGATTTTTTTTCAACCAATTTATATGCACTGGAGCATGCACATGTAGTTCAAATTTGAATTATGCACATAAATGCATTGAAAACTCAGTTAATGCATAAAATGTCCAAATGAACCCCAAAAATCACACAACACTCCTGTTGTTCTATGTTGACACGAGAAAAAATTTGAAAGCAATAAGAGGCAATGGATATCGTTTCGTCCCCAAAGGTGGGACGTTCCCTACCGAAAACCATCACGCTTGTTGTGAGAAGCTTCGGTTTGTGAGAAGCATATACCCAAACCTGCCCAAATGGGACAAAATTTGTACCACGACATGTTGATGTTGCTCCATGATAGCATGCCAAGTTTCATGAATTTCAGACGAGTTTTGGATTTACTAGAATTTAAAAACCAGGCATCTCAATGTTTTGCCGGCAATCAACGGTGCCCTGGTGATTGAAATTCATTCACATTTCTTGCATGGGACCTAAGCATGCACCCCAAGGACACAGATTTGTTTTTTCAACCAATTTATATGCATAGGAGCATGTGCATGTAGTTCAAATTTGAATTGTTCACCTAAAATGGCTAGAAAACCAATTTAATGTATAAAATGTTCAAACGAACCCTGAATAATTCCAATTCTTTTACGACACATATATAGTTGCATGTTCACTCTAGATAAAAGGTCTAGCAATTTTAATACCGTCCATTATCGCTGTGACCCCATTATGTAATTCAAATCAAGATGAAAAATCAAGTAGATTGCACATAGTTTATTATCAGCAACCCTGTGAGATGTATTACAAAATATCTTGGAGCACCGTTGGTGTATAGTACGCCTATGGCTTACGCGAGAAGGTGCGTCCGCTATAGTCCATAGCCGGCGTCTCAAGCACACTATCTCGCTCCACAAATAGCATTTCACTGTTCAATCGTCGTTGGTGTAAGATGGGCACGTGGATCCGCGTCGTGAGGGCAACTTCGGTGGCCCACTCCGGCAAGAGTGCGGCCATAGCCGCCATGCGCGTGCTAACAAGGTGCATGAGCACGACCCCAATTTGCGACCGGGCGGCAAAGGCAGCCCAAACGGCCACTGTTGCTTCTCAGGTGGCGACAGCAACATCTGCCTGGGGGATAGCAACTGGCGAGAGCGGCACAGCAGCTGTCTGTTCCGCGGCGATGGCCTTAGCCCTGATGGAGGCCACCCACGACCATGTCGAGGCCGCCCATGCCGCGCTCCTGGTGGTCACCGCACAAATCGAATGAAGCTTCTCCGACAACGGTCGGTAACCCATGGCCAAAGAGCTGGCAATCGCCGAGAGTGTTCGAGCAGCCGTCCGTTCCTCCGCCGCATACCTTGCGACAACGGAGCCCGTCCAACCCCAGATCGCGACAGCCCATGCCCAGCTCGTGGCGGCCTTTTCCAAAGAGATGGTGGACGCGGATGGCGAGATGCTTGCCGAGTATGGTGCGATGGATGCCATGGAGCCCCTTCCCCAGGAGACAGTCGGGCGTGAGCTGGACATGGAGTCGGCAGCGCAGATCGACGAGCACCAGCCGTAGTAGTACTCTATGTTTTGTTTAATTAAGAGCATCGGTCTTTAATTTGTTAGAGTAATGTTTAGGTCAACTAGCTATGTTTAATTGCTGAACTTGCTCGATCAAGAAGTGTGGGTGTGCTGTAGTCTCCTTTGTGTACCCAAATTATGCAATGACGTGGATGACCATTGTAACCATGGAAATTCGAACCAAAACTTTTGACGTTCAAACTCATCACACATGGGTTAAGCTATCTGAATCGTTTGTGATGTCCACATATTGTACACGGTTCTGAATAAGGGACCGTGTCTGATGACACTTTGAGCGCCAGTTTTTTGGCTGAAGCGATTCCAAATTTTCGGCTTTCGCGGAAATATCTACCTCCACGTCCCCTCCCCTTACCAAAATCCACATTTCCCCTCTTTCCGCCTTCCTTTCCAAGTTGAAACCTTCACTCCTTGCTTGCAGCGCCGCCGCCTCCTCGCCGGCGACCCTCCTTCATGTTGCTCGACCTTCTCTATCCAGGTAGGTAATCCACACCTGACCCCCATCTTCCTCCCCCTTCCATATCCCACATACCCCGACAGCTGGCGCGAGCGCGACACCTTCCACCCAAATTACCAACCCCTCCACCAAATAAGCACCGGCCTAAGCCATGGTGCACGCAGTATAGCCAGGACCTCAAGGAGCATTTGGCAGCAGAGAAGCAAATCGCGGCCGCACGCGCGGATGAGGTCGCGATGGCTGCCATTCGTGCCGACCCCCAGATCTTGGAGGAGCACCTTGCTAATCGCTATCTACGCCGGTTAAGCATGCTCGGTTTACCCGTTGCGTGTGCTGCTCCTGCCTTTCCTTCACAAAATCTAGTGAATTGTGCTATCTAATTTCACCATGCAATCTGTTGCTCTAGTGTATATGTTCTATATGTTGTGCAGTGTGGTGTTCACTTATTAACTGTTTTGTTAATTAGTTGTCATCTTCAGTTAACTGTTTGGTTCAATTCTGCAAATGTGATGTTCAATTCTTCAGGCTGCAATTTTGTATTGCCCTCCATGTGAGAAATAAATCGAATTTATCTTTACAAAATTGTGGGTGCATTCTGTTATTGTATGCCATGTGAGGAATAAATTGAATTTGGCTGTAGTAAATACATGAGAAACAAATACAATTGCTACAATTGGTTGTAGTTAACTGTTTGGTTAACTCTCTGATCTTCTATTAGGAGTATGTTATATTGTGCAATGTGGTGCTCAGTTAATGTTTGGTTCATTTGTTGTGGTGTTTAGTTAACTGCTTGGTTCAATGTTATATTGTGCAATGTGGTGCTCAATTAATGTTTGGTTCATTTGTTGTGGTGTTTAGTTAACTGTTTGGTTCAATTCTGCAATGCGATGTCCAATTGTCGTATTGTTGTGCATATGAGGAATAAATCGAATTTGGCTGCACTTAATACATGAGAAACATATACAAGTGCTATATTTCCTAGTTCTTAATCATGCTTGGTTTGGGTAAATGGGTTTTCCGTGTGGCTTCAATTAATCTGATGAATTTGCAATGTGCTTATTTTTCATCAACATATTTTACTGATAGCATGCGAACCCTTACTTAACCTGATGACTAACTACCTTATATGTGTTGCAGGGAAACAATGGGAAGCACTGAGGTTTACAATCAAGGTTAGCACGTGCTTGGTCCGTTGTCTAATAGCACATTATTGTGCAATTGCAGGAACCATTCTAATATTTTGGTTTTTAACAATTTGGTCTTGCACATGTAGGTCCTGCTGTCAGAGGTTTTGACCCACTGTTCGACCCTTTTTGCATATGGGGAAATGAGTTGTCCATGAATATCAGTCAAATCAAGAAACTGAGAAAGATTGTTATGATAAAGAAATTAGCGACAAAAAAAACAAGATCTTTGTCTGAACAATGGAGAAGACATCAGTTCACTACAAAATGGTACTAACTATTATACCTTGCCTTTTTTTATTCCTTTGCCCCATTTCCAATATAGAGAAGATATTTATGCACATCCTTATTTTTAGGCCTTTCGAAAGCAGTTCACTGATGATTACCTCTCAAACCACCTCTATGGTCAGGAGGCGAGGAAGGTTTTCATACAACACCCATGGTTCAATACTGAAGTGTTCCTCAAGAGGTCGAAGGATGGATGGTCAATCATCCACACGCACTGGCCTAAAGTTGCTAAGACCTTCAACATGAATGAAGGCTCAATATTCGCCTTCCGCTTTAGCAGTTTTCCAGATGAGATGCATCTGTCTATATACCGTCTATGATGCTAATTTCGAAAGGTTCTACATGTTGCATGTGGAACTTGCTGCCGGTGCAGTTGTGTAATGGGGTAGCTGAGTGCTGAAGCTATATCATGTTGTACTCTGATGTATTTCAATTATGAAATTTTGCTTCCTTAATATGGAAATGAAATATATTGCGTGCTTAATATGAATGTCAATTAGAATAATAAATGGATTATTAATAATAGGGCAATTAGCCTGCTAATGGCGAATTAGCCTGCTAATCGGGTTTTGATATTGCAAACGGTTGTAGAAAAAAACCGTGGGCGGTGAGCTCAGGCAACGCACATAGTTTCTAGGAATAAACCGTGTTGGATCAATGAACAATCACACACGACTTTCTCTTGAAAACGGTTTGCGTTAGGCCACCTTGCGCAAACGTTTACCACATAAAAACCATGTGTCATGGACAACCTTTGCCACACAGTTTCTTCTACGGACCGTGTGTGCCACATTCAATAACGCAAATGATTTAACGAGAAAAAATGTGTGTGATGTACATGTGAACGGAAACGTTTTCCTTGGAGCGACTGTGTGGGATGTGCATACGAACAGAAACATTTAGCGGGGACTGACTGTGTGGGATGTACTTGCGACCGGAAACAATTTCGTTGTATAATTGTATTTTTTTAGCTCTACTATACGTATTTCCGTATTTGAGTGCTCGTCGGTCGCACGCGACCTCATTTTGTCGAACGTGTGTGCCAGGAGGGCATATCCCTGACGGTTTCTGGGTCGTGTGGGAAGGACCCCCCTATCGCCCACACTCACTTGGCGACGGTTCCAAATGTCGTCACGGAAAGAGGTACAAAACCGTTTGTTTAGGACCGACACGCACCAGTGAAACATTGATCCATTCATGAAACACACTCGAATATTAGCTACACCCAATACTTTAGTACGATCATATTGCCTCCTAGTTGGTGCTTTTATAAGAGAAGATGGAGACTCAAAATAAAAATTGCATAAAGTAAAAGAAAGGCCCTTCGTAGAGGGAAGTAGGGATTTGTAGAGGTGCGAGAGCTCAAAGCGAAAAACTTAGAGATAAAAACATTTCAGGAGGTGTATCCATCCCACCAACGAAAACGACTCAGAGTTCCCAATACTTTCCGTGCATAGATATATCATAGGCGGTTCCCAAATAGAAAATAAAGTTTATTCCTTTTCCCACCATATCTTTCACTTTCCATGGTGTGGGGACCCCGACTCATAAGTCGTGATCACCAAATGCACGTGTACAGTGATCCCAGAGATCAATGCTCACTGAACACACAGAAGCTGAATAACAAGAGTCTTACATCCATACATATCGCCTTACACAAATTATGACCATTATGGTCAAGTCTTACATTGATAAAGCCTTAAGGGCTGAACATCAAATGAAACACAAGCAGCGGAAATCTTCGTCGATGAGTAGAGCCCATGCCATCTGCCTTAACCCTACAGGCATTCTGACTGGGAAACGTCCTAGTTCGCATGTTCGTCTCCAAAGGATCTTCTTTGAACTCCGGTTCTTCCATGCCTGGCCAATTAAATAACCAGTGGCAAGCCAATGAGTACTTTGAATGTACTCGCAAGCAACCCATGTTTTGGCTCAAGATACAACAATGCATGACATAGGTAAATTTTTGCAGAAAGATGATTTTGTCGTGTTATGACATGTTCAATAACTAGTAAACCATGCATCGCATGGATTCAAGTAACCATAGGGGCTGGTTACAGATATCAACATAAAGGGAGAGGGCTCCAACCCAACTCATTCATGTCAAGTCCTTTGACTTGACCCAAGAAGTACTTCCCACACACACTGGTTTGTAAACAAGTGGACGTAGCCCAAGAATGGTTACCCAACTGTCCTTGACCGTGGACACGGCTATTCGAATAGTTTTACACTCTGCAGAGGTTGCACACTTTACCCACAAGATCCGGGGAACTTCCGTGTCATCCACGACCCGCGGTACCTCAAGTACCCGGGGTAAGCACCCGATCACTATCTTTCCCTAGACGACACTAACATGGAGTCCACTCATTGTTCCGTATCCTCACGATGTACATCATACGAGACTCACTCGAGATCGTAACATCTGAGAGGGGACACAACGGTGTATCCGGTGCCCTGTGAAAACAGTCATGGCCGCCCTACCTGGCACGACCCCGTCCCGAGAGAGCGCACCAACAACTCTCCCGTCAGTAGTAATGCGGGCTCCAAGCTAGTATCGGCCTAGGTCATCAATAATGCCCTTTCCCATACAAGGGTAGAGTGGTTGCGCATGTAAGGTTGGAATAATGGTCACAACTTAAACCAATCCGTTTTGAAAAATAGCACACACACACACACACACTTGCCTCGGTACACCACTTCGTCATCAAGTGGTTACCCAACTCATCATCTTCCCCGGGCATAAGTGGCACCCGATGGGGGTTTTCAAAAAGTCCTTTGAAAATACTTTGTCTCCATCACCATGCATATTCCCGTCCCTTTTTGCGTAGCACTACTTTAGCATCCTATCTACTCCCACCGGCATAACCCTCATAAGGAGATGCAAGTATCAACGAGGAAGTAATAGAGGCAACCCATCAAAGTGGTTACCATCTCATCATGATTCCGATGCAACACTAATAAAGTGCTATATGACATGCATAAAAATGGTTTCATAGACATGGTCAAAGGGCTGCTTGCCTGGCTCAGCAAAGTCTTCTGGGTCTTCAAAGTCTTCTGGTCCAACTCCTTCGGCGGCAACGCAATCTATCGTCGCAAATAATAACGAGAAAAATAAGGTAATAATAAAACAGAAAAACCAAAGTGCTCAGAAAAATGTCAACTCATTTTTGTTAAATACTAGGTTGGAAACTAAGAAGGGGAAAATTCCTAGTTTTGGTTTTGGAGTAGCAGAATAGAAGACATGGATTTTTAGAGGGGTTTAAATATATTCAAATTTGAATTTGAATATGAACAATACATAAAAGTTGTTTGGACATGAGTGAAAATTATACCATTAAATAGGTGGGATTTTTAGAAAAATATGGGAGTTGGAATTATTTCATTTGGATGAATATTTAATCTAGTGGAATTTTTGGAAAAGTTACAGAAAAAGAAAAGGAAAAAGGCCACTGTGCAACTGGGCCTATTCGGCCACAGTGCAGCAGGCCCAGGGGGAATCCAGCCCACGCAAGGCTGCCACGTCGAAGGCGTATTTAGGAAATACACCTCCAGCCGACGCAGCGAACCGGTACGCGCGCACGTGTGTTTTAAACCTGACGTGTGGGACCCACACGTCAGGACGTGAGGCTGACGGACGGGCCCCACGGCCGTCGTCGTCAACCTTGGGTCAGAGAGGGCGGCGAGCTCACTAGCGCCGCTGTGGTCGACGGCGAGGCGATCTGAGGGCACCGACGTGCTCAGGGCGAAGTCGCCGTTCGGGTGGAGGTGGAGGTGGTCGTCGCGGTGCAGGGGTTCGGCGGCGACGAGGAAGCCGGCGGCAGAGCTTCAGGAGGTGCTCGCCCCGGTCGATTCCGGCTGCAAAAGAGAGGGGAAATAGAGGGGGAATGGTCAGGGAGGTGTGGTGGGTCCAGATCGAGAGAGAGAAGGGGCGGAGAGAGCCCGTACCCCGAGATCAACGATGACCCGAGGCGGCGGAGCTCGAGCTCGATCTCGAGCTCGGGTGCTCCTGGAGGAGAGTGGAGGGCACAGGGGGGCTATTTGGAGTAGGTAGGAGCGAGTGGTGGTGAGTGAGAGGCTCGGGGAGGCCTTTAAGTAGGCGAGCCACGGCTCACCGTAGACCCGTGCGCCGGCGAGGTCGTTGCCGTTGCTGTGGGTCACGGGGGCGCGTGTGGGCGTGTCTGGGGTGCTCGTGGGTTTGGTCCAGAGTGAGGGAAAGAAGAGAGAGAGGCAGCAGGGGGCCAGAGGCACCACGCGTGTGAGCACGCTCACTGCTGCGCTCGGGCGGTCGTCGCGCGTGTGAGCTGGGGCGAGAGGAGGGAAAAGGAAGAGGGGGACCAGGGTTTAGCGTGCCACGGACGCCGAGGCGCATCGTCGGGCGTGCTGGGGAGGCCCGAGGTGGCTGGAGGCGGTTGGAAGGGGGCGGCTACAGTGCGGGAGCGCACTGTAGCGCGCTCCAGAGCGCCCAAATGGCCGGCATGGCCATTTTCTATGTAGTGTGGGCACGGCCAAAGGTGTCTGGTGGCTCTAGGGTGGAGTAAAGAAGTAGGAGATGGCCTTGGATGCCCTGGGTGGCCAATAGGAGAGGAGAGAGGTAGAAGAAGAGGGAGAAATGGGCTGTCCAGAGAGAGAAAGTGGGGTTTTACCCATCCAATAATTGAACTATGGATTTGCCATTGTTACTGGAGGTGAAAGGGGACTAGGAGGGGTTGTGGTAAAGAGTGGAGCTCATAGAGATTAGTGGAAGAGCCCCAAACAAGGTTTTGAGTTAACATGCAGAAGGTGTTTGATATGGTTTTGGGGTACTTGCACTAATTTACTTCTTGTGGCACTTGGCAAGGGTGTTTTTCATGACAAAATGACAGGGAAAAAGGAAGATGAGCTCATTTGGAAGAGTTTGCTAATGAAGCTTTGGCAAACCCTAAAAATTAGCAGAAATGAACTTGTGTAGATCTAGTTGAGCAAATCACTTCTCCTTGATGCACCACTTGGTGTAGTGGCCTAATTTGGTCATATGAACATGCCCACAAAAGTTGGGGTCAAGGAGAGAAAGTTGGTAGTACAAACTTGTTCAAATTTTATTCTGGTCAGAGAGGGTTTTGGGGCTTTTTGGTGAACCAAAATGACCTTAATTGACATGAGGCTTTGCATGGTGATAACAATATGCATTTTTGACTTGCTGGATTTTCCTTGGATTTTTATGTCAAATCCTTGAAATGCGAAGAAATGGTTTTGGGAGGTTTTGTCCAATATTTTGATCATGACCATATGTTGAAACTCTTATATATGGGAAATATATGCCCACTGAGTTTCCCTGATTTTTCTCAAATATTTTTAAAACAATTAAATAATTTTTCCCTATTAAAGACCATTTCTGGCCTTAAGAAAAAGCTTTTAAATAAAATAGGAAAATAACTTTTAAAATTATCTTTTTGTGGTTTATGGGAATCCTATATCTAATAGGTTTCAAATATACTCTTTGAAATATTTTTCATACCCAAATCAGGTACTTGTAGTGCAAACCTCAATCCAGGGGTTTTTGGAAAACTAATTTTTGAAAATACTATTTGGCCAAATTATTTTTGTAAGAAAATACTATATTGCACTATACACATGGCATGATCATTGGGCAGAAGTTTGGGGCAAGGAGATGAAGTACAGAAGGTGGAGTAGTTGACTTTAAAGAGCACTTGAAAAACCACACAGAGAAATCCAGCCCCAAAATAAAAGCCAAATAATGCAAAAGTTTTTTTGGTCCAAATTTTCATGCTTTATTAATGCAAATGACATGTTACAAAATGCAGGGTGTGACAGACCTACACCCCTTACAAGAATCTCGTCCCCGAGATTCCTAAACTAGGCTTTAGAGAGATACGGAAACTCGGATCTAAGGTAGTCTTCACGTTCCCAGGTTGCTTCTGCTTCAGTGTGGTTGCTCCACTGGACCTTGAAGTACTTGATGGTGCGGCTTCGAGTGCGTCGTTCAGCCTCGTCCAAAATGCAGATGGGTCTCTCGCGGTAGGTCAAATCGGGCTGAAGGTCAATGGCTTGGTGATCGACGTCCTTGTAAAGATCAGGTTTGTCTGGAACTTGGAGACACTTCCGGAGTTGTGACACGTGGAATACGTTGTGCAGATCGGATAGTTCAGGTGGCAGTTCCAACTGGTAAGCCACTTCTCCTCGCCGTTCAGTGATCTCGAAGGGGCCGATGTATCTTGGTGCGAGTTTTGCTTTGACATGGAAGCGCTGGGTTCCCTTGAGAGGTGTGACCCGGAGATAGACATGGTCTCCAACTCGGAAGGTCATGTCTCTCCGACGTGAGTCAGCGTAGCTCTTCTGCCTTGACTTGGCAGTCTTCAAACGCTCTCTGACAAGCTGGACTTGCTCTTCTGCTTCACGGAGGATATCGGGCCCAAAGACTAGTCCTTCTCCGGTCTCTGACCAATTTAGGGGTGTGCGACACTTGCGTCCGTACAACACCTCAAATGGTGCCATCTGGAGGCTTGACTAATAACTGTTGTTGTAGGAGAACTCGGCGAAAGGGAGGCAATCTTCCCACCTAGCTCCATATGCTAAGACACAGGCTCGGAGCATGTCTTCGAGTATCTGATTTACTCGTTCTGTCTGACCTCCGATCTGTGGGTGGAAAGCAGTGCTGAAGGACAACTTGGTCCCCATGGCCTCTTGGAACTTCTTCCAGAATCTTGAGGTAAACTGGGTTCCTCGGTCTGACACAATCTCCTTGGGAACACCATGAAGGCTTACGATTCTGTTGATGTAGAGGCTGGCTAGCTGGTTTCCCTTGTAAGTCGTTTTGACAGGAATGAAATGGGCTACTTTGGTCAAATGGTCGACTATGACCCAGATGGAGTCATGTCCCTTATTTGACCTGGGTAATCCAGTGATGAAGTCCATTCCGACTTTATCCCATTTCCATTCAGGCACCTTGAGAGGTTGTAACAATCCAGTGGGTCGCTGATGTTCAGCTTTGACCCTTTGGCATATGTCACACTTAGCGACGAAAGTGGCTATCTCTCTCTTCATGCCATGCCACCAGAATCTTTCCTTTAGGTCTTGATACATCCTGGTTCCTCTAGGGTGGATGGAATACGGGGTGTCATGAGCTTCTTGCAAGATAAAATTCTTGAGCTCAATCTTGTTGGGTACGCAAATGCGATTCCCAAACCACACAATTCCTTGCTCATCCTCTGAGAATCCTGGGGCCTTGGCTCCCTTGATCTTCCTCTTGATGCCTTCAATACTTTTGTGTCCCTTCTGAGCTTCCTTAACATCATCTATCAAGGTAGGCCTAACTTCGAGGTTGGCCAAGAATCCTGGTGCAACCAGTTCCAACCCGAAGCTTTCAAGTTCTTCATACAAGGCGGGTAGCATGTCCTTAACCATAGCATTCAAGGAACAAGCCTTTCTGCTTAATGCATCTGCTACCACATTAGCCTTTCCAAGGTGGCATTGAACACTAAGGTCATAATCCTTGATCAACTCTAGCCATCTTCTTTGCCTCATCTTCAATTCCTTCTGAGTGAAAATATACTTTAGACTTTTTGATCCGTGTATATCTCACACCGCTTCCCTAGGAGGTAATGTCACCATGTCTTCAGGGCATGAACTACGGCTGCCAACTCGAGGTCATGAGTAGCATAGTTTTCTTCATGAGGCCGTAGTTGCCTCGAAAGGTAAGCCACGACTCTGCCCTCTTGCATCAGAACACCTCCTAGTCCGGTTCTCGACGCATCACAATATATCACAAATTCCTTGTGTATATCTGGTGTGGCCAAAACTGGGGCGGTGGTCAATCTCTTCTTCAGCTCCTGGAAGCTTTCTTCGCACTTCGGCGTCCATTCAAACTTCTTGTCCTTCTTCAAGAGCTGAGTCATGGGTCGTGCAATGCTTGAGAATCCTTCAACAAACTTGCGGTAATATCCCGCGAGTCCGAGGAAGCTTCTGACTTCCTTCACATTGCTTGGGGATTGCCATTCAGTCACGGCTTCAATCTTAGTGGGATCGACCGACAATCCTTCTTCGGTCAAAACATGACCCAAGAATCCAACCTCATGCAGCCAAAATTCGCACTTGCTGAACTTGGCATACAGTTGGTGCTCTTGAAGCTTGTCTAGGACCATCCTCAAGTGTTGCTCATGCTCTTCTTCCGTCTTCGAGAAGACAAGAATGTCATCAATGAAGACAACGACAAACTTGTCCAAATATTCCATGAAGACCTTATTCATGAGATACATGAAGTAAGCTGGGGCATTGGTCAATCCAAAGGACATGACCGTGCACTCATACATGCCATATCTGGTTACAAATGTCATCTTTGGAATATCTTGGGGTCTGATTTTCAGCTGGTAGTACCCAGATCTGAGGTCGATCTTGGAGAACGCATTGGCCCCATTGAGTTGATCAAACAGATCTTCAATCTTGGGAAGTGGATACTTGTTCTTGATTGTAACTTCATTGAGGGAGCGGTTGTCAATGCACAAGCGGATGGTACCATCCTTCTTTGCCACAAACAGAACAGGTGATCCCCAAGGGGAGGCACTAGGGCGGATAAATCCCTTCCTCAACTGCTCTTCCAGTTGCTTCTTCAACTCTGCTAACTCTTCCGATCCCATTCTATAGGGCTTCTTATAGATGGGTCCTGCTCCGGGCATGAGCTCGATGATGAACTCAATGTCTCGGTCTAGAGGCATTCCCGGTAGCTCATCAGGAAAGACATTGGGGTATTCGCATACCACCGGCACTTGCTCCAATCCGACTTCAGTCAGACAGTTGACTTGGTTGGCTTGAGCAGAGGAGGGGTTGGAGGCAAATTTAACTTCGACTCCTTGGTCATTGGTCATAGTGACTGACTGGTTGGCACAGTCTAACAAGCCTTGGTGCTTGATGAGCCAATCCATTCCTAAGATCACATCCAAGCCTTGCGATCTTAAGATGATAAGGTCTGCTAGGAAGTCTACCCCATTAATGACAATCCCGGCTCCTTTACATCCTATCTTGGCTCTCATCTCTGCTCCGGGGGTTTGTACCACCATAGGGTTATTCAGGGGTGTAGGGGTCATGCAACTCTTTAATGCAAACTCATGGGTGACAAATGAATGCGTGGCTCCAGAATCAAACAAGACAGTTGCAGGTGCTGAATTAACAAGGAACGTACCCAGCATGACGTCCAGGTCTTCCTGGGCTTCTTCTGAAGTGACATGATTCACACGACCCTTGCCGTTGTTGGGCGGGTTGCGCGGAGCTTGGTTCCTTGGTGGCATTCCATGGCCTTGCCCTGGGTTCTGCGCATTGGGGCGCGGGGTGTCGGGCTTCTTGTTGGGGCAATACTTGGAGTACTGTCCTGCCTGACCACATTCGAAGCAAGTGACTTGATTGGGGTTGCTGCTCTTGATGGCATTGTTATTGGGGTTGTTAAAAGCTGGCCTGGGGTTGGCATACTGTTGAGGCTGATAGTTGGTGTGAGGTACAGGGGCTCTTGGCTGCTGATAGGTTAGCTTGACCGAGGCTGGCTGCCACGGGCGAGGCCTCTGGTTGCTGGAGCTACCCTTGCTGATCATCTTGCGCTTATGGGTATCGTCCAAAGCACGTTGCTTATCCTCAAGCATGAGTGCCTTGTTCACCAGATCAGGAAAGGTTGGGCAGTCACACACAACAAGCGAGTACTGCAGAGTCTGGTTAAGGCCTTCCATGAAGCGCTCCCTTTTGGCGGCATCAGTGTTGACATCCTCAGGAGCATACCTTGAGAGAACACTGAACTTCTGCATGTACTCCTTGACAGTGCTACTTCCTTGCTTCAGGGCTCGGAATTCACGCTTCTTGATGGCCATGATTCCGGAAGGAATGTGGGCCTTGCGGAATTCTGCCTTGAAGTCATTCCAAGTGATGTTTCGCTCAGCATGCATGGCCTTGAATCCATCCCACCAAGCTTTGGCAGTTCCCTCGAGACAGTGAGCAGCATATGCCACCTTCTCACAGTCCTCAGTGCATCCGACTAGTTCCAGCAGATCCTCAATGGTGCGGACCCAGTCGTCTACATCCAGGGGTTCAGCAGTCTAGATGAAGGTGGGTGGTGCATGCTTCTTGAACTCCACCAACGTGGAACGTCCATTGCCGTTTCCCGCCAGTTGGCGATTGACAGCTTGAGCAATCATCTGGAGGGTTGTAGTGTTGGCTTGGCGTTCCTCTCGGAAGGCTTGGAGAAGTTGAGCCATGTCCATGTTTGGAGGTGGTGGCGGTGGTGGAGCTTGTCCTTGGGTTTGGTCCTGACTAGCTTCTGCTCCGGCTGAACCTCCGGCTTCTTGCTACTGGGTAGAGGTACCAGTACGAGTTACAACAGGCATCCTATTGGAGCGGTCAAGGTCTCGTGATTGGGAAAGATGGGGAAAGCAATATAGATGGGATGCCTAGTAAGGGGGTTGGTATGACACTAATTTTTTTCATGCAAGGGCCAAAAGGCCAAACACATCCAAATGGGTGATGTAGTCACTTACAAGTTCCCGTAGGAAAGCACGACGTCCATCAAACACATCAAAAGCAAACACAACACTATATGGCTTCATACAAACCATTACAACGACTCGACTTCGCATAGGGGTACACGACCTATCCTACCATAGGGGTTACTAACGGGCATATCCGGTTTACGAATGATGCCTAAGTGGTGGAATGCTCGGTCGCGTAGTCTGGCTCTTCTGGGTCTTCCTCCTCGTCATCGATGGCCTGACTTCCTTCATTGCTCGAAGGGGTGGGGGAGTGGAGGAGCTCAACACGGTGTTGCTTTGCCGATGGTGTGAAGAGCTTGCGGTAATCCCTTGCGCTCATGCGGTGCTGATGTGGTGGTTCCCCATCCTTTGGGGGTCTTCCGCCTCGGTATGTGATCGCGGGCTGACCAGGGGGAGCACCTTCCTTCTTGATCCTATTCGTCTTCCCTTGTGTTTGGCGAAGAAGTGCCTTGGTCTCATGAAGTTCCTTTCGAGCTCCATAGATTCCGAGGCCAAGTGTTGTGCCAAACTATCTGCACAAAGGCTGAAGTAGGTCTGGAATCGGAGTGGAAGTCCTTCTAATGGTGGAGCTGGCGCACTGCTCTCATCCTCACCTTCCTTCCGATAATGCAAGAAGCGGGTTGCCAACTCGTCTGCCATCTCTGGAAGAAGGTCTCGGAGGCGGGTGAGTGCCTTGAGGGTTGCCGTCTCGACGGCAAGAACCAGTGTTGCCATCTGGGGTCCCTTGAAGAACCAGCTTGTTGGAGAGTCATTAGCCTTCACGATCACTTCCACATGATACTCTGTCTCGGTGTCATTGATCCAATGCTCATGGTAGGTGAAAATGGGGGCTCGGTGAAACTGGCACTTCTTGAGGCTATCCTCTAGAAGCACGGGAAATCCGGTGGTCAGGAAGTCTTCGGGTACGGCAGCCATCTACAAAGGTTGAATGGGAGAGGTCAATAAGGGAAATATATCTTGGGTTGGGTAAGCTTTAGAAAAGAAGAGACGTTTAGATGGTTTCAAGCTAACTAACGTCCATGCTAACTAAGGCTTCCTACAGTTAGGATCGCTCTTATACCAGCTCTGTGGGGACCCCGACTCATAAGTCGTGATCACCGAATGCACGTGTACAGTGATCCCAGAGATCAATGCTCACTGAACACACAGAAGCTGAATAACAAGAGTCTTACATCCATACATACCGCCTTACACAAATTATGACCATTATGGTCAAGTCTTACATTGATAAAGCCTTAAGGGCTGAACATCAAATGAAACACAAGCAGCGGAAATCTTCGTCGATGAGTAGAGCCCATGCCATCTGCCTTAACCCTACAGGCATTCTGACTGGGAAACGTCCTAGTTCGCATGTTCGTCTCCAAAGGACTCTTCTTCGAACTCCGGTTCTTCCATGCCTGGCCAATTAAATAACCAGTGGCAAGCCAATGAGTACTTTGAATGTACTCGCAAGCAACCCATGTTTTGGCTCAAGATACAACAATGCATGACATAGGTAAATTTTTGCAGAAAGCTGATTTTTTCGTGTTATGACATGTTCAATAGCTGGTAAACCATGCATCGCATGGATTCAAGTAACCATAGGGGCTGGTTACAGATATCAACATAAAGGGAGAGGGCTCCAACCCAACTCATTCATGTCAAGTCCTTTGACTTGACCCAAGAAGTACTTCCCACACACACTGGTTTGTAAACAAGTGGACGTAGCCCAAGAGCGGTTACCCAACTGTCCTTGACCGTGGACACGGCTATTCGAATAGTTTTACACTCTGCAGAGGTTGCACACTTTACCCACAATATCCGGGGAACTTCCGTGTCATCCACGACCCGCAGTACCTCAAGTACCGGGGTAAGCACCCGATCACTATCTTTCCCTAGACGACACTAACATGGAGTCCACTCGTTGTTCCATATCCTCACGATGTACATCATACGAGACTCACTCGAGATCGTAACATCCGAGAGGGGACACAACGGTGTATCCGGTGCCCTGTGAAAACAGTCATGGCCGCCCTACCTGGCATGACCCCGTCCCGAGAGAGCACACCAACAACTCTCCCATCACTAGTAATGCGGGCTCCAAGCTAGTATCGGCCTAGGTAATCAATAATGCCCTTTCCCATACAAGGGTAAAGTGGTTGCGCATGTAAGGTTGGAATAACGGTCGCAACTTAAACCAATCCGTTTTGAAAAACAACACACACACACACACACACACTTGCCTCGGTACACCACTTCGTCATTAAGTGGTTACCCAACTCATCATCTCCCCCGGGCATAAGTGGCACCCGATGGGGTTTTTTGAAAAGTCTTTTGAAAATACTTTGTCTCCATCACCATGCATATTCCCGTCCCTTTTTGCGTAGCACTACTTTAGCATCCTATCTACTCCCACCGGCATAACCCTCATAAGGAGGTAGGGTCATGCACAATGCAAGTATCAACGAGGAAGTAATAGAGGCAACCCATCAAAGTGGTTACCATCTCATCATGATTCCGATGCAACACTAATAAAGTGCTATATGACATCCATAAAAAGGGTTTCATAGACATGGTCAAAGGGTTGCTTGCCTGGCTCAGCAAAGTCTTCTGGGTCTTCAAAGTCTTCTGGTCCAACTCCTTCGTCGGCAACGCAATCTATCGTCGCAAATAATAACGAGAAAAATAAGGTAAGAATAAAACAGAAAAACCAAAGTGCTCAGAAAAATGTCAACTCATTTTTGTTAAATACTAGGTTGAAAACTAAGAAGGGAAAATTCCTAGTTTTGGTTTTGGAGTAGCAGAATAGAAAAAATGGATTTTTAGAGGGGTTTAAATATATTCAAATTTGAATTTGAATATGAACAATACATAAAAGTTGTTTGGACATGAGTGAAAATTATACCATTAAATAGGTGGGATTTTTAGAAAAATATGGGAGTTGGAATTATTTCATTTGGATGAATATTTAATCCAGTGGAATTTTTGGAAAAGTTACAGAAAATGAAAAGGAAAAAGGCCACTGTGCAACTGGGCCTATTCGGCCACAGTGCAGCAGGCCCAGGGGGAATCCAGCCCGTGCAAGGCTGCCACGTCGAAGGCGTATTTGGGAAATACGCCTCCAGCCGACGCAACGAACCGGTACGCGCGCGCGTGTGTTTTAAACCTGACGTGTGGGACCCACACATCAGGACGTGAGGCTGACGGACGGGCCCCACGGCCGTCGTCGTCAACCTTGGGTCAGAGAGGGCGGCGAGCTCACCGGCGCTGCTGTGGTCGACGGCAAGGCGATCTGAGGGCACTGGCGTGCTCAGGGCGAAGTCGTCGTTCGGGTGGAGGTGGAGGTGGTCGTCGGGGTGCAGGGGTTCGCCGGCGACGAGGAAGCCGGCGGCAGAGCTTCGGGAGGTGCTTGCCCCGGTCGATTCCGGCTGCAAAAGAGAGGGGAAACAGAGGGGGAATGGTCAGGGAGGTGCGGCGGGTCCAGATCAAGAGAGTGAGAAGGGGCGGAGAGAGCCCGTACCCCGAGATCGACGACGACCCGAGGCGGCGGAGCTCGAGCTCGATCTCGAGCTCAGATGCTCCTGGAGGAGAGTGGAGGGCACAGGGGGCCTATTTGGAGTAGGTAGGAGCGAGTGGTGGTGAGTGAGAGGCTCGGGGAGGCCTTTAAGTAGGCGAGCCACAGCTCACCGTAGACCCGTGCACCGGCGAGGTCGTTGCCGTTGTTGTGGGTCACGGGGGCGCGCGTGGGCGTGTCTTGGGTGCTCGTGGGTTTGGTCCAGAGCGAGGGAAAGAAGAGAGAAAGGGAGCAGGGGGCAGAGGCACCGCGCGTGTGAGCACGCTCACTGGTGCGCTCGGGCGGTCGTCATGCGTGTGAGCTGGGCGAGAGGAGGGAGAAGGAAGAGGGGGGCCAGGGTTTAGCATGTCGCGGACGCCGAGGCGCATCGTCGGGTGTGCTAGGGAGGCCCGAGGTGGCCGGAGGCGGTTGGAAGGGGGCGGCTACAGTGCGGGAGCGCACTGTAGCACGCTCCAGAGCGCCCAAATGGCCGGCATGGCCATTTTCTATGTAGTGTGGGAACGGCCAAAGGTGTCTGGTGGCTCTAGGGAGGAGTAAAGAAGTTGGAGATGGCCATGGATGCCCTGGGTGGCCAGTATGAGAGGAGAGAGGTAGAAGAAGAGGGAGAAATGGGCTGTCAAGAGAGAGAAAGTGGGGTTTTACCCATCCAATAATTGAACTGTGGATTTTCCATTGTTACTGGAGGTGAAAGGGGACTAGGAGGGGTTGTGGTAAAGAGTGGAGCTCATGGAGGTTAGTGGAAGAGCCCCAAACAGGGTTTTTAGTTAACATGCAGAAGGTGTTTGATATGGTTTTGGGGTACTTGGACTAATTTACTTCTTGTGGCACTTGGCAGGGGTGTTTGTCATGAGAAAATGATAGGTAAAAAGGAAGATGAGCTCATTTGGAAGAGTTTGCTAATGAAGCTTTGGCAAACCCTAGAAATTAGCAGAAATGAACTTGTGTAGATCTAGTTGAGCAAATCACTTCTCCTTGATGCACCACTTGGTGTAGTGGCCTCATTTGGTCATATGAACATGCCCACAAAAGTTGGGGTCAAGGAGAGAAAGTTGGTAGTACAAACTTGTTCAAATTTTATTCTGGTCAGAGAGGGTTTTGGGGCTTTTTGGTGAACCAAAATGACCTTAATTGGCATGAGGCTTTGCATGGTGATAACAATATGCATTTGTGACTTGCTGGATTTTCCTTCGATTTTTATGAAAATATTTCCTGTAGAAATATTTCAAATCCTTGAAATGGGAAGAAATGGTTTTGGGAGGTTTTGTCCAATATTTTGATCATGACCATATGTTGAAACTCTTATATATGGGAAATATATGCCCACTGAGTTTCCCTGATTTTTCTCAAATATTTTTAAAACAATAAAATAATTTTCCCTATTAAAGACCATTTCTGGCCTTAAGAAAAAGCTTTTAAATAAAATAGGAAAATAACTTTTAAGATTATCTTTTTGTGGTTTATGGGAATCCTATATCTAATAGGTTTCAAATATACTCTTTGAAATATTTTTCATACCCAAATCAGGTACTTGCAGTGCAAACCTCATTCCAGTGGTTTTTGGAAAACTAATTTTTGAAAATACTATTTGGCCAAATTATTTTTGTAAGAAAATACTATATTGCACTATACACATGGCATGATCATTGGGCAGAAGTTTGGGGCAAGGAGATGAATTACAGAAGGTGGAGTAGTTGACTTTAAAGAGCACTTGAAAAACCACACAGAGAAATCCAACCCCAAAATAAAAGCCAAATAATGCAAAAGTTTTGGTTGGTCCAAATTTTCATGCTTTATTAATGCAAATGACATGTTACAAAATGCAGGGTGTGACACATGGCTAGTCGTATCCACGGTTGCCCTCCATACCAACACTTTCCAAGGAATTTATTATTTGACAACATAAAGTAAATTCAATTTTCTTTTGCATTTCGGGACTCGGCATCCCTAATACCTTTGCCTTACTCTCATGCAATGATAAGTGAATAAACACTCATCTTGAGAATAACACATCTAGCATGGAAAATATTAGCCACCCCTCACCGCTCAGCGAGCGAAACAAACCCACAAAAGAGAAGTTTATTTTGAAAATTAGAGATGGCACATGCAAATTTGCTTAGAATGGCAAAAGAATACCGCATATAGGTAGATATAGTGGACTCATGTGGCAAAACTGGGTTAAAGGTTTTTGGATGCACAAGTAGTGACCATACTTAGTGCAAAATGAAGGCTAGCAAAAGATTAGGAAGCGACCAACTAAAAAACGAATAATCTCATAAGCAAGCATTAAGCATAAATAACACCGAATAATGCACCACAAGTAGGATATAATTTCATTGCATGACTATTGACTTTCTTACTTGCATAGGGAATCACAAACCTTAACATCAATATTCTTACTGAAGCATAATTACTCATCAAGATGACCCACATATCACATCATCATATCTCAAAACTATTACTAAGAATCAAGTTTATTTTGCCCAATGATCTTCATGAAAGTTTTTTATTATATCCTTCTTGTATATCTATCACTTTGGGACTAATTTTCATGTATTGCTTTTGACAAGCTCAAACAAATATAAGTGAAGATCATGAGCATAATAAATTTTTCTTTCTCTCAAATTAATTTAAGTGAAGCAAGAGAGAATTTGTTGAAAATTTTACTAACTCTTAAATAAATCTAAGTGAAGCAAGAGAGCATTTCTTCAAAAATATTAAAGCACACCATGCTCAAAAAGAGATATAAGTGAAGCACTAGAGCAAGTCCATTGCTCATAAAAATTTAGGTGAAGCATAGAGAGCAATTGTAACAAGTCATGACATAATTTTGGCTATCTCAAATAGGTGTGTCCAGCAAGGATTGATGACTTAAAACACAAACTAAAACAATCAAAGACTCATATCATACAAGATGCTCCAAGCAAAACACATATCTTGTGACGGATAAAAATATAGTTTCAAGTAAAATACCGATGGTCGTTGAAAGAAAGCGGGGATGCCACTCGGGGGCATCCCCAAGCTTAGTTGGTTGCTCATTTTTGGATAAAATCTTGGGATGATGGGGCATACCCAATCTTAGGCTCTTCCATCCTTCCTTCATCCATCGTAAGATAACCCAAAACTTGGAAACTTCAATCACACAAAACTCAACAAAACCTTCGTGAGATCTGTTAGTATAAGAATAATAAACTAGTACTATAAGTGTTATATCAAACCAATTCATTTTTTGTTCTTGTATTATATCTACTGTATTCCAACTTTTTTATGGCAAAAACTCATCAAAGAAACCCATGGAGCCATCAAAATAAGCACACAACACAAAGAAAATAGAATCTGTCAAAACAGAACAGTCTGTAGCAATCTGAATATTTTGAATACTTCTGTAACTCAAAAAATTCTGAAACATTAGGACGACCTTAGCAATTTGTATATTGATCTACTGCAAGTGGAATAGGTATTTTATTGCTCTCTGGTAAAAATGAAAATTAATTTCCCGGGCGTAAAAGTTTCTGTTTTTCAACAAGATCAAACAACTATCACCCAACAAGATCCTAAAGGCTTTACTTGGCAAAAACACTAATTAAAACATAAAAACACAATCATAACAGTAGCATAATTGTGTTAACACACAAAAACAGGAAGCAAAAAAGCAAAAATAAAATTTATTCATTGGGTTGCCTCCCAGCAAGCACTATAGTTATATGCCCTTAGCTAGGCATAAAGCAAGGATCTAAATTTTGTCATCCTTCTTCTTGACTTTCTTAGAGGTATTTTCATCATGAGGCTTTGTAAACACAACATAAAACATGTTATCCATAGATGCCTTTGCAATCCTAAGTTGGTTTTCATCATACCTCTTTTGATTTCCCGCAACAATCCAAGAGTAATGTTGATTAACATTATTGAAAACTTATTGGATTATATCTAGAACTGGGACTTCCTTTTTAAGATTACCATCAAAGATTTTATTGTCCCCAAGCAAATGTCTTAAAGCATAGTCACTATTGTAAAGAATTTCATCTATCACAGGTATTTCACGATTCATACCATAAAAGTCAAAGATTTCCCTAGCTTCTCGTATTATGTAGTCAAACTCATTCATAAGAACAAGAGTGGACAACTTTTTAGCTCTAGGGTTGTTTATAACGGGGAGCTCAAAAAACAATCTTTGCATGGTAGGATGGGTATGAATAAATTTACTTTCAAGTTTCAGAACTAGTGCTGAAATAGCATCCGCATAAGATCTAGTAGTTTTAAGTATAGGAGCATCATCAAGACTAAGCTTCCCGACACAATTGAAAAATTCTTGGATGTGTTCTTTTCCCATAACGTTCCCTTGCCCCAAAATAAAGGTTTTGTCATCTAGATTACTCGTACGTCCAATTTTAGGAGTTAGGCCATCATCTATTGGTGCCATACCAAAATCACTCATGATTGCAAGCAAAGGATAGGTCTGACAAGGAAATGGCAAACGGAAAAAGAGAGGCGAATAAAAGGGCAAATTTTTGTGAAGTGGGGGAGAGAAAACGAGAGGCAAATGACAAAAAATGTAAATTGCAAGGAGCTATTCCAAATCTCGATTTCATATTGTAGATGTTGCTACTATGCTCCACTTGGAGCTATTCCAAATGGTTTCTCCATTATACGTATCCGGTTTGCTACTCGGAGTCATCCGGATAGGTGTTAAAGCCTGCATCTACGTAACCCTTTACACCGAACTCTTTATCACTTCCATAACCAAGAAACGTTTCCTTATTCCTAAGGACAATTTTGACCGTTGTCCAATGATCCACTCCTGGATCACTCTTGTACCCCCTTGCCAGACACGTGGCAAGGCACATCACGGTACACAACATGGCATATCGTATAGAGCCTATGGCTAAGGCATAGGGGATGACTTTCGTCCTTTCTCTTTCTTCTGCCGTGGTCGAGCTTCAAGTCTTAACTTCACACCTCACAACTTAGGCAAGAACTCCTTCTTTGACTGATCCATCTTGAACTCCTTCAAGATCATGTCAAGGTATGTGCTCTATGAAAGTCTTATCAGGCGTCTTGATCTATCTCTATAGATCTTGACACCCGACATGTAAGCAGTTTTACACAGGTCTTCCTTTGAAAAACTCCATTCAAACAACCCTTTATGTTGTCTAGAAATTCTACATCATTTCCAATCAACAATATGTCATCCATATATGCCTATCAGAAATGTTGTAGTGCTCCCACTCACTTTCTTGCAAATACAAGTTTCTTGCAAACTTTGTATAAACCCAAATGCTTTGATCGCCTCATCAAAACGTATGTTCCAGCTCTGAGATGGTTGCTCCAGTCCACAGAAGGATCGCTGGAGTTTGCATACCTTTTAGCATCCTTAGGATTGACAAAAACCTTTTGGTTGCATCACATAAAACTTTTCCTCACGAAAACCGTCAAGGAAACTTTGTTTTGACATCCATCTGCCTGATTTCGTAAATGAAAATGCAGCAACTGCTAACATTGTTCTAACAAACTTTAGCATCGATATGATTGAGAGAGTCTCATCATAGTCAACTCCTTGAACTTGTCGAAAACTTCTTTGAGACAAGTCGAGCTTCAAAAATGGTGACATTACCATCAGTGTCTGTCTTCTTCTTAAAGATCCATTTATTCTCAATGGCTTGCCGTTCATCGGGCAAGTCCACCAAAGTCCATACTTTGTTCTCATACATGGATCCTATCTCGGATTTCATGGCTTCTAGCCATTTGTTGGAATCCGGGCCCACCATCGCTTCTTCATAGATCATAGGTTTATCGTTGTCCAACAACAAGACCTTTAAGAGAGGGTTACCACTAAGAAGTTGTACACACCCTTGTCGACCTACGAGGTTCGATAGTAATTTGATCTGAAGCTTCATGATCATCATCATTAGCTTTCTCCTCAACTGATGTAAGTGCCAGAGAAACATCTTTCTGTGATGCGCTACTCTCTGGTTGAAGTGAAGTTTCAACAACCTCATCAAGTTCTATCTTCCACCCACTCAACTCTTTCGAGAGAAACTCTTTCTCGAGAAAGGACATGTTCTTAGCGACAAACACTTTTGTAACACCCTCGATGCGGCTAAATCTCCCACGTGTCGAAGCACGACTTAGATGCATAACCGCATTGAAAGCAATGTCACAAGTGAGGTAATCTTCACACAACCCATGTAATACATAAGGGAAAGAGATACATAGTTGGCTTACAATCGCCACTTCACACAAATACATGATTAAAGCATTACATCATCCAAGTACAATCAAGGTCCGACTATGAAACCAAAATAAAAGAAGAACCCCAAATGTGACACGGTCCCGATCGACCCCAACTGGGCTCCACTACTGATCAACTAAAACGAAACAACACAAAGGGCAAGATCTTCATTGAGCTCCTCCTTGAGCTTGGTTGCGTCATCTGCACGGTCTCATCGGCACCTGCAAGCTGGTTTTGGAAGTATCTGTGAGCCACGGGGACTCAGCAATCTCGCACCCTCGCGATCAAGACTATTTAAGCTTATGGGTAAGGTAAAGGTATGAGGTGGAGCTGCAGCAAGCGACTAGCAAATATGGTGGCTAACCTATTCGCAAAAGAGAGCGAGAAGAGAAAGCAAAAGCACGGTCGAACAACTATGATCAAGAAGTGATCCTAAAACAACCTACGTCAAGCATAACTCCAACAACCGTGTTCACTTCCCGGACTCCGCTGGAAAGAGACCATCACGGTTACACACGAGGTTGATTCATTTTAATTAAGGTCGACTTCAGGTTTTCTACAACCGGACGTTAACAAATTCCCGTCTGCCCATAACCGCGGGCACGGCTTTCGAAAGTTCAAATCCCTGCAGGGGTGTCCCAACTTAGCCCATGACAAGCTCTCTCAGTCAACGAAGGAATAGACCTCCTCCCGAGACATTCCGATCAGACTCGGTATCCTAGTTCTACAAGACATCCTCGACAATGGTAAAACAAGTCCAGCAAAACCGCCCGATGCGCCGACATCCTGATGGGAGCTGCACATATCTCGTTCTCAGGGCAACACCGGATAGGTCAAGCTACGAGTAAAACCAGCCCTCAAGTTTCCCTGAGGTGTCCCCGCAGGCTGCCCATTTCGGACCAACACTTAGACAAGCACTGGCCCGGGGGGGTTAAAATAAGATGACCCTCGGGATGCGCGACTCCCAAGGGAAAAAGGCTAGGTGGCGAATGGTAAAACCAAGGTTGGGCCTTGCTGGAGAAGTTTTATTCAAAGCAAACTGTCAAGGGGTTCCCATTATAACTCAACCGCGTAAGGAACGCAAAATCCGGGAACATAACACCGATATGACGGAAACTAGGGCGGCAAGAGTGGAACAAAACACCAGGCATAAGGCCGAGCCTTCCACCCTTTACCAAGTATATAGATGCATTAATTAAATAAGATATAATGTGATATCCCAACAAGTAAACATGTCCCAACAAGGAACAAAATCTCCATGTTCCAACGAGGAACAAACTTCAATCTTCACCTGCAACTAACAACGCTATAAGAGGGGCTGAGCAAAGCGGTAACATAGCCAATCAACGGTTTGCTAGGACAAGGTGGGTTAGAGGCTTGGTTTAACAATATGGGAGGCATGATAAGCAAGTGGTAGGTATCGCAGCATAGGCATAGCAAAAGAGCGAGCAACTAAGCAAGCAAAGATAGAAGTGATTTCGAGGGTATTCTCATCTTGCTTGAAATCCCGCAAGGAAGAAGAACGCGTCCATGAAGAAGACAAACGGAACGTAGACGAACGGGTCCTCACAAACGCGACGTTACCGGAACCAACCCGAAGAAGCAAACACCGGAAAGAAGCACACAACATAGTAAACAACCAACACATGAACATGGTATGATATGCGGGATGCGGTATGCGATGCATATGCATGATTTGACAAGAGATGAATGAACCTGGCCTCAACTTGGAAATCCAAGTGTGCCACTGGAAATATGAGATGAAATCGCTTGAAAACGATATAAAGAACACCGAAATCGGAGCTACGGTTTGGAAATGGCAAGCAATTCAAATATGACATCGGTCTGCGATTTACAGCAAGTAGCCATCTAAATGCAACAAGTTAAATATGCTACAGCACTCAAACATGGCAACAAAATACATGGCAGGGATCCATTCAAGATGCTTAACAAAAGTCTAGCACTGAGCTACGGCCAAATCATCCGTTAACAGGTTCAAACAAGCATGGCAAAAATGCATTTGGCAAACAGATCTCAGACTTAGTGAAATTAACACTTGTCTGGAATTTCAGATCAGGTAGCACACTTTGGAGCATGAAAACTATATGCTACAGGGCCTGAACATGGCAAAGTAAATCATGGCATGGAGCTACTCAAAGAGCTTAACAAAAGTCCCTTAGTGACCTTGAGCCAAAAGGGATCAGAAAATACATTTGCAAGCATGTGAACATGGCAAAAGCATAATCAGATCACAGACTTAGTGAAAACTGGAGCATGCTGAAAACAGATATCAAGTAGGCATGTTTACGAGCTCGATGCACTCACTACAGAGCAAGGCATGACAATCTAAGCATACACCCATCAAGAATACACAAAATACAAGCTAGACATGGCAAGAACAATACCATGGCATGCACGGATCAACTACAACATCATCAGCAAAATCGCTAACAAGTAGACAATCTGCCCAGATTCACGAAATGACAAAAGTAGAGCTCGATTGACTCAAGCTAGGGTGCTCCATAATTGCAAACAAAGACATGGATGGATAGAGCACTACAATATTAACAAAACATCCTTACTGATCATCCTCAAAAGAGGCACGGATCACTAGGAAACAACATGAACATATGGCATCATGAAATGAACAGATCAAGGACTTAGTGGAAATGCTAAGTCCCTGAAAACAGCATTAACGAATGCACCACTTTGCAAGCTTGTGCTAGTCACCACAAACATCACAAAAATACATGGGTTACACCTCTGGAAAGATGGAAAAACATATAACAAAACACATGAAGAGCTCATGGGCATATCATGCACACAATAATCATGGCAAAAATGACAAATATCTAAATGGAGCAGTAGAACTGACAATTATCTCAAATAGCACTCTTCTAACAGCATTTCGGGCATCAAGATGAACTCAAATGAAAATGATGCAATGAGATGAAATGATGTACTCTCTGAGACGAACATTTTGATATGCTATATGCGCAAAACAGAGTTACGGATGCGGAGATATAGCATGATGAAATACGCAAATTATTAGGGTTTCGGGAGTAGAAAGTCAACCGAGGCAAACGGATCTCAGATCCAGATCAGGCCGGCACTGTTCATGCACGCAGCCCGAGGTTCGCCGAAGGCGGATCTCGCTGGAAGGAAGGGCGGGGAGGAGCTTCGGTGGCCGGATCCGGAGCATTAAGCGGCGGTGGCGGCGGGGCGCCTCGGTGGCGGCGGCGGGGCCG
>NC_041384.1:167464156-167505033 GCF_002162155.2 Triticum dicoccoides
AGGTGGCGGCGGCCGGCGGATCTGGGCCCGCGCGGGCCTGCCTCTGGCCCCGCGGGCCGGCGGCGGCAGGAGGAGGAGAGAGAGGGCGGCGGGGTGAGGTGTCGAGGCCGGATTGGCTGAGGGTGAGGGCGGACATGTCCGGCAGCGTGAGGGAGAGGGAGGCTAGGGTTTCGTGCGCGAAAATGGACGGGGAGGACATATTTATAGGTAGAGGGAGCTAGGAGAGTCCAAATCAGGTGCGGTTTTCGGCCACGCGATCGTTATCGAATGACCGAGATGATGGAACAGATTTTGGTGGGTTTTGGGCCAAAATGGAGGGGTGTTGGGCTGCAACACACACGAGGCCTTTTCGGTCCCTCGGTTAACCGCTGGAGCATCAAACGAAGTCCAAATGGTACGAAACTTGACAGGCGGTCTACCGGTAGTAAACCAAGGCCGCTTGGCAAGTCTCGGTCCAATCCGGAAATGTTTAATCCCCACACATGAAAGAAAGGTAGAAATGGCCACCGGAGGAGAACGGAGCGCCGGAATGCAAAACGGACAACGGGAAAAATGCTCGGATGCATGAGACGAACACGTATGCGAATGAAATGCACATGATGACATGACATGCAATGCATGACACGCAAGCAATGACAAGGCAACAACAGCGAATAACTGGACGACACCTGGCACATCGGTCTCGGGGCGTTACAACTTTGCCCTCAGATCTGAGATAGAAGGTATACCCAATCGTCTTGTTTGGGTAATCTATGAAGATATAATTTTCTGCTTTGGGTTCTAGCTTTTGTGACCTAAGCCTATCGAGATAAGCATTGTAGCCCCAAACCTTAAGAAACAACAACTTTGGTTTCTTGCCAAACCATAGTTCCTATTTAAAGTGAATGTAATTGTCTTTAATGCATAACCCCCCAAAAAATAGCGGTAGATTGCTAAGAGACATCATACACCATATCCAATAAGGTTCGATTATGACGTTCGGACACACCATCACGCTATGGTGTTCCAGGCGGCGTCAACTGTGAAACGATTCCACCTTGTCTTTAGTGATTGCCAAACTCATAACTCAGATACTTTCCCTTTGATCAGATCAAAGGAACTTGATCTTTTTGTTACGATGATTCTCAACTTAACTCTGAAATTGCTTGAACTTTTCAAACATTCCAGACTTATGCTTCATTAAGTAAATATACCCACATCTACTCAATTCACCGGGGACGGTGAGAAAATAACGATATCCACCGTGCGCGTCAACACTCATCGGACCACACACATCAGCATGTATGATTTCCAACAAGTCACTTGCTCGTTCCATTGTTCCAAAGAACGGGGTTTTAGTCATCTTACCAAAGAGGCATGGTTCGCATGTGTCAAGTGATTCAAAATCAAGTGACTTCAAAAGTCCATTAGCATGGAGGTTCTTTCATGCGCTTTACACCAATATGACCTAAGTGGCAGTGCCACATGAAAGTGGTACTTATCATTATCAACTCTACATCTTTTGGCATCAATGTTATGAACATGTGTATAACTACGACCGAGATTCAATAAACCATTCACATTGGGTGCATGACCATAGAAGGTATTATTCATGTAATCAGAATAACCATTATTCTCTGACTGAAATGAATAACCATATTGCAATAAACATGATCTAATCATGTCCATGCTCAACGCAGACACCAATGCTAACAACATTTATCTAGGTTCAACACTAATCACGAAGGTAGAGGGAGCGTGTGATGGTGATCACATCAACCTTGGAAACACTTCCAACACACATCGTCACCTCGCCCTTAGCTAGTCTCCGTTAATTCCCTAGCTTTTGTTTCAATTTACCAATATTAGCAACTGAACCGGTATCTAATACCCAGGTGCTACTAGGAGTACTAGTAAGGTACACATCAATAACACACATATATCAAATATACTTTTGTTGAAGTTGACAGCCTTATCTACCAAGTATTTGAGGTAGTTCCGCTATCAGTGACCGTTCCCCTAATAGAAGCACTTTGTCTCGGGTTTGGGTTCTTGGGTTTCTTCACTGGAGCAGCAACTGCCTTGCCATTCAAGAAGTTTCCCTTCTTGCCCTTGCCCTTCTTTGAAACCAGTGCTCTTGTTAACCATCAACACTTGATGCCCCTTCTAGATTTCTACCTTTACAGCCTTAAGCACGACGAACATCTCTGGGATTATCTTCCCTTGCATGTTATATTTCATCACGAAACTCTAGTAGCTTGGTGATAGCGACTGGAGAACTTTTATCAGTCACTCTCTTATCTGGAAGATTAACTCCCACTTGATTCAAGTGATTGAAGTACCCAGACATTCTGAGCACAGGCTCACTGGCTGAGCCATTCTCCTCCATCTTGTAGGCAAAGGTCTTGTCAGAGGTCTCAACCTCTCAACATGGGCATGAGCCTGAAATGCCAATTTCAGCTCTTCGAACATCTCATATGTTCAATGGCGTTCAAAATGCTTTTGGAGCCCCAACTTTAAGATGTAAAGCATGGCGCACTAAACTATCAGGTAGTCATTAGAACGTGTCTACCAGATGTTCACAACATCCACAGACGACTCCAGAGGGGTTGGCACACCGAGTGGTGCATCAAGGACAAAAGCCTTCTATGTAGCAGTGAGGACAATCCTCAGACTACAGCCCTAGTCTGCACAGTTGCTTACAATATCTTTCAACTTAGTCTTTCTCTAGGAACGTATTAAAACAAAGAGCTAAAGTGTGAGCTATTAATCCACAACATAATATGCAAAGACAATTTAGACTATGTTCATGATAATTAAGTTCATCTAATCAAATTATTCAATCAACTCCCACTCAGATAGACATCCCTCTAGTCATCTAAGTGATACATGATCCGAATCGACTAGGCTGTGTCCGATCATCACGTGAGACGGACTAGTCATCAATGGTGAACATCTCCATGTTGATCGTATCTACTATAAGACTCATGTTCGACCTTTCAGTCTCTCGTGTTCTGAGGCCATGTCTGTACATGCTAGGCTCGTCAAGTCAACCTAAGTGTTTTGCATGTGTAAATCTGGCTTACACCCGTTGTATTCGAACGTTAGAATTTATCACACCTGATCGTCATGTGGTGCTTCCAAACAACGAGCCTTCGCAACGGTGCACAGTTAGGGGGAACACTTTCTTGAAATTTAGTGAGTGATCATCTTATTTATGCTACCGTCGTTCTAAGAAAATAAGATGTAAACATGACAAACATCACATGCAAATCATAAAGTGACATGATAGGGCCAATATCATCTTGCGCCTTTGATCTCCATCTTCGAGGCGCGGCATGAACACCATCGTCACCGGCATGACGCCATGATCTCCATCATCGTGTCTTCATGAAGTTGCCTCGCCAACTATTACTTCTACTACTATGGCTAACGGTTAGCAATAAAGTAAAGTAATTACATGGCGTTTTCATTGAAACGCAGGTCATAAATAAATTAAGGCAACTCCTATGGCTCCTGCCGGTTGTCATACTCATCGACATGCAAGTCGTGATTCCTATTACAAGAACGTGATCAATCTCATACATCACATATATCATTCATCACATCCTTTTGGCCATATCACATCACATAGCATACCTTGCAAAAATAAGTTAGACGTCCTCTAATTGTTGTTGCATGTTTTACGTGGCTGCTATGGGTTTCTAGCAAGAACATTTCTTACCTACGCAAAACCACAACGGTGATATGCCAATTTCTATTTACCCTTCATAAGGACCCTTTTCATCGAATCCGATCCGACTAAAGTGGGAGAGACAGACACCCGCCAGCCACCTTATGCATCAAGTGCATGTCAGTCGGTGGAACCAGTCTCACGTAAGCGTACGTGTAAGGTCGGTCCGGGCCGCTTCAGCTCACAATGCCGCCGGATAAAGATAAGACTAGTAACGGTAAGCAGCTTGAACAAATCATCGCCCACAACTGCTTTGTGTTCTACTCGTGCATAGAATCTATGCATAGACCTAGCTCATGATGCCACTATTGGGGAACATATCAATAATTCAGAAAAAATCCTATGTGTCACCAAGATCAATCTAGGAGATACTAGCAATGAGAGAGAGGGAGTGCATATTCATACCCTTGAAGATCGCTAAGAGGAAGTGTTACAAGAACGCAGTTGGTGGAGTCGTACACGCAGCGATTCAGATCGCGATCGATTCCGATCTAAGCGCCGAACAACGGTGCCTCCGCGTTCAACACACGTACAGCCCGGGAACGTCTCCTCGTTGATCCAGCAAGGGGAGAGGAGAAGTTGAGGGAGAACTCCGACAGCACGACGGCGTGGTGGTGATGGAGCTCGTGGTTCTCCGGCAGAGTTTCGCCAAGCGCTGCGGAGGAGGAGGAGGTGTAGGAGAGGGGGAAGGCCTGCGCCAGGGGAAGGGTGTGTGGCTGCCTCTCTCTCCCTCACTATCGTCGTTATGTTACTTGCCCGAGATTCGATCGTCGGTATCCCCATGCCTCGTTCAATCTTGTTACTGGCAAGTCTCTTTACTTGTTCCATAACGCGTGATCCCGTGGCTAACTCCTTAGTCACATTGAGCTCATTATGATGATGCATTACCGAGTGGGCCCAGAGGTACCTCTCCATCATACGGAGTGACAAATCCCAGTCTCGATTTGTGCCAACCCAATAGACACTTTTGGAGATACCTGTAGTGCACCTTTATAGCCACCCAGTTACGTTGTGATGTTTGGTACACCCAAAGCATTCCTACGGTATCCAGGAGTTGCACAATCTCATGGTCTAAGGAAATGATACTTGACATTAGAAAAGCTTTAGCAAATGAACTACACGATCTTGTGCTACGCTTAAGATTGGGTCTTGTCCATCGCCTCATTCTCCTAATGATGTGATCCCGTTATCAATGACATCTAATGTCCATGGTCAGGAAACCATGACCATCTATTGATCAACGAGCTAGTCAACTAGAGGCTTACTAGGGACATATTACGATCTATGTATTCACACATGTATTACGGTTTCCGGTTAATACAATTATAGCATGAACAATAGACAATTATCATGAACAAGGAAAAATGATAACAACCATTTTATTATTGCCTCTAGGGCATATTTCCAACATACAAAGCACCTCTTCCCATTGCAAGATAAATAGATCAGGTTGGCCAAACAAAACCCAAATATCGGAGAAGAAATACGAGGCTATAAGCAACATGCATATAAGATATTAAAGAAACTCAAATAACTTTCATGGATATAAAAAGATAGATCTGATCATAAACTCGAAGTTCATCAGATCACAACAAACATACTGCAAATGAGTTACATCATATGGATCTCCAAGAGACCATTGTATTGAGAATCAAGAGAGAGAGAGAGAGAGATGAAGCCATCTAGCTACTAACTACGGACCCGAAGGTCTACAAAGAACTACTCACGCATCATCGGAGAGGCACCAATGGAGGTGGTGAACCCCATCCGAGATGGTGTCTAGATTGGATCTGGTGGTTCTGGACTCTGCGGCTGGTGGATGAATATTTCGCCGACTCCCCTAGGATTTTAGGATTTTTGGAGTATTTATAGAGCAAAGAGGAAGTCCGGGGGGCACCCGAGGTGGGCACAACCCACCAAGGCGCGCCTGGGACTCCTGGGGCGCCCTGGTGGGTTGTCCCCTCCTCGGGACTCCCCCAGGTGCAACCAGGGCCCAACATGTTCCTTCTGGTCCATAAAAAATCTCTGTAAAGTTTCGTGGCATTTGGACTCCGTATGATATTGATTTTCTGCGATGTAAAAAACATGGGGAAAACAGGAATTAGCACTTGGCACTATGTCAATAGGTTAGTACCAAAAATGATATAAAATGACTATAAAATGATTATAAAACATCCAAGATTGATAATATAACAGCATGGAACAATCAAAAATTATAGATACGTTGGAGACGTATCACATCCTAGCATTCAAAGATTTTTCTTTCCACTTGCATAATAATTTCTTAAGATCATCTCTATCCTTACAAGCAAGAAAGTCCCTAGCTACCTCTCCATCCATAAAATAACCCTCAGGCATAACATGAAATTCATATCTAGGAGAGCTAGGTCTAACAGGTGTTTCAAAGTGTTCAGTTTCAATAATCTCATCTGTTTCAGAAACGTCATCATCTTCAGCATACTCAATGGTTCTAGCTCTAGCAAGTTGTTCGTCAAGAAATTCACCCAGTGGCACAGTTTTATCAAGCAAAGTAGTAGCATCATAAGCATCATTCATAGTAGAAGTAGCATCATCAATAACATGCGACATACCAGAATCAATAGCAGGTGTAGGTGTCGCAAGCTTACTCAAAACAGAAGGTGAATCAAGTGCAAAGCTAGATGGCAGTTCCTTACCTCCCCTCGTTCTAGAGGAAAAAATCTTGGTTTTGGTATGTTTCAGATTCTTCATAGTGATGAACAGATATAAATTTCAAGTGACCCAGAGAATAGAGCTATGCTCCCCGGCAACGGCACCAGAAAAAGGTCTTGATAACCCACAAATACAGGGGATCGCAACAGTTTTTGAGGATAGAGTATTCAACCCAAATTTATTGATTCGGCACAAGGGGAGCCAAAGAATATTCACAAGTATTAGTAGCTGAGTTGTCAATTCAACCACACCTGAAATATTTAATATCTGCAGCAAAGTATTTAGTATCAAAGTAATATGGAAGTAACGGTAACAGTGGAAAAAGTAACAATAGCAGTTTTGTAGTGATTGTAATAGCACAACGACAAAGTAACTTAGCAAAGATCAATATGTGAAAAGCTCGTAGGCAACGGATCGACAATGATAATTGTGTTGGATGATATTCATCATGTAGCATTTATAACCTAGGGTGACACAGAACTAGCTCCAATTCATCAATATAATGTAGGCATGTATTTCGTATATAATCATACGTGCTTATGGAAAAGAACTTGCATGACATCTTTTGTCCTACCGTCTGATACGTCTCCAACGTATCTATAATTTTTGATTGCTCCATGCTATATTATCTACTGTTTTAGGAAATATTGGGCTTTATTATCCACTTTTATATTATTTTTGGGACTAACCTATTAACTGGAGGCCCAGCCGAGATTTGCTGTTTTATGCCTATTTCAGTATTTCGAGGAAAAGGAATATCAGACGGAGTCAAAACGGAACGAAATCAACTAGAGAAGTTAATTTTGGAAGGAAACTAATCTGTTGGGCTTGGAGTGCACGTCAGGGGATTCCCGGGCTGCCCACGAGGGTGGGGGGCGCGCCCCTCCCCCCTGGGCGCGCCCCCCTACCTCATGAGCACCCCGGAGGTCCACCGACATACCCCTTGCACCCATATATACCTACGTACCCTAAAACTTCCAGAACAGAACCTAGATCGAGAGTTCCACCGCCGCAAGCCTCCAGAGCCACGAAAAACCAATCGGGACCCCTTTCCGGTACCCCGTCGGAGGGGGGATCCATCTCCGATGGCCATCTTCATCATCCCGGCGCTATCCATGACGACGAGGGAGTAGTTCACCCTCGGGGCTGAGGGTATGTACCAGTAGCTATGTGTTTGATCTCTCTCTCTCGTGTTCTCTCTCGTGTTCCCTCTATGGCACGATCTTGATGTATCCCGAGCTTTGCTATTGTAGTTGTATCTTATGATGTTTCTCCCCCTCTACTCTCTTGTGATGAATTGAGTTTCCCCTTTGAAGTTATCTTATCGGATTGAGTCTTTATGAGAACACTTGATGTATGTCTTGGTGATCAACTTGCAGGTTTCGTGACATTGGGAACCTATGCATAGGGGTTGGCACACGTTCTTGATTCTCCGGTAGAAACTTTGGGGCACTCTTTGAAGTACTTTTATGTTGGTTGGATAAATCTGATATTGTGTGATGCATATCGTATAATCATGCCCACGGATACTTGAGGTGACAATGGAGTATCTAGGTGACATTAGGGTTTTGGTTGATTTGTATCTTAAGGTGTTATTCTAGTACAAACTCTTTTATAGATTGATCCGAAAGAATAGCTTTGTGGTGGTTTCGTACCCGACCATAATCTCTACGTTTGTTCTCCGCTATTAGTGGTTTTGGAGTGACTCTTTGTCGCATGTTGAGGGCTTGTCATATGATCTATCTATGTTATTGTTGTTGAGAGAACTTACACTAGTGAAAGTATGAACCCTAGGCCTTGTTTCCTATCATTGCAATACCGTTTACGCTCACTTTTACCGCTCGCTACCTTGCTGTTTTTATATTTTCAGATTACAAAAACCCATATCTACCATCCATCTTGCACTTGTATCACCATCTCTTCGCCCAACTAGTGCACCTATACAATTTACCGTTGTATTGGGTGTGTTGGGGACACAAGAGACTTTTTTGTTATTTGGTTGCAGGGTTGTTTGAGAGAGATCATCTTCCTCCTACGCCTCTCGGGGATTGATAAACCTGAGGTCATCCACTTGAGGGAAATTTGCTACTGTCCTACAAACCTGTGCACTTGCAGGCCCAACAACATCTACAAGAAGAAGGTTGTGTAGTAGACATCAAGCTCTTTTCTGGCGCCGTTGCCAGGGAGGCTAGGCAAGTGAAGGTATATCTTTAGATCTTGAAGTCGAATCTTTTTGTTTCTTGTTTTAGCACTAGTCTAGTTTATAAAATAAAATTACAAAAAAAATGGAGTTAAGTTTGTCTCATACGCTTCACCTTTTTAATATCTTTCGTGAGTATGATGGAAAGGATAATTGTGCTCAAGTGCTAGAAGAATAAATCTCTAAATTGTTTGGCACTAAATCTTTGAATGATGAGCATGATTGCAATGTTGTTAGTACGAATTCTTTGATTATCCATGATGCTAATGATAATTGCACTAGTTATGATGAAAATATCTCTTATGAGCATGTCAACTTTTGTGGAGTGCATGTTTGCATGAACACACCAAATAGAGAAGATATTTATTGCAAGAGGCATAAGTACCTAGAAACCAAATTGTTGCAAGAAGATCTAGATGAATGTACTGAAAGATTCAATATTTTTCGTGCTCCTTGTGAACTTTGCAATGAACATGGTCATTTAAAGCTCCAATGCTATTTGTTTCATGATCAAGTCATGTCCAAATATTGTGATAATTTGATTACCCTTGAGCATCATAAAGAACTTAGCCTTCTTTTGGGTTATGAAGAAATGAAACGTATAACTAAGGGTATTCCAAAATTTAATCTTGATAGATTTCTTGATTTTGATCTAGAAAAGATTTATATGTATTGTGCGGTGAATTGCATTAAAAATCCTTATATTGCTAATTACATAAAGAAAAGAAAACAAATAGAAGATGAAGAGAATACTAATGAAAGGGAAGAGACTTCCCAATCTCCTCCTGTTATTTCTTATGATGAATCAGGTAACGAGGAGGAGCTTTCTATTCAACCAATCTCATCAATAAGGAGCTCAAAGAGGAAGGTTGAACCTACACATAATGTGAAGAAGAAAAAGAAAAAAAGGAGAAACAAAGGTAAAAAGGTATCCCTTCCAAAGGATGTTGCTCCTACTGCTTGTGATAATGATAATTGCTATACTATTGGTGCTATCCATACTATTAATGATGAGAGTGATTATGCTTATGATATGAAAAGGCCCAAGCTTGGGGAAGCTATGTTTGATGAGAATGACATATTTGAGAATATATTTGCTGAAATTAATGTTTGTCCCAAGCTTGGGGATGCTACGTTTAGTGAAGAAGATATTTTTAGTCCCCCAAGCTTTGATGAGCAAATTTATTATGATGAAAGCATGCCTCCTATCTATGATGATTATTGTGATGACACGTATGCTTTAAAGAATAATGATAACCATGAAACTTGTCATCTTGATCTTAATTTTCAATCACATGAGAGTTATTTTGTTGAGTTTGCTCCCACTATTATTCATGAGAAGAATTTTGCTTATGTGGAGAGTTGTAAATTTTCTATGCAAGTAGATCATGAAAAGAATGCTTTAGGTGCTAGTTATATTGTTGAATTCATTCATTATGCTACTGAAAATTATTATGAGGGAGGAACATATGCTTGTAGGAATTGCAATAATATCAAGTTTCCTCTCTATGTGCTTAAAGTTTTGAAGTTATGCTTGTTTTACCTTCCTATGCAAGTTGATTATTGTTCCCATAAGTTGTTTGCTCATAAAATCCCTATGCATAGGAAGTGGGTTGGGCTTAAACGTGCTAGTCATATTCTTCATGATGCTCTCTTTATGTTTCAATTCTTATCTTTTATGTGAGCATCATTGAAATCATAATGCCTAGCTAGGGGCGTTAAACGATAGCGCTTGTTGGGAGGCAACCCAATTTTATTTTAGTTTCTTTCTTTTTGGTTCTGTTTAGGAATAAATAATCCATCTAGCCTCTGTTTAGATGTGGTTTTATCTTTTAATTAGTGTTTGTGCCAAGTTAAACCTATTAGATCTTCTTGGAAGATAGTTATTTGATCTTGCTGTAATTTCCAGAATCATTGCGCTCAGTGCCCGAATTGTCAAAAATCACCAGAACGTAATAAAATAGTGATTCCAATTGCTGCTGATCAATAAACAAATTTCCCAGGTCGTCTAATTTTGGTAGAATTGTTTGGGTTCCAGAAGTTTACGTTTGATACAGATTACTTCAGACTGTTCTGTTTTTGACAGATTCTGTTTTCATTGTGTTGTTTGCTTATTTTGATGACTCTATGGCTAGTAAAATAGTTTATAAACCATAGATAAGTTGGAATACAGTAGGTTTAACACCAATATAAATAAAGAATGAGTTCATTACAGTACCATGAAGTGGTGTTTTGTTTTCTTTCGCTAACGGATCTCGCGAGTTTTCTGTTAAGTTTTGTGTTGTGAAGTTTTCAAGCTTTGAGTAAAAATTCGATGGACTATGGAATAAGGAGTGGAAAGAGCCTAAGCTTGGGGATGCCCAAGGCACCCCAAGGTAATATTCAAGGACAACCAAGCGTCTAAGCTTGGGGATGCCCGGGTGGCATCCCCTCTTTCGTCCACTTCCATCGGTAATTTACTTGGAGCTATATTTTTATTCACCACATGATATGTGTTTTGCTTGGAGCGTCATTTTATTTTCTTTAGCTTTGCTTGCTGTTTGAATAAAGTATCAAGATCCGAAATTATTAAATGGGAGAGTCTTCACATATTTGTATAATTATTCGACTACTCATTGATCTTCACTTATATCTTTCGGAGTAGTTTGTCATTTGCTCTAGTGCTTCACTCATATCTTTTAGAACATGGTGGTAGTTTTATTTTGAAGAAATAAATGAACTCTCATGCTTCACTTATATCATTTTGAGAGTCTTAAACAGCTTGGTAATTTGCTTAATGTTAATATACTTGGTATTCAAGATATGTGAAACTTTCTTTTTAGTGGGTTGAATACTAAGATAAGTTTGATGCTTGATAATTGTTTTGAGATATGGAGGTGATAATATCATAGTCGTGCTAGTTGAGTAGTTGTGAATTTGAGAAATACTTGTGTTGAAGTTAGCAAGTCCCGTAGCATGCACGTATGGTTAAAGTTGTGTAACAAATTTGAAGCATGAAGTGTACCTGGCTTGTGCATCCTTATGAGTGGCGGTCGGGGACGAGTGATGGTCTTTTCCTACCAATCTATCCCCCTAGGAGCATGCGCGTAGTACTTGATTTTTGATGACTTCTAAATTTTTGCAATAAGTATATGAGTTCTTTTGACTAATGTTGAGTCCATGGATTATACGCACTTTTACCTTTCCGCCATTTGCTAGCCTCTTCGGTACCGTGCATTGCCCTTTCTCACATTGAGAGTTGGTGCAAACTTCGCCGGTGCATCCAAACCCCGTGATATGATACGCTCTTTCACACATAAACCTCTCTATATCTTCCTAAAAACAGCCACCATACCTACCTATCATGGCATTTCCATAGCCATTCTGAGATATATTGCCATGCAACTTCCACCATCATCATCATCATCATGACATGCTTTACTTTTGTCATATTGCCATTGCATGATCTTGTAGTTGACATCGTATTTGTGGCAAAGCCACCATGCATTATTTTTCATACATGTCATTCTTGATTCATTGCACCATCCCGGTACACCGCCGGAGGCATTCATATAGAGTCATATCTTGTTCTAGTATCGAGTTGTAATCATTATGTTGTAATCAATAGAAGTATGATGATCATCATTATTAGAGCATTGCCCGATTAAAAAAAAGAGAAAGGCCAAAAAGAAAAAAAGAAAGGCCCGAAAAAAAGAAGGAGAAAATAAAAAGGGCAATGCTACTATCTCTTTTTCCACACTCGTGCTTCAAAGTAGCACCTTGTTCTTCATGTAGTGAGTCTCATATATTGTGCTTCAAAGTAGCACCATGATTTTCATATAGTGAGTCTCATAAGTTGTCTTGTTCATACTAGTGGGAATTTTTCATTATAGAACTTGGCTTGTATATTCCAATGATGGGCTTCCTCAAAATGACCTAGGTCTTCATGAGCAAGCAAGTTGGATGCACACCCACTAGTTTTCTTTTGTTGAGCATTCTTAGCTCTAGTGCATCCGCTGCATGGCAATCCCTACTCCTTGCATTAACATCAATTGATGGGCATCTCCATAGCTCATTGATTAGCCTCGTTGATGTGAGACTTTCTCCTTTTTTGTCTTCTCCACACAATCCCCATCATCATATTCTATACCACCCATAGTGCTATGTCCATGGCTCGCGCTCATGTATTGCGTGAAGGTTGAAAAAGTTTGAGATTATTTGAGTATGAAACAATTGCTTGGCTTGTCATCGGGGGTATAGAAGTTGGGAACATCTTTGTGTGATGAAAATGAAGCATAGCCTAACTATATGATTTTGTAGGGATGAACTTCCTTTGGCCATGTTATTTTGAGATGACATAATTGTTTGATTAGTATGCATGAAGTATTATCATTTTTTATGTCAATATGAACTTTTGTCATGAACCTTTCGGATCTGAATATTCATATCACAAGTAAGAAGATTTACATTGAAATTATGCCAAGTAGCACTCCGCATCAAAAAATCTTTTTTTATCATTTACCTACTCGAGGACGAGCAGGAATTAAGCTTGGGGATGCTTGATACGTCTCCAACGTATCTATAATTTTTGATTGCTCCATGCTATATTATCTAATGTTTTAGGCAATATTGGGCTTTATTATCCACTTTTATATTATTTTTGGGACTAACCTATTAATCGGAGGCCCAGCCCAGATTTGCTGTTTTATGCCTATTTCAGTATTTCGAGGAAAAGGAATATCAGACGGAGTCAAAACGGAACGAAATCAACTGGAGAAGTTAATTTTGGAAGGAAACTAATCTGTTGGGCTTGGAGTGCACGTCAGGGGATTCCCGGGCTGCCCACGAGGGTGGGGGGCGCGCCCCTGCCCCCTGGGCGCGCCCCCTACCTCGTGAGCACCCCGGAGGTCCACCGACGTACCCCTTGCACCCATATATACCTACATACCCTAAAACTTCCAGAACAGAACCTAGATCGGGAGTTCCGCCGCCGCAAGCCTCTAGAGCCACGAAAAACCAGTCGGGACCCCTTTCCGGTACCCTGCCGGAGGGGGGATCCATCTCCGGTGGCCATCTTCATCATCCCGGCGCTATCCATGACGAGGAGGGAGTAGTTCACCCTCGGGGCTGAGGGTATGTACCAGTAGCTATGTGTTTGATCTCTCTCTCTCTCTCTCTCTCTCTCGTGTTCTCTCTCGTGTTCCCTCTATGGCATGATCTTGATGTATCCCAAGCTTTGCTATTGTAGTTGGATCTTATGATGTTTCTCCCCCTCTACTCTCTTGTGATGAATTGAGTTTCCCCTTTGAAGTTATCTTATCGGATTGAGTCTTTATGAGAACACTTGATGTATGTCTTGGTGATCAACTTGCGGGTTTCGTGACATTGGGAACCTATGCATAGGGGTTGGCACATGTTCTTGATTCTCCGGTAGAAACTTTGGGTCACTCTTTGAAGTACTTTTATGTTGGTTGGATAAATCTGAGATTGTGTGATGCATATCGTATAATCATGCCCACGGATACTTGAGGTGACAATGGAGTATCTGGAGCATGCTGAAAACTGGAGCATGCTGAAAACAGATATCAAGTAGGCATGTTTACGAGCTCGATGCACTCACTACAGAGCAAGGCATGACAATCTAAGCATACACCCATCAAGAATACACAAAATACAAGCTAGACATGGCAAGAACAATACCATGGCATGCACGGATCAACTACAACATCATCGGCAAAATCGCTAACAAGTAGACAATCTGCCCAGATTCACGAAATGACAAAAGTAGAGCTCGATTGACTCAAGTTAGGATGCTCCATAATTGCAAACAAAGACATGTATGGATAGAGCACTACAATATTAACAAAACATCCTTACTCATCATCCTCAAAAGAGGCACGGATCACTAGGAAATAACATGAACATATGGCATCATGAAATGAACAGATCAAGGACTTAGTGGAAATGCTAAGTCCCTGAAAACAACATTAACGAATGCACCACTTTGCAAGCTTGTGCTAGTCACCACACACATCACAAAAATACATGGGTTGCACCTCTAGAAAGATGGCAAAACATATAACAAAACACATGAAGAGCTCATGGGCATATCATGCACACAATAATCATGGCAAAAATGACAAATATCTAAATGGAGCAGTAGAACTGACAATTATCTCAAATAGCACTCTTCCAACAGCATTTCGGGCATCAAGATGAACTCCAATGAAAATGATGCAATGAGATGAGATGATGTACTCTCTGAGACGAACATTTTGATATGCTATATGCGCAAAATGGAGTTACGAATGCGGAGATATAGCATGATGAAAAACGCAAATTATTAGGGTTTCGGGAGTAGAAAGTCAACCAAGGCAAACGGATCTCAGATCCAGATCGGGCCGGCACTGTTCATGCACGCAGCCCGAGGTTCGCCGGAGGCGGATCTCGCCGGAAGGAAGGGCGGGGAGGAGCTCCGGTGGCCGGATCCGGAGCATTAAGCGGCGGTGGCGGCGGGGCGCCTCGGTGGCGGCGGCGGGGCCGCGCCGGTGAAGGGCGGCGCCGGCGGGAGGGAGCGGTGGCGCCGGACGGCGACCCTGGCCGGCGAAGGCGGCGGCGAGAGCAGCGCGGCCGCGGGCGGGCGCGGATGGCGGCGCTCTGCAGCGCGGGAGGCGAGGCGCGCGGGTGGCGGCGGCCGGCGGATCTGGGCCCGCGCGGGCCTGCCTTTGGCCCCACGGGCCGGCGGCAGCAGGAGGAGGAGAGAGAGGGCGGCAGGGTGAGGTGTCGAGGCCGGATTGGCTGAGGGTGAGGGCGGACACGTCCGGTCGCCGGGCGGACATGTCCGGCGGCGTGAGGGAGAGGGAGGCTAGGGTTTCGTGCGCGAAAATGGACGGGGAGGACATATTTATAGGTAGAGGGAGCTAGGAGAGTCCAAATCAGGTGCGGTTTTCGGCCACGCGATCGTGATCGAACGACCGAGATGATGGAACAGGTTTTGGTGGGTTTTGGGCCAAAATGGAGGGGTGTTGGGCTGCAACACACATGAGGCCTTTTCGGTCCCTCAGTTAACCGTTGGAGCATCAAACGAAGTCCAAATGGTACGAAACTTGACAGGCGGTCTACCGGTAGTAAACCAAGGCCGCTTGGCAAGTCTCGGTCCAATCCGGAAATGTTTAATCCCCACACATGAAAGAAAGGTAGAAATGGCCACCGGAGGAGAACGGAGCGCCGGAATGCAAAACGGACAACGGGAAAAATGCTCGGATGCATGAGACGAACACGTATGCGAATGAAATGCACATGATGACATGACATGCAATGCATGACACGCAAGCAATGACAAGGCAACAACAGCGAATAACTGGACGACACCTGGCACATCGGTCTCGGGGCGTTACAACTTTGCCCTCAGATCTGAGATAGAAGGTATACCCAATTGTCTTGTTTGGGTATTCTATGAAGATACAATTTTCTGCTTTGGGTTCTAGCTTTTGTGACCTAAGCCTATCGAGATAAGCATTGTAGCCCCAAACCTTAAGAAACAACAACTTTGGTTTCTTGCCAAACCATAGTTCCTATTTAAAGTGAATGTAATTGTCTTTAATGCATAACCCCCCAAAAAATAGCGGTAGATTGCTAAGAGACATCATACACCATATCCAATAAGGTTCGATTACGACGTTCGGACACACCATCACGCCATGGTGTTCCAAGCGGCGTCAACTGTGAAACGATTCCACCTTGTCTTTAGTGATTGCCAAACTCATAACTCAGATACTTTCCCTTTGATCAGATCAAAGGAACTTGATCTTTTTGTTACGATGATTCTCAACTTAACTCTGAAATTGCTTGAACTTTTCAAACATTCCAGACTTATGCTTCATTAAGTAAATATACCCACATCTACTCAATTCACCGGGGACGGTGAGAAAATAACGATATCCACCGTGCGCGTCAACACTCATCGGACCACACACATCAGCATGTATGATTTCCAACAAGTCACTTGCTCGTTCCATTGTTCCAAAGAACGGGGTTTTAGTCATCTTACCAAAGAGGCATGGTTCGCATGTGTCAAGTGATTCAAAATCAAGTGACTTCAAAAGTCCATTAGCATGGAGGTTCTTTCATGCGCTTTACACCAATATGACCTAAGTGGCAGTGCCACATGAAAGTGGTACTTATCATTATCAACTCTACATCTTTTGGCATCAATGTTATGAACATGTGTATAACTATGACCGAGATTCAATAAACCATTCACATTGGGTGCATGACCATAGAAGGTATTATTCATGTAATCATAATAACCATTATTCTCTGACTGAAATGAATAACCGTATTGCAATAAACATGATCTAATCATGTCCATGCTCAACGCAGACACCAATGCTAACAACATTTATCTAGGTTCAACACTAATCCCGAAGGTAGAGGGAGCATGCGATGGTGATCACATCAACCTTGGAAACACTTCCAACACACATCGTCACCTCGCCCTTAGCTAGTCTCCGTTAATTCCCTAGCTTTTGTTTCAATTTACCAATATTAGCAACTGAACCGGTATCTAATACCCAGGTGCTACTAGGAGTACTAGTAAGGTACACATCAATAACACACATATATCAAATATACTTTTGTTGAAGTTGACAGCCTTATCTACCAAGTATTTGAGGTAGTTCCGCTATCAGTGACCGTTCCCCTAATAGAAGCACTTTGTCTCGGGTTTGGGTTCTTGGGTTTCTTCACTGGAGCAGCAACTGCCTTGCCATTCAAGAAGTTTCCCTTCTTGCCCTTGCCCTTCTTTGAAACCAGTGCTCTTGTTAACCATCAACACTTGATGCCCCTTCTAGATTTCTACCTTTACAGCCTTAAGCACGACGAACATCTCTGGGATTATCTTCCCTTGCATGTTATATTTCATCACGAAACTCTAGTATCTTGGTGATAGCGACTGGAGAACTTTTATCAGTCACTCTCTTATCTGGAAGATTAACTCCCACTTGATTCAAGTGATTGAAGTACCCAGACATTCTGAGCACAGGCTCACTGGCTGAGCCATTCTCCTCCATCTTGTAGGCAAAGGTCTTGTCAGAGGTCTCAACCTCTCAACATGGGCATGAGCCTGAAATGCCAATTTCAGCTCTTCGAACATCTCATATGTTCAATGGCGTTCAAAATGCTTTTGGAGCCCCAACTTTAAGATGTAAAGCATGGCGCACTAAACTATCAGGTAGTCATTAGAACGTGTCTACCAGATGTTCACAACATCCACAGACGACTCCAGAGGGGTTGGCACACCGAGCGGTGCATCAAGGACAGAAGCCTTCTATGTAGCAGTGAGGACAATCCTCAGACTACAGCCCTAGTCTGCACAGTTGCTTACAATATCTTTCAACTTAGTCTTTCTCTAGGAACGTATTAAAACAAAGAGCTAAAGTGTGAGCTATTAATCCACAACATAATTTGCAAAGACAATTTAGACTATGTTCATGATAATTAAGTTCATCTAATCAAATTATTCAATCAACTCCCACTCAGATAGACATCCCTCTAGTCATCTAAGTGATACATGATCCGAATCGACTAGGCTGTGTCCGATCATCACGTGAGACGGACTAGTCATCAACGGTGAACATCTCCATGTTGATCGTATCTACTATAAGACTCATGTTCGACCTTTCAGTCTCTCGTGTTCTGAGGCCATGTCTGTACATGCTAGGCTCGTCAAGTCAACCTAAGTGTTTTGCATGTGTAAATCTGGCTTACACCCGTTGTATTCGAACGTTAGAATTTATCACACCTGATCGTCATGTGGTGCTTCCAAACAACGAGCCTTCGCAACGGTGCACAGTTAGGGGGAACACTTTCTTGAAATTTTAGTGAGTGATCATCTTATTTATGCTACCGTCGTTCTAAGAAAATAAGATGTAAACATGACAAACATCACATGCAAATCATAAAGTGACATGATAGGGCCAATATCATCTTGCGCCTTTGATCTCCATCTTCGAAGCGCGGCATGAACACCATCGTCACCGGCATGACGCCATGATCTCCATCATCGTGTCTTCATGAAGTTGCCTCGCCAACTATTACTTCTACTACTATGGCTAACGGTTAGCAATAAAGTAAAGTAATTACATGGCGTTTTCATTGAAACGCAGGTCATAAATAAATTAAGGCAACTCCTATGGCTCCTGCCGGTTGTCATACTCATCGACATGCAAGTCGTGATTCCTATTACAAGAACGTGATCAATCTCATACATCACATATATCATTCATCACATCCTTTTGGCCATATCACATCACATAGCATACCTTGCAAAAATAAGTTAGACGTCCTCTAATTGTTGTTGCATGTTTTACGTGGCTGCTATGGGTTTCTAGCAAGAACGTTTCTTACCTACGCAAAACCACAACAGTGATATGCCAATTTCTATTTACCCTTCATAAGGACCCTTTTCATCGAATCCGATCCGACTAAAGTGGGAGAGACAGCCACCCGCCAGCCACCTTATGCATCAAGTGCATGTCAGTCGGTGGAACCAGTCTCACGTAAGCGTACGTGTAAGGTCGGTCAGGGCCGCTTCAGCTCACAATGCCGCCGGATAAAGATAAGACTAGTAACGGTAAGCAGCTTGAACAAATCATCGCCCACAACTGCTTTGTGTTCTACTCGTGCATAGAATCTATGCATAGACCTAGCTCATGATGCCACTATTGGGGAACATATCAATAATTCAGAAAAAATCCTATGTGTCACCAAGATCAATCTAGGAGATACTAGCAATGAGAGAGAGGGAGTGCATCTTCATACCCTTGAAGATCGCTAAGCGGAAGCGTTACAAGAACGCAGTTGGTGGAGTCGTACACGCAGCGATTCAGATCGCGATCGATTCCGATCTAAGCGCCGAACAACGGTGCCTCCGCGTTCAACACACGTACAGCCCGGGAACGTCTCCTCGTTGATCCAGCAAGGGGAGAGGAGAAGTTGAGGGAGAACTCCGACAGCACGACGGCGTGGTGGTGATGGAGCTCGTGGTTCTCCGGCAGAGTTTCGCCAAGCGCTGCGGAGGAGGAGGAGGTGTAGGAGAGGGGGAAGGCCTGCGCCAGGGGAAGGGTGTGTGGCTGCCCTCTCTCTCCCTCACTATATATAGGGGGAAGGGGTGGAGGAGGCGCCCTAGGGTTCCCTAGGGGAGGGGCGGCGGCCACAAGGGAAACCCTAGATGGGTTTGGGCGCCCCCACCCCTAGGAAACTTGCCCCCCAAGCCGGGAGGGGTGACTTCCCTAGGGAAGGCACCCCCCCTCTCCAGGTTACATGAGATGGGGTGGGAGGGGCGCTCAGTCCCTTAGTGGTCTGATATGCCCCCTCCCCTTGGCCCATAAGGCCCACCAACACTTGTCGGGGCCTCCGAAACACCTTTCGGACACGCTGGTCGTCACCCGGTACCCCCAGAACAATTCCGGACTCCAATACCCTTCGTCAGATATATCGATCTTCACCTTCGGACCATTCCGGAACTCCTCGTCACATCCGGGATCTCATCCGAGACTCCGAACAACCTTCGGTAACCACATACTAATTACCATAACAACTCTAGCGTCACCGAACCTTAAGTGTGTAGACCCTACGGGTTCGGGAACCATGCAGACATGACCGAGACATCTCTCTGGCCAATAACCAATAGAGGGATCTGGATACCCATATTGGCTCCCACATATTCCACGATGATCTCATCGGATGAACCATGATGTCAGGGATTCAATCAATCCCGTATACAATTCCCTTCGTCTATCGGTATGTTACTTGCCCGAGATTCGATCGTCGGTATCCCCATACCTCGTTCAATCTTGTTACTGGCAAGTCTCTTTTCTTGTTCCATAACGCGTGATCCCGTGGCTAACTCCTTAGTCACATTGAGCTCATTATGATGATGCATTACCGAGTGGGCCCAGAGATACCTCTCCATCATACGGAGTGACAAATCCCAGTCTCGATTTGTGCCAACCCAATAGACACTTTTGGAGATACCTGTAGTGCACCTTTATAGCCACCCAGTTACGTTGTGATGTTTGGTACACCCAAAGCATTCCTACGGTATCCAGGAGTTGCACAATCTCATGGTCTAAGGAAATGATACTTGACATTAGAAAAGCTTTAGCAAATGAACTACACGATCTTGTGCTACGCTTAAGATTGGGTCTTGTCCATCGCCTCATTCTCCTAATGATGTGATCCCGTTATCAATGACATCCAATGTCCATGGTCAGGAAACCATGACCATCTATTGATCAACGAGCTAGTCAACTAGAGGCTTACTAGGGACATATTACGATCTATGTATTCACACATGTATTACGGTTTCCGGTTAATACAATTATAGCATGAACAATAGACAATTATCATGAACAGGAAAAATGATAATAACCATTTTATTATTGCCTCTAGGGCATATTTCCAACATACAAAGCACCTCTTCCCATTGCAAGATAAATAGATCAGGTTGGCCTAACAAAACCCAAATATCGAAGAAGAAATACGAGGCTATAAGCAACATGCATATAAGATATTAAAGAAACTCAAATAACTTTCATGGATATAAAAAGATAGATCTGATCATAAACTCAAAGTTCATCAGATCACAACAAACATACTGCAAAAGAGTTACATCATATGGATCTCCAAGAGACCATTGTATTGAGAATCAAGAGAGAGAGAGAGAGAGATGAAGCCATCTAGCTACTAACTACGGACCCGAAGGTCTACAAAGAACTACTCACGCATCATCGGAGAGGCACCAATGGAGGTGGTGAACCCCATCTGAGATGGTGTCTAGATTGGATCTGGTGGTTCTGGACTCTGCGGCTGGTGGATGAATATTTCGCCGACTCCAATAGGATTTTAGGATTTTTGGAGTATTTATAGAGCAAAGAGGAAGTCCGGGGGGCACCCGAGGTGGGCACAACCCACCAAGGCGCGCCTGGGCCTCCTGGGGCACCCTGGTGGGTTGTCCCCTCCTCGGGACTACCCCAGGTGCAACCAGGGCCCAACATGTTCCTTCTGGTCCATAAAAAATCTCTGTAAAGTTTCGTGGCATTTGGACTCCGTATGATATTGATTTTCTGCGATGTAAAAAACATGGGGAAAACAGGAATTAGCACTTGGCACTATGTCAATAGGTTAGTACCAAAAATGATATAAAATGACTATAAAATGATTATAAAACATCCAAGATTGATAATATAACAGCATGGAACAATCAAAAATTATAGATACGTTGGAGACGTATCACATCCTAGCATTCAAAGATTTTTCTTTCCACTTGCATAATAATTTCTTAAGATCATCTCTATCCTTACAAGCAAGAAAGTCCCTAGCTACCTCTCCATCCATAAAATAACCCTCAGGCATAACATGAAATTCATATCTAGGAGAGCTAGGTCTAACAGGTGTTTCAAATTGTTCAGTTTCAATAATCTCATCTGTTTCAGAAACGTCATCATCTTCAGCATACTCAATGGTTCTAGCTCTAGCAAGTTGTTCGTCAAGAAATTCACCCAGTGGCACAGTTTTATCAAGCAAAGTAGTAGCATCATAAGCATCATTCATAGTAGAAGTAGCATCATCAATAACATGCGACATACCAAAATCAATAGTAGGTGTAGGTGTCGCAAGCTTACTCAAAACAGAAGGTGAATCAAGTGCAAAGCTAGATGGCAGTTCCTTACCTCCCCTCGTTCTAGAGGAAAAAATCTTGGTTTTGGTATGTTTCAGATTCTTCATAGTGATGAACAGATATAAATTTCAAGTGACTCAGAGAATAGAGCTATGCTCCCCGGCAACGGCACCAGAAAAAGGTCTTGATAACCCACAAATATAGGGGATCGCAACAGTTTTTGAGGATAGAGTATTCAACCCAAATTTATTGATTCGGCACAAGGGGAGCCAAAGAATATTCACAAGTATTAGTAGCTGAGTTGTCAATTGAAATATTTAATATCTGCAGCAAAGTATTTAGTAGCAAAGTAATATGGAAGTAACGGTAATAGTGGAAAAAGTAACAATAGCAGTTTTGTAGTGATTGTAATAGCACAACGACAAAGTAACTTAGCAAAGATCAATATGTGAAAAGCTCGTCGGCAACGGATCGACAATGATAATTGTGTTGGATGATATTCATCATGTAGCATTTATAACCTAGGGTGACACAGAACTAGCTCCAATTCATCAATATAATGTAGGCATGTATTTCGTATATAATCATACGTGCTTATGGAAAAGAACTTGCATGACATCTTTTGTCCTACCGTCTGATACGTCTCCAACGTATCTATAATTTTTGATTGCTCCATGCTATATTATCTACTGTTTTAGGAAATATTGGGCTTTATTATCCACTTTTATATTATTTTTGGGACTAACCTATTAATCGGAGGCCCAGCCCAGATTTGCTGTTTTATGCCTATTTCAGTATTTCGAGGAAAAGGAATATCAGACGGAGTCAAAACGGAACGAAATCAACTGGAGAAGTTAATTTTGGAAGGAAACTAATCTGTTGGGCTTGGAGTGCACGTCAGGGGATTCCCGGGCTGCCCACGAGGGTGGGGGGCGCGCCCCTGCCCCCTGGGCGCGCCCCCTACCTCGTGAGCACCCCGGAGGTCCACCGACGTACCCCTTGCACCCATATATACCTACATACCCTAAAACTTCCAGAACAGAACCTAGATCGGGAGTTCCGCCGCCGCAAGCCTCTAGAGCCACGAAAAACCAGTCGGGACCCCTTTCCGGTACCCTGCCGGAGGGGGATCCATCTCCGGTGGCCATCTTCATCATCCCGGCGCTATCCATGACGAGGAGGGAGTAGTTCACCCTCGGGGCTGAGGGTATGTACCAGTAGCTATGTGTTTGATCTCTCTCTCTCTCTCTCGTGTTCTCTCTCGTGTTCCCTCTATGGCATGATCTTGATGTATCCCCAGCTTTGCTATTGTAGTTGGATCTTATGATGTTTCTCCCCCTCTACTCTTTTGTGATGAGTTGAGTTTCCCCTTTGAAGTTATCTTATCGGATTGAGTCTTTATGAGAACACTTGATGTATGTCTTGGTGATCAACTTGCGGGTTTCGTGACATTGGGAACCTATGCATAGGGGTTGCCACACGTTCTTGATTCTTCGGTAGAAACTTTGGGTCACTCATTGAAGTACTTTTATGTTGGTTGGATAAATCTGAGATTGTGTGATGCATATCGTATAATCATGCCCACGGATACTTGAGGTGACAATGGAGTATCTGGAGCATGCTGAAAACTGGAGCATGCTGAAAACAGATATCAAGTAGGCATGTTTACGAGCTCGATGCACTCACTACAGAGCAAGGCATGACAATCTAAGCATACACCCATAAAGAATACACAAAATACAAGCTAGACATGGCAAGAACAATACCATGGCATGCACGGATCAACTACAACATCATCGGCAAAATCGCTAACAAGTAGACAATCTGCCCAGATTCACGAAATGACAAAAGTAGAGCTCGATTGACTCAAGTTAGGATGCTCCATAATTGCAAACAAAGACATGTATGGATAGAGCACTACAATATTAACAAAACATCCTTACTGATCATCCTCAAAAGAGGCACGGATCACTAGGAAACAACATGAACATATGGCATCATGAAATGAACAGATCAAGGACTTAGTGGAAATGCTAAGTCCCTGAAAACAACATTAACGAATGCACCACTTTGCAAGCTTGTGCTACTCACCACACACATCACAAAAATACATGGGTTGCACCTCTGGAAAGATGGCAAAACATATAACAAAACACATGAAGAGCTCATGGGCATATCATGCACACAATAATCATGGCAAAAATGACAAATATCTAAATGGAGCAGTAGAACTGACAATTATCTCAAATAGCACTCTTCCAACAGCATTTCGGGCATCAAGATGAACTCAAATGAAAATGATGCAATGAGATGAAATGATGTACTCTCTGAGACGAACATTTTGATATGCTATATGCGCAAAATGGAGTTACGAATGCGGAGATATAGCAAGATGAAAAACGCAAATTATTAGGGTTTCGGGAGTAGAAAGTCAACCGAGGCAAACGGATCTCAGATCCAGATCGGGCCGGCACTGTTCATGCACGCAACCCGAGGTTCGCCGGAGGCGGATCTCGCCGGAAGGAAGGGCGGGGAGGAGCTCCGGTGGCCGGATCCGGAGCATTAAGCGGCGGTGGCGGCGGGGCGCCTCGGTGGCGGCGGCGGGGCCGCGCCGGCGAAGGGCGGCGCCGGCGGGAGGGAGCGGTGGCGCCGGACGGCGACCCTGGCCAGCGAAGGCGGCGGCGAGAGCAGCGCGGCCGCGGGAGGGCGCGGATGGCGGCGCTCTGCAGCGCGGGAGGCGAGGCGCGCGGGTGGTGGCGGCCGGCGGATCTGGGCCCGCGCGGGCCTGCCATGGCCCACGGTCCGGCGGCGGCAGGAGGAGGAGAGAGAGGGCGGCGGGGTGAGGTGTCGAGGCCGGATTGGCTGAGGGTGAGGGCGGACACGTCCGGTCGCCGGGCGGACATGTCCGGCGGCGTGAGGGAGAGGGAGGCTAGGGTTTCGTGCGCGAAAATGGACGGGGAGGACATATTTATAGGTAGAGGGAGCTAGGAGAGTCCAAATCAGGTGCGGTTTTCGGCCACGCGATCGTGATCGAACGACCGAGATGATGGAACAGGTTTTGGTGGGTTTTGGGCCAAAATGGAGGGGTGTTGGGCTGCAACACACACGAGGCCTTTTCGGTCCCTCAGTTAACCGTTGGAGCATCAAACGAAGTCCAAATGGTACGAAACTTGACAGGCGGTCTACCGGTAGTAAACCAAGGCTGCTTGGCAAGTCTCGGTCCAATCCGGAAATGTTTAATCCCCACACATGAAAGAAAGGTAGAAATGGCCACCGGAGGAGAACGGAGCGCCGGAATGCAAAACGGACAACGAGAAAAATGCTCGGATGCATGAGACGAACACGTATGCGAATGAAATGCACATGATGACATGACATGCAATGCATGACACGCAAGCAATGACAAGGCAACAACAGTGAATAACTGGACGACACCTGGCACATCGGTCTCGGGGCGTTACAACTTTGCCCTCAGATCTGAGATAGAAGGTATACCCAATTGTCTTGTTTGGGTATTCTATGAAGATACAATTTTCTGCTTTGGGTTCTAGCTTTTGTGACCTAAGCCTATCGAGATAAGCATTGTAGCCCCAAACCTTAAGAAACAACAACTTTGGTTTCTTGCCAAACCATAGTTCCTATTTAAAGTGAATGTAATTGTCTTTAATGCATAACCCCCCAAAAAATAGCGGTAGATTGCTAAGAGACATCATACACCATATCCAATAAGGTTCGATTACGACGTTCGGACACACCATCACGCTATGGTGTTCCAAGCGGCGTCAACTGTGAAACGATTCCACCTTGTCTTTAGTGATTGCCAAACTCATAACTCAGATACTTTCCCTTTGATCAGATCAAAGGAACTTGATCTTTTTGTTACGATGATTCTCAACTTAACTCTGAAATTGCTTGAACTTTTCAAACATTCCAGACTTATGCTTCATTAAGTAAATATACCCACATCTACTCAATTCACCGGGGACGGTGAGAAAATAACGATATCCACCGTGCGCGTCAACACTCATCGGACCACACACATCAGCATGTATGATTTCCAACAAGTCACTTGCTCGTTCCATTGTTCCAAAGAACGGGGTTTTAGTCATCTTACCAAAGAGGCATGGTTCGCATGTGTCAAGTGATTCAAAATCAAGTGACTTCAAAAGTCCATTAGCATGGAGGTTCTTTCATGCGCTTTACACCAATATGACCTAAGTGGCAGTGCCACATGAAAGTGGTACTTATCATTATCAACTCTAAATCTTTTGGCATCAATGTTATGAACATGTGTATAACTATGACCGAGATTCAATAAACCATTCACATTGGGTGCATGACCATAGAAGGTATTATTCATGTAATCAGAATAACCATTATTCTCTGACTGAAATGAATAACCGTATTGCAATAAACATGATCTAATCATGTCCATGCTCAACGCAGACACCAATGCTAACAACATTTATCTAGGTTCAACACTAATCCCGAAGGTAGAGGGAGCGTGCGATGGTGATCACATCAACCTTGGAAACACTTCCAACACACATCGTCACCTCGCCCTTAGCTAGTCTCCGTTAATTCCCTAGCTTTTGTTTCAATTTACCAATATTAGCAACTGAACCGGTATCTAATACCCAGGTGCTACTAGGAGTACTAGTAAGGTACACATCAATAACACACATATATCAAATATACTTTTGTTGAAGTTGACAGCCTTATCTACCAAGTATTTGAGGTAGTTCCGCTATCAGTGACCGTTCCCCTAATAGAAGCACTTTGTCTCGGGTTTGGGTTCTTGGGTTTCTTCACTGGAGCAGCAACTGCCTTGCCATTCAAGAAGTTTCCCTTCTTGCCCTTGCCCTTCTTTGAAACCAGTGCTCTTGTTAACCATCAACACTTGATGCCCCTTCTAGATTTCTACCTTTACAGCCTTAAGCACGACGAACATCTCTGGGATTATCTTCCCTTGCATGTTATATTTCATCACGAAACTCTAGTATCTTGGTGATAGCGACTGGAGAACTTTTATCAATCACTCTCTTATCTGGAAGATTAACTCCCACTTGATTCAAGTGATTGAAGTACCCAGACATTCTGAGCACAGGCTCACTGGCTGAGCCATTCTCCTCCATCTTGTAGGCAAAGGTCTTGTCAGAGGTCTCAACCTCTCAACATGGGCATGAGCCTGAAATGCCAATTTCAGCTCTTCGAACATCTCATATGTTCAATGGCGTTCAAAATGCTTTTGGAGCCCCAACTTTAAGATGTAAAGCATGGCGCACTAAACTATCAGGTAGTCATTAGAACGTGTCTACCAGATGTTCACAACATCCACAGACGACTCCAGAGGGGTTGGCACACCGAGCGGTGCATCAAGGACAGAAGCCTTCTATGTAGCAGTGAGGACAATCCTCAGACTACAGCCCTAGTCTGCACAGTTGCTTACAATATCTTTCAACTTAGTCTTTCTCTAGGAACGTATTAAAACAAAGAGCTAAAGTGTGAGCTATTAATCCACAACATAATTTGCAAAGACAATTTAGACTATGTTCATGATAATTAAGTTCATCTAATCAAATTATTCAATCAACTCCCACTCAGATAGACATCCCTCTAGTCATCTAAGTGATACATGATCCGAATCGACTAGGCTGTGTCCGATCATCACGTGAGACGGACTAGTCATCAACGGTGAACATCTCCATGTTGATCGTATCTACTATAAGACTCATGTTCGACCTTTCAGTTTCTCGTGTTCTGAGGCCATGTCTGTACATGCTAGGCTCATCAAGTCAACCTAAGTGTTTTGCATGTGTAAATCTGGCTTACACCCGTTGTATTCGAACGTTAGAATTTATCACACCTGATCGTCATGTGGTGCTTCCAAACAACAAGCCTTCGCAACGGTGCACAGTTAGGGGGAAGACTTTCTTGAAATTTTAGTGAGTGATCATCTTATTTATGCTACCGTCGTTCTAAGAAAATAAGATGTAAACATGACAAACATCACATGCAAATCATAAAGTGACATGATAGGGCCAATATCATCTTGCGCCTTTGATCTCCATCTTCGAGGCGCGGCATGAACACCATCGTCACCGGCATGACGCCATGATCTCCATCATCGTGTCTTCATGAAGTTGCCTCGCCAACTATTACTTCTACTACTATGGCTAACGGTTAGCAATAAAGTAAAGTAATTACATGGCGTTTTCATTGAAACGCAGGTCATAAATAAATTAAGGCAACTCCTATGGCTCCTGCCGGTTTTCATACTCATCGACATGCAAGTCGTGATTCCTATTACAAGAACGTGATCAATCTCATACATCACATATATCATTCATCACATCCTTTTGGCCATATCACATCACATAGCATACCTTGCAAAAATAAGTTAGACGTCCTCTAATTGTTGTTGCATGTTTTACGTGGCTGCTATGGGTTTCTAGCAAGAACGTTTCTTACCTACGCAAAAACACAACGGTGATATGCCAATTTCTATTTACCCTTCATAAGGACCCTTTTCATCGAATCCGATCCGACTAAAGTGGGAGAGACAGACACCCGCCAGCCACCTTATGCATCAAGTGCATGTCAGTCGGTGGAACCAGTCTCACGTAAGCGTACGTGTAAGGTTGGTCCGGGCCGCTTCAGCTCACAATGCCGCCGGATAAAGATAAGACTAGTAACGGTAAGCAGCTTGAACAAATCATCGCCCACAACTGCTTTGTGTTCTACTCGTGCATAGAATCTATGCATAGACCTAGCTCATGATGCCACTATTGGGGAACATATCAATAATTCAGAAAAAATCCTATGTGTCACCAAGATCAATCTAGGAGATACTAGCAATGAGAGAGAGGGAGTGCATCTTCATACCCTTGAAGATCGCTAAGAGGAAGCGTTACAAGAACGCAGTTGGTGGAGTCGTACACGCAGCGATTCAGATCGCGATCGATTCCGATCTAAGCGCCGAACAACGGTGCCTCCGCGTTCAACACACGTACAGCCCGGGAACGTCTCCTCATTGATCCAGCAAGGGGAGAGGAGAAGTTGAGGGAGAACTCCGACAGCACGACGGCGTGGTGGTGATGGAGCTCGTGGTTCTCCGGCAGAGTTTCGCCAAGCGCTGCGGAGGAGGAGGAGGTGTAGGAGAGGGGGAAGGCCTGCGCCAGGGGAAGGGTGTGTGGCTGCCCTCTCTCTCCCTCACTATATATAGGGGGAAGGGGTGGAGGAGGCGCCCTAGGGTTCCTTAGGGGAGGGGCGGCGGCCACAAGGGAAACCCTAGATGGGTTTGGGCGCCCCCACCCCTAGGAAACTTGCCCCCCAAGCCGGGAGGGGTGACTTCCCTAGGGAAGGCACCCCCACCTCTCCAGGTTACATGAGATGGGGTGGGAGGGGCGCTCAGTCCCTTAGTGGTCTGATATGCCCCCTCCCCTTGGCCCATAAGGCCCACCAACACTTGTCGGGGCCTCCGAAACCCCTTTCGGACACGCTGGTCGTCACCCGGTACCCCCAGAACAATTCCGGACTCCAATACCCTTCGTCCAATATATCGATCTTCACCTTCGGACCATTCCGGAACTCCTCGTCACATCCGGGATCTCATCCGAGACTCCGAACAACCTTCGGTAACCACATACTAATTACCATAACAACTCTAGCGTCACCGAACCTTAAGTGTGTAGACCCTACGGGTTCGGGAACCATGCAGACATGACCGAGACATCTCTCTGGCCAATAACCAATAGAGGGATCTGGATACCCATATTGGCTCCCACATATTCCACGATGATCTCATCGGATGAACCATGATGTCAGGGATTCAATCAATCCCGTATACAATTCCCTTCGTCTATCGGTATGTTACTTGCCCGAGATTCGATCGTCGGTATCCCCATACCTCGTTCAATCTTATTACTGGCAAGTCTCTTTACTTGTTCCATAATGCGTGATCCCGTGGCTAACTCCTTAGTCACATTGAGCTCATTATGATGATGCATTACCGAGTGGGCCCAGAGATACCTCTCCATCATACGGAGTGACAAATCCCAGTCTCGATTTGTGCCAACCCAATAGACACTTTTGGAGATACCTGTAGTGCACCTTTATAGCCACCCAGTTACGTTGTGATGTTTGGTACACCCAAAGCATTCCTACGGTATCCAGGAGTTGCACAATCTCATGGTCTAAGGAAATGATACTTGACATTAGAAAAGCTTTAGCAAATGAACTACACGATCTTGTGCTACGCTTAAGATTGGGTCTTGTCCATCGCCTCATTCTCCTAATGATGTGATCCCGTTATCAATGACATCCAATGTCCATGGTCAGGAAACCATGACCATCTATTGATCAACGAGCTAGTCAACTAGAGGCTTACTAGGGACATATTACGATCTATGTATTCACACATGTATTACGGTTTCCGGTTAATACAATTATAGCATGAACAATAGACAATTATCATGAACAAGGAAAAATGATAATAACCATTTTATTATTGCCTCTAGGGCATATTTCCAACATACAAAGCACCTCTTCCCATTGCAAGATAAATAGATCAGGTTGGCCAAACAAAACCCAAATATCGGAGAAGAAATACGAGGCTATAAGCAACATGCATATAAGATATTAAAGAAACTCAAATAACTTTCATGGATATAAAAAGATAGATCTGATCATAAACTCAAAGTTCATCAGATCACAACAAACATACTGCAAAAGAGTTACATCATATGGATCTCCAAGAGACCATTGTATTGAGAATCAAGAGAGAGAGAGAGATGAAGCCATCTAGCTACTAACTATGGACCCGAAGGTCTACAAAGAACTACTCACGCATCATCGGAGAGGCACCAATGGAGGTGGTGAACCCCATCTGAGATGGTGTCTAGATTGGATCTGGTGGTTCTGGACTCTGCGGCTGGTGGATGAATATTTCGCCGACTCCAATAGGATTTTAGGATTTTTGGAGTATTTATAGAGCAAAGAGGAAGTCTGGGGGGCACCCGAGGTGGGCACAACCCACCAAGGCGCACCTGGGCCTCCTGGGGCACCCTGGTGGGTTGTCCCCTCCTCGGGACTACCCCAGGTGCAACCAGGGCCCAACATGTTCCTTCTGGTCCATAAAAAATCTCTGTAAAGTTTTGTGGCATTTGGACTCCGTATGATATTGATTTTCTGCGATGTAAAAAACATGGGGAAAACAGGAATTAGCACTTGGCACTATGTCAATAGGTTAGTACCAAAAATGATATAAAATGACTATAAAATGATTATAAAACATCCAAGATTGATAATATAACAGCATGGAACAATCAAAAATTATAGATACGTTGGAGACGTATCACATCCTAGCATTCAAAGATTTTTCTTTCCACTTGCATAATAATTTCTTAAGATCATCTCTATCCTTACAAGCAAGAAAGTCCCTAGCTACCTCTCCATCCATAAAATAACCCTCAGGCATAACATGAAATTCATATCTAGGAGAGCTAGGTCTAACAGGTGTTTCAAAGTGTTCAGTTTCAATAATCTCATCTGTTTCAGAAACGTCATCATCTTCAGCATACTCAATGGTTCTAGCTCTAGCAAGTTGTTCGTCAAGAAATTCACCCAGTGGCACAGTTTTATCAAGCAAAGTAGTAGCATCATAAGCATCATTCATAGTAGAAGTAGCATCATCAATAACATGCGACATACCAAAATCAATAGCAGGTGTAGGTGTCGCAAGCTTACTCAAAACAGAAGGTGAATCAAGTGCAAAGCTAGATGGCAGTTCCTTACCTCCCCTCGTTCTAGAGGAAAAAATCTTGGTTTTGGTATGTTTCAGATTCTTCATAGTGATGAACAGATATAAATTTCAAGTGACTCAGAGAATAGAGCTATGCTCCCCGGCAACGGCACCAGAAAAAGGTCTTGATAACCCACAAATATAGGGGATCGCAACAGTTTTTGAGGATAGAGTATTCAACCCAAATTTATTGATTCGGCACAAGGGGAGCCAAAGAATATTCACAAGTATTAGTAGCTGAGTTGTCAATTGAAATATTTAATATCTGCAGCAAAGTATTTAGTAGCAAAGTAATATGGAAGTAACGGTAATAGTGGAAAAAGTAACAATAGCAGTTTTGTAGTGATTGTAATAGCACAACGACAAAGTAACTTAGCAAAGATCAATATGTGAAAAGCTCGTCGGCAACGGATCGACAATGATAATTGTGTTGGATGATATTCATCATGTAGCATTTATAACCTAGGGTGACACAGAACTAGCTCCAATTCATCAATATAATGTAGGCATGTATTTCGTATATAATCATACGTGCTTATGGAAAAGAACTTGCATGACATCTTTTGTCCTACCGTCTGATACGTCTCCAACGTATCTATAATTTTTGATTGCTCCATGCTATATTATCTACTGTTTTAGGAAATATTGGGCTTTATTATCCACTTTTATATTATTTTTGGGACTAACCTATTAACTGGAGGCCCAGCCGAGATTTGCTGTTTTATGCCTATTTCAGTATTTCGAGGAAAAGGAATATCAGAGGAGTCAAAACGGAACGAAATCAACTAGAGAAGTTAATTTTGGAAGGAAACTAACTAATCTGTTGGGCTTGGAGTGCATGTCAGGGGATTCCCGGGCTGCCCACGAGGGTGGGGGGCGCGCCCCTCCCCCCTGGGCGCGCCCCCTACCTCATGAGCACCCCGGAGGTCCACCGACATACCCCTTGCACCCATATATACCTACGTACCCTAAAACTTCCAGAACAGAACCTAGATCGAGAGTTCCGCCGCCGCAAGCCTCCAGAGCCACGAAAAACCTATCGGGACCCCTTTCCGGTACCCTGTCGGAGGGGGGATCCATCTCCGATGGCCATCTTCATCATCCCGGCGCTATCCATGACGACGAGGGAGTAGTTCACCCTCGGGGCTGAGGGTATGTACCAGTAGCTATGTGTTTGATCTCTCTCTCTCGTGTTCTCTCTCGTGTTCCCTTTATGGCACGATCTTGATGTATCCCGAGCTTTGCTATTGTAGTTGTATCTTATGATGTTTCTCCCCCTCTACTCTCTTGTGATGAATTGAGTTTCCCCTTTGAAGTTATCTTATCGGATTGAGTCTTTATGAGAACACTTGATGTATGTCTTGGTGATCAACTTGCAGGTTTCGTGACATTGGGAACCTATGCATAGGGGTTGGCACACGTTCTTGATTCTCCGGTAGAAACTTTGGGGCACTCTTTGAAGTACTTTTATGTTGGTTGGATAAATCTGATATTGTGTGATGCATATCGTATAATCATGCCCACGGATACTTGAGGTGACAATGGAGTATCTAGGTGACATTAGGGTTTTGGTTGATTTGTATCTTAAGGTGTTATTCTAGTACGAACTCTTTTATAGATTGATCCGAAAGAATAGCTTTGTGGTGGTTTCGTACCCGACCATAATCTCTACGTTTGTTCTCCGCTATTAGTGGCTTTGGAGTGACTCTTTGTCGCATGTTGAGGGCTTGTCATATGATCTATCTATGTTATTATTGTTGAGAGAACTTACACTAGTGAAAGTATGAACCCTAGGCCTTCTTTCCTATCATTGCAATACCGTTTACGCTCACTTTTACCGCTCGCTACCTTGCTGTTTTTATATTTTCAGATTACAAAAACCCATATCTACCATCCATATTGCACTTGTATCACCATCTCTTCGCCGAACTAGTGCACCTATACAATTTACCGTTGTATTGGGTGTGTTGGGGACACAAGAGACTTTTTGTTATTTGGTTGCAGGGTTGTTTGAGAGAGACCATCTTCCTCCTACGCCTCTTGGGGATTGATAAACCTGAGGTCATCCACTTGAGGGAAATTTGCTACTGTCCTACAAACCTGTGCACTTGCAGGACCAACAACATCTACAAGAAGAAGGTTGTGTAGTAGACACCAAGCTCTTTTCTGGCGCCGTTGCCAGGGAGGCTAGGCAAGTGAAGGTATATCTTTAGATCTTGCTGTCGAATCTTTTTGTTTCTTGTTTTAGCACTAGTCTAGTTTATAAAATAAAATTACAAAAAAAATGGAGTTAAGTTTGTCTCATACGCTTCACCTTTTTAATATCTTTCGTGAGTATGATGGAAAGGATAATTGTGCTCAAGTGCTAGAAGAATAAATCTCTAAATTGTTTGGCACTAAATCTTTGAATGATGAGCATGATTGCAATGTTGTTAGTACGAATTCTTTGAATATCCATGATGCTAATGATAATTGCACTAGTTATGATGAAAATATCTCTTATGAGCATGTCAACTTTTGTGGAGTGCATGTTTGCATGAACACACCAAATAGAGAAGATATTTATTGCAAGAGGCATAAGTACCTAGAAACCAAATTGTTGCAAGAAGAGCTAGATGAATGTACTGAAAGATTCAATATTTTTCGTGCTCCTTGTGAACTTTGCAATGAACATGGTCATTTAAAGCTCCAATGCTATTTGTTTCATGATCAAGTCATGTCCAAATATTGTGATAATTTGATTACCCTTGAGCATCATAAAGAACTTAGCCTTCTTTTGGGTTATGAAGAAATGAAACGTATAACTGAGGGTATTCCAAAATTTAATCTTGATAGATTTCTTGATTTTGATCTAGAAAAGATTTATATGTATTGTGCGGTGAATTGCATTAAAAATCCTTATATTGCTAATTACATAAAGAAAAGAAAACAAATAGAAGATGAAGAGAATACTAATGAAAGGGAAGAGACTTCCCAATCTCCTCCTGTTATTTCTTATGATGAATCAGGTAACGAGGAGGAGCTTTCTATTCAACCAATCTCATCAATAAGGAGCTCAAAGAGGAAGGTTGAACCTACACATAATGTGAAGAAGAAAAAGAAAAAAAGGAGAAACAAAGGTAAAAAGGTATCCCTTCCAAAGGATGTTGCTCCTACTGCTTGTGATAATGATAATTGCTATACTATTGGTGCTATCCATACTATTAATGATGAGAGTGATTATGCTTATGATATGAAAAGGCCCAAGCTTGGGGAAGCTATGTTTGATGAGAATGACATATTTGAGAATATATTTGCTGAAATTAATGTTTGTCCCAAGCTTGGGGATGCTACGTTTAGTGAAGAAGATATTTTTAGTCCCCCAAGCTTTGATGAGCAAATTTATTATGATGAAAGCATGCCTCCTATCTATGATGATTATTGTGATGACACGTATGCTTTAAAGAATAATGATAACCATGAAACTTGTCATCTTGATCTTAATTTTCAATCACATGATAGTTATTTTGTTGAGTTTGCTCCCACTATTATTCATGAGAAGAATTTTGCTTATGTGGAGAGTTGTAAATTTTCTATGCAAGTAGATCATGAAAAGAATGCTTTAGGTGCTAGTTATATTGTTGAATTCATTCATTATGCTACTGAAAATTATTATGAGGGAGGAACATATGCTTGTAGGAATTGCAATAATATCAAGTTTCCTCTCTATGTGCTTAAAGTTTTGAAGTTATGCTTGTTTTACCTTCCTATGCAAGTTGATTATTGTTCCCATAAGTTGTTTGCTCATAAAATCCCTATTCATAGAAAGTGGGTTAGGCTTAAACGTGCTAGTCATGTTCTTCATTATGCTCTCTTTATGTTTCAATTCTTATCTTTTATGTGAGCATCATTGAAATCATAATGCCTAGCTAGGGGCGTTAAATGATAGCGCTTGTTGGGAGGCAACCCAATTTTATTTTAGTTTCTTTCTTTTTGGTTCTGTTTAGGAATAAATAATCCATCTAGCCTCTGTTTAAATGTGGTTTTATCTTTTAGTTAGTGTTTGTGCCAAGTTAAACCTATTAGATCTTCTTGGAAGATAGTTATTTGATCTTGCTGTAATTTCCAGAATCATTGCGCTCAGTGCCCGAATTGTCAAAAATCACCAGAACGTAATAAAATAGTGATTCCAATTGCTGCTGATCAATAAACAAATTTCCCAGGTCGTCTAATTTTGGTAGAATTTTTTGGGTTCCAGAAGTTTACGTTTGATACAGATTACTTCAGACTGTTCTGTTTTTGACAGATTCTGTTTTCATTGTGTTGTTTGCTTATTTTGATGACTCTATGGCTAGTAAAATAGTTTATAAACCATAGAGAAGTTGGAATACAGTAGGTTTAACACCAATATAAATAAAGAATGAGTTCATTACAGTACCATGAAGTGGTGTTTTGTTTTCTTTCGCTAACGGAGCTCGCGAGTTTTCTGTTAAGTTTTGTGTTGTGAAGTTTTCAAGCTTTGGGTAAAAATTCGATGGACTATGGAATAAGGAGTGGAAAGAGCCTAAGCTTGGGGATGCCCAAGGCACCCCAAGGTAATATTCAAGGACAACCAAGCGTCTAAGCTTGGGGATGCCCGGGTGGCATCCCCTCTTTCGTCCACTTCCATCGGTAATTTACTTGGAGCTATATTTTTATTCACCACATGATATGTGTTTTGCTTGGAGCGTCATTTTATTTTCTTTAGCTTTGCTTGCTGTTTGAATAAAGTATCAAGATCCGAAATTATTAAATGGGAGAGTCTTCACATATTTGTATAATTATTCGACTACTCATTGATCTTCACTTATATCTTTCGGAGTAGTTTGTCATTTGCTCTAGTGCTTCACTTATATCTTTTAGAGCATGGTGGTAGTTTTATTTTGAAGAAATAGATGAACTCTCATGCTTCACTTATATCATTTTGAGAGTCTTAAATAGCTTGGTAATTTGCTTAATGTTAATATACTTGGTATTCAAGATATGTGAAACTTTCTTTTTAGTGGGTTGAATACTAAGATAAGTTTGATGCTTGATAATTGTTTTGAGATATGGAGGTGATAATATCATAGTCGTGCTAGTTGAGTAGTTGTGAATTTGAGAAATACTTGTGTTGAAGTTAGCAAGTCCCGTAGCATGCACGTATGGTTAAAGTTGTGTAACAAATTTGAAGCATGAAGTGTACCTGGCTTGTGCATCCTTATGAGTGGCGGTCGGGGACGAGTGATGGTCTTTTCCTACCAATCTATCCCCCTAGGAGCATGCGCGTAGTACTTGATTTTTGATGACTTCTAAATTTTTGCAATAAGTATATGAGTTCTTTTGACTAATGTTGAGTCCATGGATTATACGCACTTTTACCTTTCCGCCATTTGCTAGCCTCTTCGGTACCGTGCATTGCCCTTTCTCACATTGAGAGTTGGTGCAAACTTCGCCGGTGCATCCAAACCCCGTGATATGATACGCTCTTTCACACATAAACCTCTCTATATCTTCCTAAAAACAGCCACCATACCTACCTATCATGGCATTTCCATAGCCATTCTGAGATATATTGCCATGCAACTTCCACCATCATCATCATCATCATGACATGCTTTACTTTTGTCATATTGCCATTGCATGATCTTGTAGTTGACATCGTATTTGTGGCAAAGCCACCATGCATTATTTTTCATACATGTCACTCTTGATTCATTGCACCATCCCGGTACACCGCCGGAGGCATTCATATAGAGTCATATCTTGTTCTAGTATCGAGTTGTAATCATTATGTTGTAATCAATAGAAGTATGATGATCATCATTATTAGAGCATTGCCCGATCAAAAAAAAGAGAAAGGCCAAAAAGAAAAAAAGAAAGGCCCAAAAAAAAGAAGGAGAAAATAAAAAGGGCAATGCTACTATCTCTTTTTCCACACTCGTGCTTCAAAGTAGCACCTTGTTCTTCATGTAGTGAGTCTCATATATTGTGCTTCAAAGTAGCACCATGATTTTCATATAGTGAGTCTCATAAGTTGTCTTGTTCATACTAGTGGGAATTTTTCATTATAGAACTTGGCTTGTATATTCCAACGATGGGCTTCCTCAAAATGACCTAGGTCTTCATGAGCAAGCAAGTTGGATGCACACCCACTAGTTTTCTTTTGTTGAGCATTCTTAGCTCTAGTGCATCCGCTGCATGGCAATCCCTACTCCTTGCATTAACATCAATTGATGGGCATCTCCATAGCTCATTGATTAGCCTCGTTGATGTGAGACTTTCTCCTTTTTTGTCTTCTCCACACAATCCCCATCATCATATTCTATACCACCCATAGTGATATGTCCATGGCTCGCGCTCATGTATTGCGTGAAGGTTGAAAAAGTTTGAGATTATTTGAGTATGAAACAATTGCTTGGCTTGTCATCGGGGGTATAGAAGTTGGGAACATCTTTGTGTGACGAAAATGAAGCATAGCCTAACTATATGATTTTGTAGGGATGAACTTCCTTTGGCCATGTTATTTTGAGATGACATAATTGTTTGATTAGTATGCATGAAGTATTATCATTTTTTATGTCAATATGAACTTTTGTCTTGAACCTTTCGGATCTGAATATTCATATCACAAGTAAGAAGATTTACATTGAAATTATGCCAAGTAGCACTCCGCATCAAAAATTCTTTTTCTATCATTTACCTACTCGAGGACGAGCAGGAATTAAGCTTGGGGATGCTTGATACGTCTCCAACGTATCTGTAATTTTTGATTGCTCCATGCTATATTATCTAATGTTTTAGGCAATATTGGGCTTTATTATCCACTTTTATATTATTTTTGGGACTAACCTATTAATCGGAGGCCCAGCCCAGATTTGCTGTTTTATGCCTATTTCAGTATTTCGAGGAAAAGGAATATCAGACGGAGTCAAAACGGAACGAAATCAACTGGAGAAGTTAATTTTGGAAGGAAACTAATCTGTTGGGCTTGGAGTGCACGTCAGGGGATTCCCGGGCTGCCCACGAGGGTGGGGGGCGCGCCCCTGCCCCCTGGGCGCGCCCCCTACCTCGTGAGCACCCCGGAGGTCCACCGACGTACCCCTTGCACCCATATATACCTACGTACCCTAAAACTTCCAGAACAGAACCTAGATCGGGAGTTCCGCCGCCGCAAGCCTCTAGAGCCACGAAAAACCAATCGGGGCCCCTTTCCGGTTCCCTGCCGGAGGGGGGATCCATCTCCGGTGGCCATCTTCATCATCCCGGCGCTATCCATGACGAGGAGGGAGTAGTTCACCCTCGGGGCTGAGGGTATGTACCAGTAGCTATGTGTTTGATCTCTCTCTCTCTCTCTCTCGTGTTCTCTCTCATGTTCCCTCTATGGCATGATCTTGATGTATCCCGAGCTTTGCTATTGTAGTTGGATCTTATGATGTTTCTCCCCCTCTACTCTCTTGTGATGAATTGAGTTTCCCCTTTGAAGTTATCTTATCGGATTGAGTCTTTATGAGAACACTTGATGTATGTCTTGGTGATCAATTTGCGGGTTTCGTGACATTGGGAACCTATGCATAGGGGTTGGCACACGTTCTTGATTCTTCGGTAGAAACTTTGGGTCACTCTTTGAAGTACTTTTATGTTGGTTGGATAAATCTGAGATTGTGTGATGCATATCGTATAATCATGCCCACGGATACTTGAGGTGACAATGGAGTATCTGGAGCATGCTGAAAACTGGAGCATGCTGAAAACAGATATCAAGTAGGCATGTTTACGAGCTCGATGCACTCACTACAGAGCAAGGCATGACAATCTAAGCATACACCCACCAAGAATACACAAAATACAAGCTAGACATGGCAAGAACAATACCATGGCATGCACGGATCAACTACAACATCATCGGCAAAATCGCTAACAAGTAGACAATCTGCCCAGATTCACGAAATGACAAAAGTAGAGCTCGATTGACTCAAGTTAGGATGCTCCATAATTGCAAACAAAGACATGTATGGATAGAGCACTACAATATTAACAAAACATCCTTACTGATCATCCTCAAAAGAGGCACGGATCACTAGGAAACAACATGAACATATGGCATCATGAAATGAACAGATCAAGGACTTAGTGGAAATGCTAAGTCCCTGAAAACAACATTAACGAATGCACCACTTTGCAAGCTTGTGCTAGTCACCACACACATCACAAAAATACATGGGTTGCACCTCTGGAAAGATGGCAAAACATATAACAAAACACATGAAGAGCTCATGGGCATATCATGCACACAATAATCATGGCAAAAATGACAAATATCTAAATGGAGCAGTAGAACTGACAATTATCTCAAATAGCACTCTTCCAACAGCATTTCGGGCATCAAGATGAACTCAAATGAAAATGATGCAATGAGATGAAATGATGTACTCTCTGAGGCGAACATTTTGATATGCTATATGCGCAAAATGGAGTTACGAATGCGGAGATATAGCATGATGAAAAACACAAATTATTAGGGTTTCGGGAGTAGAAAGTCAACCGAGGCAAACGGATCTCAGATCCAGATCGGGCCGGCACTGTTCATGCACGCAGCCCGAGGTTCGCCGGAGGCGGATCTCGCCGGAAGGAAGGGCGGGGAGGAGCTCCGGTGGCCGGATCCGGAGCATTAAGCGGCAGTGGCGGTGGGGCGCCTCGGTGGCGGCGGCGGGGCCGCGCCGGCGAAGGGCGGCGCCGGCGGGAGGGAGCGGTGGCGCCGGACGGCGACCCTGGCCGGCGAAGGCGGCGGCGAGAGCAGCGCGGCCGCGGGCGG
>NC_041384.1:167505918-167528592 GCF_002162155.2 Triticum dicoccoides
GCCTGCCTCTGGCCCCACGGGCCGGCGGCGGCAGGAGGAGGAGAGAGAGGGCGGCGGGGTGAGGTGTCGAGGCCGGATTGGCTGAGGGTGAGGGCGGACACGTCCGGTCGCCGGGCGGACATGTCCGGCGGCGTGAGGGAGAGGGAGGCTAGGGTTTCGTGCGCGAAAATGGACGGGGATGACATATTTATAGGTAGAGGGAGCTAGGAGAGTCCAAATCAGGTGCGGTTTTTGGCCACGCGATCGTGATCGAACGACCGAGATGATGGAACAGGTTTTGGTGGGTTTTGGGCCAAAATGGAGGGGTGTTGGGCTGCAACACACACGAGGCCTTTTCGGTCCCTTAGTTAACCGTTGGAGCATCAAACGAAGTCCAAATGGTACGAAACTTGACAGGCGGTCTACCGGTAGTAAACCAAGGCCGCTTGGCAAGTCTCGGTCCAATCCGGAAATGTTTAATCCCCACACATGAAAGAAAGGTAGAAATGGCCACCGGAGGAGAACGGAGCGCCGAAATGCAAAACGGACAACGGGAAAAATGCTCGGATGCATGAGACAAACACGTATGCGAATGAAATGCACATGATGACATGACATGCAATGCATGACACGCAAGCAATGACAAGGCAACAACAGCAAATAACTGGACGACACCTGGCACATCGGTCTCGGGGCGTTACAACTTTACCCTCAGATCTGAGATAGAAGGTATACCCAATCGTCTTGTTTGGGTATTCTATGAAGATACAATTTTCTGCTTTGGGTTCTAGCTTTTGTGACCTAAGCCTATCGAGATAAGCATTGTAGCCCCAAACCTTAAGAAACAACAACTTTGGTTTCTTGCCAAACCATAGTTCCTATTTAAAGTGAATGTAATTGTCTTTAATGCATAACCCCCCAAAAAATAGCGGTAGATTGCTAAGAGACATCATACACCATATCCAATAAGGTTCGATTACGACGTTCGGACACACCATCACGCTATGGTGTTCCAGGCGGCGTCAACTGTGAAACGATTCCACCTTGTCTTTAGTGATTGCCAAACTCATAACTCAGATACTTTCCCTTTGATCAGATCAAAGGAACTTGATCTTTTTGTTACGATGATTCTCAACTTAACTCTGAAATTGCTTGAACTTTTCAAACATTCCAGACTTATGCTTCATTAAGTAAATATACCCACATCTACTCAATTCACCGGGGAAGGTGAGAAAATAACGATATCCACCGTGCGCGTCAACACTCATCGGACCACACACATCAGCATGTATGATTTCCAACAAGTCACTTGCTCGTTCCATTGTTCCAAAGAACGGGGTTTTAGTCATCTTACCAAAGAGGCATGGTTCGCATGTGTCAAGTGATTCAAAATCAAGTGACTTCAAAAGTCCATTAGCATGGAGGTTCTTTCATGCGCTTTACACCAATATGACCTAAGTGGCAGTGCCACATGAAAGTGGTACTTATCATTATCAACTCTACATCTTTTGGCATCAATGTTATGAACATGTGTATAACTACGACCGAGATTCAATAAACCATTCACATTGGGTGCATGACAATAGAAGGTATTATTCATGTAATCAGAATAACCATTATTCTCTGACTGAAATGAATAACCGTATTGCAATAAACATGATCTAATCATGTCCATGCTCAACGCAGACACCAATGCTAACAACATTTATCTAGGTTCAACACTAATCCCGAAGGTAGAGGGAGCGTGCGATGGTGATCACATCAACCTTGGAAACACTTCCAACACACATCGTCACCTCGCCCTTAGCTAGTCTCCGTTAATTCCCTAGCTTTTGTTTCAATTTACCAATATTAGCAACTGAACCGGTATCTAATACCCAGGTGCTACTAGGAGTACTAGTAAGGTACACATCAATAACACACATATATCAAATATACTTTTGTTGAAGTTGACAGCCTTATCTACCAAGTATTTGAGGTAGTTCCGCTATCAGTGACCGTTCCCCTAATAGAAGCACTTTGTCTCGGGTTTGGGTTCTTGGGTTTCTTCACTGGAGCAGCAACTGCCTTGCCATTCAAGAAGTTTCCCTTCTTGCCCTTGCCCTTCTTTGAAACCAGTGCTCTTGTTAACCATCAACACTTGATGCCCCTTCTAGATTTCTACCTTTACAGCCTTAAGCACGACGAACATCTCTGGGATTATCTTCCCTTGCATGTTATATTTCATCACGAAACTCTAGTATCTTGGTGATAGCGACTGGAGAACTTTTATCAGTCACTCTCTTATCTGGAAGATTAACTCCCACTTGATTCAAGTGATTGAAGTACCCAGACATTCTGAGCACAGGCTCACTGGCTGAGCCATTCTCCTCCATCTTGTAGGCAAAGGTCTTGTCAGAGGTCTCAACCTCTCAACATGGGCATGAGCCTGAAATGCCAATTTCAGCTCTTCGAACATCTCATATGTTCAATGGCGTTCAAAATGCTTTTGGAGCCCCAACTTTAAGATGTAAAGCATGGCGCACTAAACTATCAGGTAGTCATTAGAACGTGTCTACCAGATGTTCACAACATCCACAGACGACTCCAGAGGGGTTGGCACACCGAGCGGTGCATCAAGGACAGAAGCCTTCTATGTAGCAGTGAGGACAATCCTCAGACTACAGCCCTAGTCTGCACAGTTGCTTACAATATCTTTCAACTTAGTCTTTCTCTAGGAACGTATTAAAACAAAGAGCTAAAGTGTGAGCTATTAATCCACAACATAATTTGCAAAGACAATTTAGACTATGTTCATGATAATTAAGTTCATCTAATCAAATTATTCAATCAACTCCCACTCAGATAGACATCCCTCTAGTCATCTAAGTGATACATGATCCGAATCGACTAGGCTGTGTCCGATCATCACGTGAGACGGACTAGTCATCAACGGTGAACATCTCCATGTTGATCGTATCTACTATAAGACTCATGTTCGACCTTTCAGTCTCTCGTGTTCTGAGGCCATGTCTGTACATGCTAGGCTCGTCAAGTCAACCTAAGTGTTTTGCATGTGTAAATCTGGCTTACACCCGTTGTATTCGAACGTTAGAATTTATCACACCTGATCGTCATGTGGTGCTTCCAAACAACGAGCCTTCGCAACGGTGCACAGTTAGGGGGAACACTTTCTTGAAATTTTAGTGAGTGATCATCTTATTTATGCTACCGTCGTTCTAAGAAAATAAGATGTAAACATGACAAACATCACATGCAAATCATAAAGTGACATGATAGGGCCAATATCATCTTGCGCCTTTGATCTCCATCTTCAAGGCGCGGCATGAACACCATCGTCACCGGCATGACGCCATGATCTCCATCATCGTGTCTTCATGAAGTTGCCTCGCCAATTATTACTTCTACTACTATGGCTAACGGTTAGCAATAAAGTAAAGTAATTACATGGCGTTTTCATTGAAACGCAGGTCATAAATAAATTAAGGCAACTCCTATGGCTCCTGCCGGTTGTCATACTCATCGACATGCAAGTCGTGATTCCTATTACAAGAACGTGATCAATCTCATACATCACATATATCATTCATCACATCCTTTTGGCCATATCACATCACATAGCATACCTTGCAAAAATAAGTTAGACGTCCTCTAATTGTTGTTGCATGTTTTACGTGGCTGCTATGGGTTTCTAGCAAGAACGTTTCTTACCTACGCAAAACCACAACAGTGATATGCCAATTTCTATTTACCCTTCATAAGGACCCTTTTCATCGAATCCGATCCGACTAAAGTGGGAGAGACAGCCACCCGCCAGCCACCTTATGCATCAAGTGCATGTCAGTCGGTGGAACCAGTCTCACGTAAGCGTACGTGTAAGGTCGGTCAGGGCCGCTTCAGCTCACAATGCCGCCGGATAAAGATAAGACTAGTAACGGTAAGCAGCTTGAACAAATCATCGCCCACAACTGCTTTGTGTTCTACTCGTGCATAGAATCTATGCATAGACCTAGCTCATGATGCCACTATTGGGGAACATATCAATAATTCAGAAAAAATCCTATGTGTCACCAAGATCAATCTAGGAGATACTAGCAATGAGAGAGAGGGAGTGCATCTTCATACCCTTGAAGATCGCTAAGCGGAAGCGTTACAAGAACGCAGTTGGTGGAGTCGTACACGCAGCGATTCAGATCGTGATCGATTCCGATCTAAGCGCCGAACAACGGTGCCTCCGCGTTCAACACACGTACAGCCCGGGAACGTCTCCTCGTTGATCCAGCAAGGGGAGAGGAGAAGTTGAGGGAGAACTCCGACAGCACGACGGCGTGGTGGTGATGGAGCTCGTGGTTCTCCGGCAGAGTTTCGCCAAGCGCTGCGGAGGAGGAGGAGGTGTAGGAGAGGGGGAAGGCCTGCGCCAGGGGAAGGGTGTGTGGCTGCCCTCTCTCTCCCTCACTATATATAGGGGGAAGGGGTGGAGGAGGCGCCCTAGGGTTCCCTAGGGGAGGGGCGGCGGCCACAAGGGAAACCCTAGATGGGTTTGGGCGCCCCCACCCCTAGGAAACTTGCCCCCCAAGCCGGGAGGGGTGACTTCCCTAGGGAAGGCACCCCCCCCTCTCCAGGTTACATGAGATGGGGTGGGAGGGGCGCTCAGTCCCTTAGTGGTCTGATATGCCCCCTCCCCTTGGCCCATAAGGCCCACCAACACTTGTCGGGGCCTCCGAAACCCCTTTCGGACACGCTGGTCGTCACCCGGTATCCCGAGAACAATTCCGGACTCCAATACCCTTCGTCCAATATATCGATCTTCACCTTCGGACCATTCCGGAACTCCTCGTCACATCCGGGATCTCATCCGAGACTCCGAACAACCTTCGGTAACCACATACTAATTACCATAACAACTCTAGCGTCACCGAACCTTAAGTGTGTAGACCCTACGGGTTCGGGAACCATGCAGACATGACCGAGACATCTCTCTGGCCAATAACCAATAGAGGGATCTGGATACCCATATTGGCTCCCACATGTTCCACGATGATCTCATCGGATGAACCATGATGTCAGGGATTCAATCAATCCCGTATACAATTCCCTTCGTCTATCGGTATGTTACTTGCCCGAGATTCGATCGTCGGTATCCCCATACCTCGTTCAATCTTGTTACTGGCAAGTCTCTTTACTCGTTCCATAACGCGTGATCCCGTGGCTAACTCCTTAGTCACATTGAGCTCATTATGATGATGCATTACCGAGTGGGCCCAGAGATACCTCTCCGTCATACGGAGCTTACTAGGGACATATTACGATCTATGTATTCACACATGTATTACGGTTTCCGCTTAATACAATTATAGCATGAACAATAGACAATTATCATGAACAAGGAATAATAATAACCATTTTATTATTGCCTCTAGGGCATATTTCCAACATACAAAGCACCTCTTCCCGTTGCAAGATAAATAGATCAGGTTGGCCAAACAAAACCCAAATATCGGAGAAGAAATACGAGGCTATAAGCAACATGCATATAAGATATTAAAGAAACTCAAATAACTTTCATGGATATAAAAAGATAGATCTGATCATAAACTCGAAGTTCATCGGATCACAACAAACATACCGCAAAAGAGTTACATCATATGGATCTCCAAGAGACCATTGTATTGAGAATCAAGAGAGAGAGAGAGAGATGAAGCCATCTAGCTACTAACTACGGACCCAAAGGTCTACAAAGAACTACTCACGCATCATCGGAGAGGCACCAATGGAGGTGGTGAACCCCATCCGAGATGGTGTCTAGATTGGATCTGGTGGTTCTGGACTCTGCGGCGGGTGGATGAATATTTCACCGACTCCCCTAGGGTTCTAGGATTTTTGGAGTATTTATAGAGCAAAGAGGCGGTCCGGGGGGCACCCGAGGTGGGCACAACCCACCAGGGTGCGCCTGGGCCTCCTGGGGCGCCCTGGTGGGTTGTCCCCTCCTTGGGACTCCCCCAGGTGCAACCAGGGCCCAACATGTTCCTTCTGGTCCATAAAAAATCTCTGTAAAGTTTCGTGGCATTTGGACTCCGTATGATATTGATTTTCTGCGATGTAAAAAACATGGGGAAAACAGGAATTGGCACTTGGCACTATGTCAATAGGTTAGTACCAAAAAATGATATAAAATGACTATAAAATGATTATAAAACATCCAAGATTGATAATATAACATCATGGAACAATCAAAAATTATAGATACGTTGGAGACGTATCACATCCTAGCATTCAAAGATTTTTCTTTCCACTTGCATAATAATTTCTTAAGATCATCTCTATCCTTACAAGCAAGAAAGTCCCTAGCTACCTCTCCATCCATAAAATAACCCTCAGGCATAACATGAAATTCATATCTAGGAGAGCTAGGTCTAACAGGTGTTTCAAAGTGTTCAGTTTCAATAATCTCGTCTGTTTCAGAAACGTCATCATCTTCAGCATACTCAATGGTTCTAGCTCTAGCAAGTTGTTCATCAAGAAATTCACCTAGTGGCACAGTTTTATCAAGCAAAGTAGTAGCATCATAAGCATCATTCATAGTAGAAGTAGCATCATCAATAACATGCGACATACCAGAATCAATAGCAGGTGTAGGTGTCGCAAGCTTACTCAAAACAGAAGGTGAATGAAGTGCAAAGCTAGATGGCAGTTCCTTACCTCCCCTCGTTCTAGAGGAAAAAATCTTGGTTTTTGTATGTTTCAGATTCTTCATAGTGATGAACAGATATAAATTTCAAGTGACTCAGAGAATAGAGCTATGCTCCCCGGCAACGGCACCAGAAAAAGGTCTTGATAACCCACAAGTATAGGGGATCGCAACAGTTTTCGAGGGTAGAGTATTCAACCAAAATTTATTGATTCGGCACAAGGGGAGCCAAAAAATATTCTCAAGTATTAGTAGTTGAGTTGTCAATTCAACCACACCTGAAAGATTTATCTGCAGCAAAGTATTTAGTAGCAAAGTAATATGGAAGTAATGGTAACAGTGGCAAAAGTAACAATAGCAGTTTTGTAGTGATTGTAATAGCACAACGACAAAGTAACTTAGCAAAGATCAATATGTGAAAAGCTCGTAGGCAACGGATTGACAATGATAATTGTGTTGGATGATATTCATCATGTAGCATTTATAACCTAGGGTGACACAGAACTAGCTCCAATTCATCAATATAATGTAGGCATGTATTTCGTATATAATCATACGTGCTTATGGAAAAGAACTTGCATGACATCTTTTGTCCTACCGTCTGATACGTCTCCAACGTATCTATAATTTTTGATTGCTCCATGCTATATTATCTACTGTTTTAGGCAATATTGGGCATTATTATCCACTTTTATATTATTTTTGGGACTAACCTATTAACCGGAGGCCCAGCCCAGATTTGCTGTTTTATGCCTATTTCAGTATTTTGAGGAAAAGGAATATCAGACGGAGTCAAAACGGAATGAAATCAACTGGAGAAGTTAATTTTGGAAGGAAACTAATCTGTTGGGCTTGGAGTGCATGTCAGGAGATTCCCGGGCTGCCCACGAGGGTGGGGGGCGCGCCCCCTACCTTGTGAGCACCCCGGAGGTCCACCGACATACCCCTTGCACCCATATATACCTACGTACCCTAAAACTTCCAGAACAGAACCTAGATCGGGAGTTCCGCCGCCGCAAGCCTCCAGAGCCACGAAAAACCAATCGGGGCCCCTTTCCGGTACCCTACTGGAGGGGGGATCCATCTCCGATGGCCATCTTCATCATCCCGGCGCTATCCATGACGAGGAGGGAGTAGTTCACCCTCGGGGCTGAGGGTATGTACCAGTAGCTATGTGTTTGATCTCTCTCTCTCGTGTTCTCTCTCGTGTTCCCTCTATGGCACGATCTTGATGTATCCCGAGCTTTGCTATTGTAGTTGGATCTTATGATGTTTCTCCCCCTCTACTCTCTTGTGATGAATTGAGTTTCCCCTTTGAAGTTATCTTATCGGATTGAGTCTTTATGAGAACACTTGATGTATGTCTTGGTGATCAACTTGCGGGTTTCGTGACATTGGGAACCTATGCATAGGGGTTGGCACACGTTCTTGATTCTCCGGTAGAAACTTTGGGCCACTCTTTGAAGTACTTTTATGTTGGTTGGATAAATCTGAGATTGTGTGATGCATATCGTATAATCATGCCCACGGATACTTGAGGTGACAATGGAGTATCTAGGTGACATTAGGGTTTTGGTTGATTTGTATCTTAAGTTGTTATTCTAGTATGAACTCTTTTATAGATTGATCCGAAAGAATAGCTTTGTGGTGGTTTCGTATCCGACCATAATCTCTATGTTTGTTCTCCGCTATTAGTGGCTTTGGAGTGACTCTTTGTCGCATGTTGAGGGCTTGTCATATGATCTATCTATGTTATTATTGTTGAGAGAACTTACACTAGTGAAAGTATGAACCCTAGGCCTTGTTTCCTATCATTGCAATACCGTTTACGCTCACTTTTACCGCTCGCTACCTTGCTGTTTTTATATTTTCAGATTACAAAAGCCCATATCTACCATCCATATTGCACTTGTATCACCATCTCTTCGCCGAACTAGTGCACCTATACAATTTACTGTTGTATTGGGTGTGTTGGGGACACAAGAGACTTTTGTTATTTGGTTGCAGGGTTGTTTGAGAGAGACCATCTTCCTCCTACGCCTCTCGAGGATTGATAAAACTTAGGTCATCCACTTGAGGGAAATTTGCTACTGTCCTACAAACCTGTGCACTTGCAGGCCCAACAACGTCTACAAGAAGAAGGTTGTGTAGTAGACATCAAGCTCTTTTCTGGCGCCGTTGCCGGGGAGGCTAGGTAAGTGAAGGTATATCTTTAGATCTTGCAGTCGAATCTTTCTGTTTCTTGTTTTAGCACTAGTCTAGTTTATAAAATAAAATTACAAAAAAATGGAGTTAAGTTTGTCTCATACGCTTCACCTTTTTAATATCTTTCATGAGTATGATGGAAAGGATAATTGTGCTCAAGTGCTAGAAGAAGAAATCTCTAAATTGTTTGGCACTAAATCTTTGAATGATGAGCATGATTGCAATGTTGTTAGTACGAATTCTTTTAATATCCATGTTGCTAATGATAATTGAACTAGTTATGATGAAAATATCTCTTATGAGCATGTCAACTTTTGTGGAGTGCATGTTTGCATGAACACACCAAATAGAGAAGATATTTATTGCAAGAGGCATAAGTACCTAGAAACCAAATTGTTGCAAGAAGAGCTAGATGAATGTGCTGAAAGATTCAATATTTTTCGTGCTCCTTGTGAACTTTGCAATGAACATGGTCATTTAAAGCTCCAATGCTATTTGTTTCATGATCAAGTCGTGTCCAAATATTGTGATAATTTGATTACCCTTGAGCATCATAAAGAACTTAGCCTTCTTTTGGGTTATGAAGAAATGAAACGTATAACTGAGGGTATTCCAAAATTTAATCTTGATAGATTTCTTGATTTTGATCTAGAAAAGATTTATATGTATTGTGCGGTGAATTGCATTGAAAATCCTTATATTGCCAATTACATAAAGAAAAGAAAACAAATAGAAGATGAAGAGAATACTAATGAAAGGGAAGAGACTTCCCAATCTCCTCCTATTATTTCTTATGATGAATCAGGTAACGAGGAGGAGCTTTCTATTCAACCAATCTCATCAATAAGGAGCTCAAAGAGGAAGGTTGAGCCTACACATAATGTGAAGAAGAAAAAGAAAAAAAAGGAGAAACAAAGGTAAAAAGGTATCCCTTCCAAAGGATGTTGCTCCTACTACTTGTGATAATGATAATTGCTATACTATTGGTGTTATCCATACTATTGATGATGAGAGTGATTATGCTTATGATATGAAAAGGCCCAAGCTTGGGGAAGCTATGTTTGATGAGAATGACATATTTGAGAATATATTTGCTGAAATTAATGTTTGTCCCAAGCTTGGGGATGCTACGTTTAGTGAAGAAGATATTTTTAGTCCCCCAAGCTTTGATGAGCAAATTTATTATGATGAAAGCATGCCTCCTATCTATGATGATTATTGTGATGACACGTATGCTTTAAAGAATAATGATAACCATGAAACTTGTCATCTTGATCTTAATTTTCAATCACATGATAGTTATTTTGTTGAGTTTGCTCCCACTATTATTCATGAGAAGAATTTTGCTTATGTGGAGAGTTGTAAATTTTCTATGCAAGTAGATCATGAAAAGAATGCTTTAGGTGCTGGTTATATTGTTGAATTTATTCATGATGCTACTGAAAATTATTATGAGGGAGGAACATATGCTTGTAGGAATTGCAATAATATCAAGTTTCCTCTCTATGTGCTTAAAGTTTTGAAGTTATGCTTGTTTTACCTTCCTATGCAAGTTGATTATTGTTCCCATAAGTTGTTTGCTCATAAAATCCCTATGCATAGAAAGTGGGTTAGGCTTAAACGTGCTAGTCATGTTCTTCATGATGCTCTCTTTATGTTTCAATTCTTATCTTTTATGTGAGCATCATTGAAATCATAATGCCTAGCTAGGGGCGTTAAACGATAGCGCTTGTTGAGAGGCAACCCAATTTTATTTTAGTTTCTTTCTTTTTGGTTCTGTTTAGGAATAAATAGTCCATCTAGCCTCTGTTTAGATGTGGTTTTATCTTTTAATTAGTGTTTGCGCCAAGTTAAATCTATTAGATCTTCTTGGAAGATAGTTATTTGATCTTGCTGTAATTTCCAGAATCTTTGCGCTCAGTGCCCGAATTGTTAAAAATCACCAGAACGTGATAAAATAGTGATTCCAATTGCTGCTGATCAATAAACAAATTTCCCAGGTCGTCTAATTTTGGTAGAATTTTTTGGGTTCAGAAATTTATGTTTGACACAGATTACTTCAGACTGTTCTGTTTTTGACAGATTCTGTTTTCATTGTGTTGTTTGCTTATTTTGATGACTCTATGGCTAGTAAAATAGTTTATGAACCATAGAGAAGTTGGAATACAGTAGGTTTAACACAAATATAAATAAAGAATGAGTTCATTACAGTACCATGAAGTGGTGTTTTGTTTTCTTTCGCTAACGGAGCTCGCGAGTTTTCTGTTAAGTTTTGTGTTGTGAAGTTTTCAAGTTTTGGGTAAAAATTCGATGGACTATGGAATAAGGAGTGGAAAGAGCCTAAGCTTGGGGATTCCCAAGGCACCCCAAGGTAATATTCAAGGACAACCAAGCGTCTAAGCTTGGGGATGCCCGGGTGGCATCCCCTCTTTCGTCCACTTCCATCGGTAATTTACTTGGAGCTATATTTTTACTCACCACATGATATGTGTTTTGCTTGGAGCGTCATTTTATTTTATTTAGCTTTGCTTGCTGTTTGAATAAAGTATCAAGATCTGAAATTACTAAATGGGAGAGTCTTCACATATTTGTATAATTATTCGACTACTCATTGATCTTCACTTATATCTTTCGGAGTAGTTTGTCATTTGCTCTAATGCTTCACTTATATCTTTTAGAGCATGGTGGTAGTTTTAATTTGAAGAAATAGATGAACTCTCATGCTTCACTAATATCATTTTGAGAGTCTTAAATAGCATGGTAATTTGCTTAATGTTAATATACTTGGTATTCAAGATATGTGAAACTTTCTTTTTAGTGGGTTGAATACTAAGATAAGTTTGATGCTTGATAATTGTTTTGAGATATGGAGGTGATAATATCATAGTCGTGCTAGTTGAGTAGTTGTGAATTTGAGAAATACTTGTGTTGAAGTTAGCAAGTCCCGTAGCATGCACGTATGGTTAAAGTTGTGTAACAAATTTGAAGCATGAAGTGTACCTGTCTTGTGCATCCTTATGAATGGCGGTCGGGGACGAGCGATGGTCTTTTCCTACCAATCTATCCCCCTAGGAGCATGCGCGTAGTACTTGATTTTTGATGACTTCTAAATTTTTGCTATAAGTATATGAGTTCTTTTGACTAATGTTGAGTCCATGGATTATACGCACTTTTACCTTTCCGCCATTTGCTAGCCTCTTCGGTACCGTGCATTGCCCTTTCTCACATTGAGAGTTGGGGCAAACTTCGCCGGTGCATCCAAAACCCGTGATATGATACGCTCTTTCACACATAAACCTCTCTATATCTTCCTAAAAACAGCCACCATACCTACCTATCATGGCATTTCCATAGCCATTCCGAGATATATTGCCATGCAACTTCCACCATCATCATCATCATCATCATGACATGCTTTACTTTTGTCATATTGCCATTGCATGATCTTGTAGTTGACATCATATTTGTGGCAAAGCCACCATGCATTATTTTTCATACATGTCACTCTTGATTCATTGCACCATCCCGGTACACCGCCGGAGGCATTCATATAGAGTCATATCTTGTTCTAGTATCGAGTTGTAATCATTATGTTGTAATCAATAGAAGTATGATGATCATCATTATTAGAGCATTGCCCAATCAAAAAAAGAGAAAGGCCAAAAAGAAAAAAAGAAAGGCCCGAAAAAAGAAGGAGAAAATAAAAAGGGCAATGCTACTATCTCTTTTTCCACACTTGTGCTTCAAAGTAGCACCTTGTTTTTCATGTAGTGAGTCTCATATATTGTGCTTCAAAGTAGCACCATGATTTTCATATAGTGAGTCTCATAAGTTGTCTTGTTCATACTAGTGGGAATTTTTCATTATAGAACTTGGCTTGTATATTCCAACGATGGGCTTCCTCAAAATGCCCTAGGTCTTCATGAGCAAGCAAGTTGGATGCACACCCACTAGTTTTCTTTTGTTGAGCATTCTTAGCTCTAGTGCATCCGTTGCATGGCAATCCCTACTCCTTGCATCAACATCAATTGATGGGCATCTCCATAGCTCATTGATTAGCCTCGTTGATGTGAGACTTTCTCCTTTTTTGTCTTCTTCAAGCAATCCCCATCATCATATTCTATACCACCCATAGTGCTATGTCCATGGCTCGCGCTCATGTATTGCGTGAAGGTTGAAAAAGTTTGAGATTATTTGAGTATGAAACAATTGCTTGGCTTGTCATCGGGGGTATAGAAGTTGGGAACATCTTTGTGTGACGAAAATGAAGCATAACCTAACTATATGATTTTGTAGGGATGAACTTCCTTTGGCCATGTTATTTTGAGATGACATAATTGTTTGATTAGTATGCTTGAAGTATTATCATTTTTATGTCAATATGAACTTTTGTCTTGAACCTTTCGGATCTGAATATTCATATCACAAGTAAGAAGATTTACATTGAAATTATGCCAAGTAGCACTCCGCATCAAAAATTCTTTTTTTATCATTTACCTACTCGAGGACGAGCAGGAATTAAGCTTGGGGATGCTTGATACGTCTCCAACGTATCTATAATTTTTGATTGCTCCATGCTATATTATCTACTGTTTTAGGCAATATTGGGCTTTATTATCCACTTTTATATTATTTTTGGGACTAACCTATTAACCGGAGGCCCAGCCCAGATTTGCTGTTTTATGCCTATTTCAGTATTTCGAGGAAAAGGAATATCAGACGGAGTCAAAATGGAACGAAATCAACTGGAGAAGTTAATTTTGGAAGGAAACTAATCTGTTGGGCTTGGAGTGCACGTCAGGGGATTCCTGGGCTGCCCATGAGGGTGGGGGGGCGCCCCTCCCCCCTGGGCGCGCCCCCCTACCTCGTGAGCACCCCGGAGGTCCACTGACGTACCCCTTGCACCCATATATACCTACGTACCCTAAAACTTCCAGAACAGAACCTAGATCGGGAGTTCCGCCGCCGCAAGCCTCCAGAGCCACGAAAAACCAATCGGGACCCCTTTCCGGTACCCTGCCGGAGAATGGATCCATCTCCGGTGGCCATCTTCATCATCCCGGCGCTATCCATGACGAGGAGGGAGTAGTTCACCCTCGGGGCTGAGGGTATGTACCAGTAGCTATGTGTTTGATCTCTCTCTCTCTCTCTCTCTCGTGTTCTCTCTCATGTTCCCTCTATGGCATGATCTTGATGTATCCCGAGCTTTGCTATTGTAGTTGGATCTTATGATGTTTCTCCCCCTCTACTCTCTTGTGATGAATTGAGTTTCCCCTTTGAAGTTATCTTATCGGATTGAGTCTTTATGAGAACACTTGATGTATGTCTTGGTGATCAATTTGCGGGTTTCGTGACATTGGGAACCTATGCATAGGGGTTGGCACACGTTCTTGATTCTCCGGTAGAAACTTTGGGGCACTCTTTGAAGTACTTTTATGTTGGTTGGATAAATCTGAGATTGTGTGATGCATATCGTATAATCATGCCCACGGATACTTGAGGTGACAATGAAGTATCTAGGTGACATTAGGGTTTTGGTTGATTTGTATCTTAAGGTGTTATTCTAGTACGAACTCTTTTATAGATTGATCCGAAAGAATAGCTTTGTGGTGGTTTCGTACCCGACCATAATCTCTATGTTTGTTCTCCGCTATTAGTGGCTTTGGAGTGACTCTTTGTCGCATGTTGAGGGCTTGTCATATGATCTATCTATGTTATTATTGTTGAGAGAACTTACACTAGTGAAAGTATGAACCCTAGGCCTTGTTTCCTATCATTGCAATACCGTTTACGCTCACTTTTACCGCTCGCTACCTTGCTGTTTTTATATTTTCAGATTACAAAAACCCATATCTACCATCCATATTGCACTTGTATCACCATCTCTTCGCCGAACTAGTGCACCTATACAATTTACCGTTGTATTGGGTGTGTTGGGGACACACGAGACTTTTTATTATTTGGTTGCAGGGTTGTTTGAGAGAGACCATCTTCCTCCTACTCCTCTCGCGGATTGATAAACCTTAGGTCATCCACTTGAGGGAAATTTGCTACTGTCCTACAAACCTGTGCACTTGCAGGCCCAACAACGTCTACAAGAAGAAGGTTGTGTAGTAGACATCATCGTCCCATGGCAACGGAGTCCTACTGGAAACTAAGGTATATTAAGGCCTCCGTTAAATAGAGAACCGTAACAAAGCATTAGCACTTAGTGAATATATGAACTCCTCAAACTACGGCAACCACCGGAAAGAATCCCAATTATTGTCACATTGGGGTATGCGGATCATAACTCATAATAGCTGTCTACAACTTGCAAGATAGGATCAAGAACACAAATATATTCATGAAAACATAATAGGTTCAGATTTGAAATCATGGGACTCGAGCCCTAGTGACAAGCATTAAGCATAGCAAAGTCATAACAACATCAATCTCAGAACATAGTGGATACTAGGGATCAAACCCAGACAAATCTAACTCAATTACATGATAAATCTCATCCTACCCATCACTGTCCAGCAAGCCTACGATGGAATTACTCACGCACAGCGGTGAGCATCATGAAATTGGTGATGGAGGAAGGTTGGTGGTGATGATGGCGATGAATCCCCCTCTCCGGAGCCCCGAACAGACTCCAGACCAGCCCTCCCGATGAAGAACAAAGCGATGAACCCTTCTCTCTGATTTTTTCTCCTCGAATAGGGTTATATAGAGTTAGAGTTGAGGTCGGAGGAGCTCCAGGGGGCCCACAAGCCTGTAAGGCGCGCCCCCAGGGCTTGTGGCCTCTGGGTGGCCCCCTTTGGATAATTCTTGTGCCGGTATTTTTTATATATTCGAAAAATATTCTCTGTAATTTTCAGGTCATTCTGAGAGCTTTTATTTCTGCGCAAAAATAACACCATGGCAATTCTGCTGAAAACATAGTCACTCCGGGTTAGTTCCATTCAAATCATGCAAATTAGAGTCCAAAACAAGGGCAAAAGAGTTTAGAAAAGTAGATACGATGGAGACGTATCACATTGCTATGTGCAATCTAGTAGCATAGAAAAGATGTGCTACATACGAAGAAGAGAAGAAAAGAACTGCCATGTTCCATGCCAATGGTGTCAGATCAGTTGTTGGGATGTTTTATTGGTGTATGTATAAGTGTAGTTGACATGTTAGATGCCAATGTTGCCATAAATTAATGTTTTCTGATGTTTTATTTGGTCATAGAAATTAGAGAAGAGGTGCAAAAATGGATATGAGGTGGGTAATTTCTGGTTCTATAGCTCACTACAATCAACACCATGGAATGCGTAAGACTATGAGGAGTTAAACTGGACTGGACCTCTACTACCACTTCTTCAGCAGTACGTAGACACAGGTACTGACTACACATAGTAAAAATCACCTACTAAAAAATTTACAAACTTACAAACAATTGTAGTTTTTTTATGCAGGGAAGTTCGGTGCAAGGAAAACAACCGGTTATGCATGGCATGTAGAACAAAGAGAACCTAGCAATCCTTCACATCCCGCACACCAACAACAGTTATCGGGAACATTTTATGGTGGGCTAAAAATTTGCTTAAATTTGAGAAAATGGGCGGATGGTATGTTTGAAAAAAACTACTATTTTCATGCCCCTGGTTGCTTCCTATGCTTAGTTTTGCCCTCGACAACTAACGTTGCTCAGTTTTTCCCTCCCTCCACCACCTGCTCACAAAAGCCCAAACGAAGCACTTCCATCCGGTCACAACCTTTGACCGTCAGCTCCTAACTAGTGGGGCCGCATGATATTTTGACAGGTGGGTTCGCTCCACTCTCTCTCACAGTAGTGCTATCGCGGTAGAATCCTGACATGTGAGGTCAAGGCAACTTATGGCATGTGGGGTCGCTTGAAACCCTGATAGGTGGCATCGGTCCGCTCTCTCCCCACAGTGCTGACACAGTAAGATCCTGACATGTGGGGTTGCCCCTACTTATGATAGGTCGGCCGAGGCATCTTATGACAGGTGGGGCTGAGGTAGCTTATGACGGGTGGGGCTGAGGTAGCTTTATCATAGGTGGGGCCAAGGCAGCTTATGACAGGTGGGTCAGCGTTGCATATGATAGGTGGGGTATATTCTCTCTATCACTTGTAAATGACTAACCACGCACAGCCCTGAGCACCCCCCCCCACACACACACACATTCCACAGAGCAGCCATAGCCATGGTTGCAACTTGCCCGCATCACCGGATCTGATTCCAGCGCCGACCAACGACCGGCAGTGGTGCACATCCGCCACGGCACCAACATTATTTCTCTACCCGCATTGCCTATCCAGGCCAACATACATCATGCAGATTTGCCGCCCTCTCGACCATCTGGATGTGATCTGCCATCGAAGACAGTCACCGACAACCGCATGGCATTTCTTAGTAAGCTCTCGGATCCCGATCCGCCTTATTCAAGCGCTTCGGAACCCTTTCCTTAATCTCATATGAACCCCAAATTTCAGGGGCGCCGTCGTGGGCAATGTCTGGCCGCAACGGTTACAGTGGCAAGGGGTACCGATTCAATCATGTCTTGGCCACGCTCAACTACACCAGATTTGGAGGAGGTTCAGGTAGTTAGTGCTCATGGCCTATCTGAATGATCCCTTATTTAATTTGTAGTGTTAATTGTATTTTGTATGGATTATTATACTTTAATAGGCAGGCTAATGATCTTTGGTATACTGCATACCAAGATGAATCAATCTAGTGGGTAGAGAGAAGACAACATTGGAGGTGGCGGTGGCTAATTTGGGTTTTGAATTAGCTAGTAAAAACATATGATTGTTGAGCTAAAGCATACTATTGCAGAAGAAAGGAGAATTGCTCGCAATGATAAGTTGAAACTAGAGATTGGTATGGGCATATTTGATCATGTGGTAGAGGAGCTGCAAATGGATGGAGAGAGAAAGCAAGAGTCATACAAGGACTTGAAGTGAAGGCGGAGGAGAAAAACAGATACATGGTGGCACTTACCATAGTTGTCATCAATTTACTAGCTCTTTACTATGTAGTTCAGGTAAATTGAAATAATGCAAGAGTTCTCCAAATATGATGAGTTGTTGAGTAGGTTTGTACCCCTAGAATCTGGGCAAGATGTAACATCTTGTTAACCCCTTGGAATTTACTCCAGATGATATGCATCTTTGTTTGTAGAAGTTTCAGGAAAAATATGTTTTCTTTTTATTAGGCTACTATATGAATTTAGTCCATATGATATACAATTTTAGTACAACTCATATGCTATTTGGTGTCTACAAATTGGAAATTTAAGGAAGGTAAAACATCGTGGTCTATGAACTAGTCCACTTGAAATTAGCCTTTCATCCAAATGTTTCTTACACCAACATGTTCAAGACAGCAGCTTGACAAACATAGCAAATAATGCTAATACTAAAACACATTTTAGCACAAATTTCTCTCCCTCTGATTTCTTTTGCTTAACCTAAACTGGTTAATAGCAGCATAATTTTCAACATGTTTCTTCAATAACACCTCAATTTGCATATCATTCTTCTTGATCAAATCTTCAGTCCAAGCCTTCTTCTGCAGCAACTCTTGATTCCATGCTTTGTAGGCCTATAATTCACTAAGAACTCGGGGATCCTTTTCTCATGCTTTGCCACGATCCTTTTCTCTTTTGCAGCAACTCTTGATTTTATCCTTGTCCATTTCACCTTCCATTTTCACTAATGATGAATGACATGTCAGGGCTCAGAGTGTTATCACGTAAAGCTGAAGGAGAAACTGACTGGTCTGGAGTGTACAATCACTATGATGAAGCAAAAAAGAATCAATCACCGGCAATAGATGAGAGCAAGAGTCAAGAAGGAATTAGCATGTATAGTTGTAGTTGTCGCATTAGTCATCTTCTATGCGTTGTTTGTAATGATGATTTGGGGTTTTGTTTGATTTTATAACTGGCTACATCAATAAGCAGAGCTCATCTATTGCTTGCCAACTATCCTATGAAAATTGCTTGTTTCACATTTGGACGCTCCAATCTGGGTGCATAATTATCACATTGGGAACTATGCAACCGTGGGAATTTGGAGCGATCGAGTACTAATAATTGTGGTTGATTATATCAGAATTCTGATTGCCTGCCAATGTGCCAATATAATTTGTCACCCCCTTCAATTGTCATTCCTCTTTTATTCATACCCCGCTTTAGTCGCCACCATCTTCATCGACCCGGTCGGTCGCGCTACACACTTACACACACTCTGCAATCTCGCTTTCTCGCGGTTTGTATACGTAGCGCAGCCATGTCGAGCACAACGAGGACAACATTTCCACCTGAAGTCTTGCGCCCGATCAAAGGTCAACCACGAAATCAGCCCACTCGTCTTCCATGAGTCCGACATCGAGCCCTGACCTCGATTTTATCCGGTTCATGGAAGGGCCACTGCAGCCCGAGTCATTGGATGATGACCAGATGGACGAGGAGCCGTTGGAGGACGAAGAAGACGACAGCGATGATGATGAGGAGTAGGAATGATCGAACAGGGACGACGACGAGGACATCAACGGCGATGACGACGACGACAATGACAGCGGCAATGAAAAGCCAACGGTTTGCGGTAAGAAACGTCTTCGCCGACGATGTCGCAGGGCCATCCAACAACAACAACAACAACAACAACAACAACGACGACGACGGCGACGACGACGACGACGATGACGACAACAACAACAACAACAACAACAACAATAACAACAACAACAACAACAACAACAACAACAACAACAACAACAACAACAACAACAGCAACAGCAGCAACAGCAACAGCAGCAACAACAGCAGCAGCAACAACAACAACAACAACAACAACAACAACAACAAGGACTAAATTAAGCAGACTGTATATCTTTGTTGCCATTCGCTCAAATTAATTTGTTATCTCTACGTTCCCCTATTAATCTCATCGTAGACGGTTAGCAATAGGCATTCAACAACGATCTTTTACATTATCACGCATAGTTGGTTTCTTCAATTGTGTGCCCTGTCGAGCACATAATTCGCAACAAAAAAGTATGCGTTGCCTAGAATTATCGCACACAATTCTGATTATCGACCTGTTTGCCGGGTATCACACACATCTTGTTACACCGAATCGTTTTTGTTCTTTTGGATGATCGCAAACAATTTATCTGAGTGATCTGTATGTCATCTATCGCACACATTTGGATCTGGGTAATCGTTTGTGTTATTTTCGCTCATCACAAACAGTTCATCCGACTGAACTGTATGTCGTCTATCGCACACATCTGGATTTCGATAACCGTTTGCGTTATTTTGTATGATCGCAAGCAATTTGTATGGATCAACTGTATGCCATGTATCGCACACGCAACTCTTTTTTGAATTGTATTTAATGTCTCTACAATCGTGCACAGTTTGTTTTATTGGTGATGGTTCTATTACGATATTGTTTGCGATTCATGCCTCACGCGTAGTTGGATCGATTGGTCTCCTATACATGTGTCGCGTTAGGACCTTCATGTAGTTGCGATGGCAAGTTTTATTACTTCACCATGGCAAAAAAAATGAACCACGGCAAATTTATTTCATGGTCATGGAACTTTTAATACTTCACCATGGCACATTTTAGTAATTTACCATGGCAATTTTTTATTATGAATCATGGCAAATTTAGTTCATTGATCTTAACAAATTTTAGTAATTCACCATGGCAATTTTATTTTATAGACCATGGCAATTTTAGCAATTCAACATGATATTTTTTTAACTGTGAACCATGGCAAATTTACTTATGGATCATGTCAATTTTTAGTAATTCATGATTACAAATTTACTTTTTATAGAACATGGCAAGTTTAGCATTTTGACCATGGCAATTTTTGTTTTGTTTATGAACCATGACAAATTTAGTTCATGGATCATGGCAAATTTTAGTAATGCACCATGTCAGTTTTAGTTTATGATTCATGGCAAGTTTTAGTAATTGACCATGGCATATTTTTCAGTAATTGACCATCGAATTTTTTATGGACGATGGCAAATTTAGTTCATAGATCATGGCAAATTTAGTTCATAGATCATGGCAAATTTAGTAATTCTCCATGGCTAATTTAGTTTTATTGATCATTGCTTTATTTTTCAATAATTGACCATGGCAAATTTAGTTTCATGTATTACGGCAGATTTTGTGTATTGCTCATGGAAAACTTATTCTTCTCTCGATAAATGTACACTTTTTTTTAACCATGGCAATTTAGTTGATGCTTTCTTACCTGAGCATCATCAAAATTAGTTTGTATGTATCATGGTGTTTTTTACATCATTTAATGGCACTAAAATTTGCCAAGGCAAATTGTTTTTTCTAGTATGGCATTTTATTTTCTTGTTAGAGCATGGCAAAAAGTTTCCTTTTTTATTGCAGACCATGATAGTTTTGCTACTTGTCCCACTATAATGACCTTTCTTTGTAAGTATTTTTTTATGTGTGGTAGTTCTAACAAGTATAATAGTCCAGTGTTATCATATAATCCATGGCAATATATATATTCCATCAGATTTTTTATATGAATTTCTAGATTTCTATGTGATTTTTACTCTAAAGTTTTTTCTCAGTTTTTAGTTGGTTTTCTGTTATTTTAGTTTGGTATCTAAATGGGCATGTTCATTTTTTCATGGCAGAACACATCAAACACTAGCTTGACCTGCCAGCATGAGTGAGAGAAGGTTCGGGTTGGGATGCCTCTCGCTCCGAACAATCAATTCCCCATGCGTTGGGGAACCAATTTGTTCGGTCTGGGAAGGGCTCCCACCTAACGTTCGGGCCTTAACATCAATGAGCCAAATACGAACGACAATCAAATCACGAGAGGACAACTTAAATTTGACGTTCACACATCTCGTAAATTGCAGAAGTTTATTATTGTCTTGTGTTAATTCTAATGTCTACAACAACAATCGTGTAGTTGTATACAATTTATTCTTGTGCACAAAAATTAGCCCAAATTAGATAGATGCTTGAGAGGTTGCACAACAAATTTCCAAGGCTCCTTGCTTAGCTCAATCTCGTGTCACTTTAAGTGTCACATGAACCAGTAATTTAGGAAGATATAACTTGATTTTGACAGTTTTTAGAGACGTAAAACGAGTAGTTGAAGAACATAATTATTTTCTCCGTCCCAAAAATAAATGTCTCAACTTTGTACTAGCTTCAGGTGGTGTTTGGTTCTCTAGTCCTAGGACTTTTTCTAGTCCCTGAGACTTTTTGAAAAAGGCTCTCAAGGAGGTGCTTCTAAGGACTTTTAGCAAAAAGTCTCACCCTGTTTGGGTTGCTAGGGACTTTTTCTAGTCCCAACACAAAAAAGTCCCTGGAACCAAACACCCCCTCAGTATAAAATTGCACTAAGATGAGACACTTATTTGGAAACGGAAGGAGTATGTATTAACTCTACAGGATAAACCCATGGCCCACACCGCAGTGACACAGCTAGGATAAAACCATGGTCCGTCTGTGTCGCTCAACAACCTCTGCAGTTTGCCCTCATTGCTCCGCTCCCCCACAAAAGTTAGGGGAATTTGGTTTTTTGCCCCCCCCCCTTACTTTGGACTTTGACTATTTGCCACTCTTTACTTTGTATTTGATCTTTTGCCATCTTTTACTTTGCACTTTGATCTTTTGCCACTTTGTAACACAAAAACAATTTTTGCAAATGATAGAAGAAATGCATGCACAAATCAGAGGACAAGTATACCCTTATACCTCTTTGACTGAAACATAGATCAACCTCACCCCAAAA
>NC_041384.1:167528851-167562789 GCF_002162155.2 Triticum dicoccoides
TGCTGCTCCCTCGCATCTCGCACTCGCCTCGCTTCACGTGCTCAAAGTAGTTGAGCTGAAAGTTGAAATGCATGAAACCGTTGAACCGTTGAACCATTGATCCAACTATGATGAAACATTCCCAGATTAGTCACACATACATGAGTGATTTTCTGTAATTTTTTCAATTTTTTCTAAGAACTTTAAATTTCCGGTCAAACTTTGGTCAAACTAGTTAAGCTGAATGTTGAAGTGTATAGAAACGTTGAACCATTGATAAAAAATTTATGAAACTTTCACATATTAGTCATTCATGCGTGAGTGATTTTCTGTAATTTTTTCATTTTTTCTGAGAACTTTCAAATTTGGTCAGAATTTGCAGCTGAAATTCGAATTTCTCAAATTTTACCAGAATGGTCACACATATATGGTTGTTTATATGGATTTTTTTTCAATTTTTGCTGGGTTGTTCGAAAAAAAGTCCAAAAGTTGGGCAGCATTTTGGCTCAATTTGGACAGCATTTCCACTGTTTATGCACATATCATCCAAATCCTAACATATATTTCCAGAAAGACATTCATATCCATATCACACTTGAACTCAGTATAGAAAAATAAAGCATTTCACATGTCCATACATCATCCATTTTCATACATCATCTAACATAAGGTGTCAAGTCTGGCATATTACAACCAAAAACATAAGGAAACATTTGATGCATTGTTCCACACAAAGTAGGATGGCAAGTCTGGCAAACTATAACTAAAAGCATAGAGAACATAGAAGATCAAGCACAACACTAGCTCTTCCTTCTCTTCGGGGTCAACTTTCTAGCCCTTGAGCTCGAGGACATGTCATATGCAATCATGGTGTTCCCAACGGTTGTGGTAGATTGCTGGGACGCCTCATCCGCCAACGCCATAGCCAACATCCTTCTTGTCACAGGATTGGGACTGCCTTGAAGACTATGTGGCATAGTGATCATGTGCCTACTGGGACTGGCAACAACTTCAAATTGTGGTGCTGCATGTGTTTCCTCATCAGCCAACGCCGCAGCCATCAAATCTCTAGTGACAAGCAATAATCAAATAGGAATAGCACTGCAGCCTACGGGCATGAGCAGCAGCGGCAGTCACGGCCATGAGCAGCACCAAATTATTTTCATTTCAATTATCATGCAATACATTTTGATATCTATATTTAGTGTTGTCGATATTTCATATTCTTCTATAAACTTGGTCTAGCTTAGGACAAACACATAACTTGAAATAATTTGGAATGAAACATCAAAAAGGATATATGCATATGTAGGTTCTTTTCCTACTATATCAAGAATATAGTAATATAACAGTGTATATCAGATTAGTCCAAAAGTTAGCCGTGTAATCACAAGTTATCTTCTAACGAAACTGAAAGCACATGAATAAATAATCAGTACACCATTTATTTTCTTGGACCAACACTTCCCTGAGATCTCAATTCCAAATTTTATCAATATTCTCACCTTGACGTATTCGCAAGTACAAAAGGGAGCAACAAATAAGAATAGTTATATTGTGAAAACACATGGGGTGAGAAGCAACAGCACTGGCCACACACAGCCACCAGAAGCTGCAGCCGCGGACAACACGGGCGACGAGCAGCAGTAGAGGCCATGAGCCGCTGCTGCTGCCCTGCTGCTCCCCGGATGCCCGCCTGCCACGCACGGCAACGAGCAGCAGCAGTGGCGGCGCGCACGGGCACGCAGGCGGCGGGGACGCATGGCTAGGAGCAGCAGATGCGGCGGCGGCGGCGCACGGGCAGGCGAGGGGCGGCAGCGGCGCAAAACGTGAGTGGAGGCGGTGGCCGGCGACGGGCGGCGGGCGGACAGGCGGTGGCCGGCAGCGGAGCAAAACGCGAGGGGCGGTGGCGGCGACAAGTAACCCTAACCCTAGGTGGCCAAGGGCCGGGGCGGGAAAGAAGACTCGCCTTCGCCGTCGTGGACCACCGGGGCCGTCGCCGTTGCCGTCGTTGACCACAGGGATCTCCTGGAGCTGGCTGCCGCCGTCTCCTACAGACGAGGAGGGGATGAGTTGCGAACGAACGAGTTCCTCGTCCTTGTTTCTGGTCAATCTGTTCGGGAGGGGCAAGTTTGTCATTATACATGGGACCCATCTGACAGAGGGCAGAAGATCAAAGTGTAAAGTAAAAGATGGCAAAAGATCAAATACAAAGTAAAGAGTGACAAATAGTGAAAGTCCAAAGTAATGGGGGGCAAAAAACCAAATCCCCCCAAAAGTTAGCAGCCAAAGCGCCTCTTTTCCCACTCATCTTCTTCCCCTCGCCCCTATCTATCTATCCCCCCTACCCTGGCCCCTCCCCTCTCTCATGTCGCTACCAATCACTAGCGTCTCCCGAGCCCACCAGGACCCGACCCAGATCTTGCCGTTGGCAGCTCAACTCCCGTGTAGGTGAGCCGGCTACTCCCCTCCCACCCCCACCACCCGAGAGTACACGGCGCCTCTTCTTCAAAAGCCCTCCCTTTTTGTTTTCTCGGCGCTCCTCGGGGGTTTTGGTCCGCCGAGGAGGGGTTTGGTGCGCCCGGTACCGGAGAATCTTGGCGAGAAGTGCCTAGTTTCCGCTAGGCTGGTTGGTGGGAGGCGGGTGCCTGGTGCCGCGGCTTCAGCCATGGAGGCAGTCGCAATGTCGCCGTCCTCCGTCTCGTCCCACAACCTCGACGCCGCCTCCACCAGCGACGACATGCCGTCCTCGCAAGAGGGCCTCCTCTTCTCGGACAGCCTCAAGGTACTACGTTTCCCTGCGCCTCACCCTTCACATGGCTCCGAGGCGCAATCTTATGCTTCCCCTCCCATGGATCTAGGCGATGTTCTTGCGGAAACCGGTCTGCATTTCTCGATTGCGCGGCCGCGTTGCCGGAAAATCTGGCGGTGGGTCCAATTTTGGGGCGGCGATTGATTGTGGCCCCCCTATGTCCCTGTCAATCTTAAGATTTTGTTCCCATTTTGGTAGAGATAGAGAAGCGAACAGGGTAGGCACTGCAGTGACCTTTCCAAACTTAGTGTGCTCATAATTTCTGCTAGTAGTATTATGTTACTAAGTCCTTCTTTTTCCGTACCATGTTGTTGTATGTCTACTCTTCTATTGCTCACATAATTGGGTGCGCTACCCTGTAATGGCCCAACCTTTCTCTTGCTTTCCCCCAATTGAGCAAAAGCGCTACCGCATTATGATTTTAAAATGCGCGGTTTGTCGCAGTGGAATGGCCATTGGTACTGAGGCTGTTAGCAAATAAGCAGCACCCAAGGAGGTTGTCATGCATAGTTTGTAGTAGGGCCTCACGTATACGGTGGACTTTTGCTCATTTGAAGTTTGAACTGTAGCTTAGTTGCATGCCGGCACGCTTATTGGTCTGTTTATGTCAACCGTTAGCGTGCTGTTGTCATCTCTTGTCAAATTTGTCGCTATTCGAGGTAATGAAATTAGGATCCTTGTTAACGACGAAACCCCACATGGCTGCACCTTAGTTAATCATTGATGTTCCTCCCATATGGCATTTCTTATAGTATCCTCTATGCTGAGCTTAAATTATGTTTGTTTGCAGGACTTGAGGAATCTGCGGTCGCAGCTATACTCAGCGGCAGAATATTTTGAAGTATTCTACACAAACAACTCGCACAGATCTACGTACGGTCTTTTGTTTTGTTTAATTATTCAGCTCCGTGTCTACTATGCTGGTTAAACAGAAGGCTATCTCGTATCTTGCATCTCATTTGCACTTGTCTTCTGTAGGGTGGTGACGAGTTTAAAAGACTACGCAGTTGAGGCACTCGTTAGCACGGTTGACCATCTTGGCTTTGTGTCGTACAAGGTGGATAATCTCGTCAATGAAAAGGCTGACGAGGTTAATGAAACAGAATTTCGAGTATCGTCGGTTGAACAGGTATTGTAATTGAATGCTGAATGAAGGGAAAACTTTTTTGTAAATCCTCTTTCTGTCTATGTTCTCTAACTTCATATAATTGAACAAATGTAAATGCTGCCATCTATGCCCCCATTTGAGTCTATGGCATTCCGCACAGATAACTTGGTTAATATGTCGCACAAGTCCTAAATGTGGCAACATTATTTCACATGGTTGTAGAGGGTAAAGATTTGCCGGCAGGCAATTGACCAGGAGGGAAGATCTCAACAGTCTCTTCTTATCAGGGCGCCGCAGTACCACAGGCGTTACATATTACCAGGCAAATTCACTGCCTATTTTGTTTCTAGTGCTTTACATAATAACCTCCTTGTGCTGTATAGATAATTGTTGTTCCGTTGTATAGGCGTAGATATAGTGGAATCCGCTATCCATCCAGTTTCAGAGCCCACACGGTACAGCAGGCAACATACGGGTCGCAAAATGCGCAAGTCTCAGTCTAGTAAGTTCACTGAATTTCTGAGTTCTGAGTTCTCTAGAGATTGCTGTGTCATTGATTTTTTTAATGGTTTATCTTTCAGCCATGTCCACTCCAGTTAGTAGGCAGACAACGATGAGGTAGGCAGACAACTCTCAGGACTGTGGTTTGCGTGTTATTGTGGATCAAAGTGTTCATAAGAGCCCTTGACTGTTCTTTGTCAAAATAGACATAATACAGGCTTATTAAAACATGTTCTGTTGCAGGAGTGTCCGTTCACGGTCTCCAGCAGTTCGTGAAACACATCATCGATCACGATCCATGTCGCCGTCTCGAAAAGCGCGAGCTAAATCACCATCACCCCAAGTCGTGAACTTGAATCCGAAAGGTATAATAGTATTCTGACCTCACATTTGAACAAGCAAGTGCTGCATTCTTTGAATGCGCAGCTTCTGCTGAAGAGAACTTAACCGGACATTGCTTCACAGAAACAAGAGCAGGTTCGCCAATACCAACTATTCCCATTCCCCTGGCGCGATCTGCTACAGTTGCAAGAAGACCACCTCTGGATCCAAAGCATTTTGTATGTTAACCAGAACCCAGCATTGTTGCTTTCTTTCTGTTTAACAGTGTATTATCCCGAAGCCAGTTTTTCTTCTCTCTAGTTTCTGACGTGATAACCCCTTGCAGAGACAAACCTCGATGCAGGTGCAGTCCGACGATGAACACCAGAAAGAGCGGGAGAAAAGATCAAGCAAAGGCAGGGGCTTCCTCAAGTCGCTGCTCACAAGACGCCGGTGGAGGAATGACGAGTCGCTCTACAATTACTTGGACGAGTACTGATCGCTGAAATGTCTTAGACCTTGTTCCTTGTTGACCAATCTCGTTCCTTCATACATATGATGTTCGAGATCTCAGACCAAATCTCATTCCTTCATACATATAGCTTGTGTGTCATTTCCATGTGTTTATAGATACAATGCAGACAGAAACACCACCAGTGGTGCTCATGGCGTTGCGCAAGCGCATGACGGATGAAGCAACCAAATACAGAGCAGCTTCAGTACCATACCATCACCTACATCCATTTCCCGTTTCTGTGGCCTAGATCTTGATACCAAATACATGGTGGTCCTTCCAGTGTCATTTTCCTCTGTTTGCGCTGTTGGCGATCTTGTCGAGCAGAACTGTTTGGGCTGGTTTTGTGGCCTCTGTCAGTGGTAGCACAGTGGGCATGGATGACGACAAATGACGATGTCCCTAAACTAATACTTCCTCCGTTCCTAAATACGGAGTATAAGGCTTTTTTAGACATTCCAATAACTGACTACATACGAAATGAAATGAGTGAATATACACTCTAAAGTAGGTTTATATACATTGGTATGTAGTTTGTATTGAAATCTTTAAAAAGACTTATATTTAGGAAGGGGGAGTAGATCCACTGTAATCTTCTGTTTGTAAAATACTGTCTCTGTAAACTAATATAAAAGCACTTAGATCACTACTTAGTGATCTAAACGTTCTTATATTATTTTATAGAGGGAGTACTAAGAGAAATAGAGCTGTATGCATACAGTAATCCCAACATGGACACCTGCTAGGTCGCTGTGCGCATCCCAGTGACCCACTGCCCAGCTCCAACAGAGTAGGGAACACTTCTCCGAGCCCACTAGCCCCTTATTTTCTTCTTCTTTCCCTTCCGTGCGATCATATCGTTAGGTTCCACACGATGCGATGTCTTGTTTTAGGGAACCATGTTGGTTTGCGTGTCAGCTAACTTTCCAGCCAAATTTTTTTAGCACAGTACAAATCGCAAACACTCATGCATACACACATGTACTCATCCCTATGAACGCATGAACGTACATCCTACTCCTATGAGCATCTTCAAGAGACTGAGTCGGCACATCATTTTGAGATTGACAAAGTCGTCACAGACACTTTTGTAGTCGACGGGAACGTCTCCTCCCACTAAACCCACATCGCCGATAGGTCTGAAATAAATCCACGAAACTATGAGCACCAATGTCAAGTTTGTGACTTCAACACTGATGGGTTAGGGATACCAATGTCAGCCAACCTTTGCTCATTGTGTGTTCTCCTTTCGAGGGCATTTTACCCTGGTCCATTTCACCTTCCATTTTCATCTTGAGTAGGCCCTCTTCGATTCACAGGATTCTTAAAACATAGGAATAGAAAAAAAATACAGGATGAGAGTGGCATGCTCATTTGAATCCTGATATACAGATAGTGTTTGATGCCACAGGAAAAAGCAAAGGAATAGTAAAAAAAATGTTTGAGTTGATACTAGATTTCCTATGAAATGTATGGAAAATCCTATGAATCAAATGACCAATATAGAAAAAAAATTCTAAGGATTCTAGCCCTTCAAAAATCATATGAAAATCCTTTGATTCAAAACTTTAGTAGATATTTAAGCCAAATCCATCTAACGGACTGTGGTCCAAAATGGGGCGAGATTGCTTAGATCATCCTCCTTTTCAAGATGCAAGGCTTGTGTTCTCTAAATTGAGGACATTAAGCCACAGCTGGGACCTGTGGGCTCCTGTTAGCAAAAAGGTGTACTCACTTGGGCCATGTGTGTTCCATGGTGACCACTCTCCTCTCAGTTTACAACCGGGTCCACAGGCCTTACTGAGCCCATCAGGCATGCTGGTTCTTAGTCTAACCTATATATGGGCGGAAATCTGCACCTCTTTATGTTGGGCCTAGCCTATGTAATGCTAGTCTATCACAAATTCGCAATGATGCAGTTTCTTCACAAAAAAGGAACTCTGTTAGCACACCCTTTTTCTCAAGAAAAAAAAAACCTTCTATGTGGTGTCATCTTTCTGAACCGCTATAGGGAAAGAACAGTGGCGCAGTATATTAACTTCTCGTTCATATTCTAAAAAAAAATCTTGTTAACATCCACACATGTATAGTATCAGTATATCACGCACGCAGACCATATTGCGTAACAAAACGAATTCACACCTCGAACAGTCACCGCAATTTCATCTCCCGCGCCTGCAAAGTAACAGTCTATTTTATAAACTAGACAAACACGCTAGATATCTTTATCCAGTCCACTGAAGCGATATTATCATGCATGATCCTGATCGAGCACGGAATAGACCGCATCGATATGAACGTATAAACTACGCTGAAACTTCTGAAGGAGAACTATCGACCTATTAAGACAATCAGAGAAAGCAACAGCAATACTTTTTCTTGGCAAAGTTAGTGGTTGAGGCCAATCATCAGCTGCCTCCCCCGGTTTCTTTCTTCCTAATATTTGTGGAGCATATGGATTGACCAGTATCTATTGGATTTATACATATCTTTTGGAATTATCCGGTTATCAATTTAGTAGTGTGACAATAAAATCTTAAGATAAATATGCATTCTGTCATATTCATCAATTTTTATAATTCATATTTGACTCCCTCAGCAACTGAAAACCAAAAAGATCAGGGGGAGACAACCTGGCCAAAGTACAACTAGTTAAATATAACCAACTAACAAAATCAATGAAATTCACGTCATGTTCATAGGACTATTCAAGGTTATATATTTGGGACAATTACATTTCTGCCTCTAACTGGAACCCACTACTTAAATTTGCCCCTAATTTCAATGTGTGCTCAAATTTGCCCCTCTGCCGTTAGTTGCCCTTATAGAAATGCCCTTCTGCGCCGTTACCGTCCGGTCAAACAACTTTGACCATCTCGAAAAAATAGTAAAAAAATCAAAAAAACCTGAAATTTTGTGGGATTGAAGCTACTCATGTGCGCAAGGCGCGTGCAAATTTTCGTGCTATTTAGACATATCAGGAGCTCGTGGCAAAGGAAAACAATAAATCTGTACATCTTTGAATAGTAAATTCAAAAAAATAGCAAGAAAATTCAAAAACATATGAAATTTTTTGGCATCCAAGATGCTCGGGGGCACAAGGCGTGTGCAAAATTTTGTTATCAAATGACATGCGAGGAGCTCTCGCAAAAAAAACCAAAATAGTGTATTTTTACAAGTTTTTTTCTGAGACAAATTTTGTTTTTTTTCTCCACGAGCTCCTACAATGTCCAAACACAAAAAAAAATTGCACACACCTTCCACACCTAAGCATCTTGGATGCCAAAAGAATTCATATTTTTTTGATTTTTTTTGCTATTTTTTTGAATTTACGGTTCACACGCGTACATATTTACTGTTTTTCCTTCGCCATGAGCTCCTAGAATGTCCAGACAACATGAAAATTTGCACGCACCTTGCGAACCTGAGTACCTTCGATCCCACAAAAATTTAGATTTTTTTTGACTTTTTGTGCTATTTTTTCGAGATGGTCAAAGCTGTTTGACCAGACGGTAACGACGCAGAAGGGCATTTCTATAAGGGCAACTAACGGCATAGGGGCAAATTTGAGCACACATTGAAATTGGTGGCAAATTTGAGTAGTGGGTTCCAGTTAGGAACAGAAATGGAATTGTCCCTATATATTTATGCATTCCTATGTTCCCACACGGCACATCTGCATAGTATAATGGTGCAGAGGTAAAAGAAACCATTGACTTCTGTGCTATCAAGTTTAACTCTGGTTGAGAACGATCATTTGTGCTGAAGTAGCCAAAGTATACAAGGGGTGAGCCTGTTTCTTGTTCTTTACTTTATGAAAACAATATATATTATTATTATTATTATTTTTATTTGAGTGAAGTTCAATTTTTAGCCCCTAGTTTCAAGTTTGTGACAACTTTTATCCAATTTAGCGGAAATTCTCAAATTTTACTCAATTTAGCGAAACTTGTGAGACAGATGGAGATATCTGTACAAAGATGGGTGTGTATATGGTCACGTATTCATAGTATAGCGAATTTCAACATCAATTTGAGGCCTTTTCCTCCCCAAACAAATTTGCAAATCATGAAGTGGATCAAAAGGACTCTGCTCTGGCTTTTGACATTCCTTTTTGGGATAAAAAGGAAATGTATTAGGACTTTGCTCATTTTCAACCATTGGATCAAATACTCACCATCTAGATGAGATGATACATAACACAACGAACATCACTTTGATACAGTAACACAGGACAATGATTATTGTGGCCAACATTGGAATTGTGCATCTCAAAGAAAAAAAACATTGGAATTGTGACCGGACGGATCTCGTCCTTTCACCCTTGATCCGATGGCCGTGAATGACTAAGTCGCCCCAGACTTGGCCATGACAAATGAGAATATATGTGCCGCTCCGCCACACCCTATGTGAAGATGGTATTCCTTCGTGTCGGATTCCTCTTCTATGGAGGATCTTGATTTGAGAGCAAAGAGCTGGTCATTTTTAATCGCTTTTCCTCATTTGAGGGCCTGTTCGCAAACCTCCGGCTACGATAAATATTTAAACCAACGCTTTGATTTCATGATCCACACTCTCTCAAGCCCTTCTCAGTGCTCCATCTTATATATGTGCTAAGGTTGTGAAGTAGACAAAAAATCTGATGTGGCAAATTAATTAAGAGGAGAAAGAGAAGTTTGATGACCCTAGAAAGAAACTATGCTAGGCACATGTACCTAGATGAAAACATAATTACAATCTATAACTAATTAAATATAGGAATTTAGCCACAAGAAACTAAGAGCATCTCCAACAGATGCGCTACGGCACGGCGCACAATTTTTTTTACAGCGCCGAAATAGCCTTTTTGCACGCTGGACCACACAGTTGCTTCATCAGGCGCTGAAAATTTGTACCGCGGCAAAATAGAGCGCGCGCCCAGCACACACAACATTTTGCATTCAATGTGAAACAAAAAGGATCAAACACACACAAAATAAATTGACAAAAAATAGTTCAAATATTATTACAACTCAAACAAATAATTAAACTACAATACAACAAATAGTTCATGACCAATACAACAAATAACAGTCCAACAAACATACAACATCATGTGTTTTGTCGCCCATTCCATGCCCACCGCTCCTCGACTAGATCCTTCTGAAGTTTATCATGCGTTTCGGCACGTCAAATGGCATGATAGGAGGCAACAAAGCGGGCCACCCTCTCAACCCTCCACCGCACTCGCATGAGACGTCCCAACAACTCATACTAAGAATATTCCAAATCTTACCCACGCTCATTCTCGATGATCATGTTATGCATGATCACACAAGCGTTCATGATGTATCAAAGGATATTTTGATCCCAAAATCTAGCCGATCCTCTCACAATAGCAAATTGGGCTTGCAAAATTTCAAAAACTCTCTCCACATCTTTCCTAACCGTCGCCTGAGCATTGTGGAAATCAACATTTTTCTTACCTTCCGGTTTTTTCAGCGGCTTCACAAATATTTGCCACCTTTGGTAGCTGCTATCCACAAGATAGTAGCCATAGTTGTATGTATGGCCATTCGCTACAAACTGCTCCGGTGACAGTTCACCATTTGCAATCCTATTCATGAGTGGTGACCGTTGAACAACATTAATGTCGTTCAAAGATCCTGGCATTCCAAAAAAGCATGCCAAATCCAAGTCTTCTGATCGGCCACCGCTTCAAGGATTATAGTGGAACATTTTTTCTGGCCGTGGAATTGTCCATGCCATGCCTTAGGACAATTCTTCCAACTCCAATGCATACAATCTATTGAGCCAAGCATACCTGGGAACCCACGAGCTTTATTCATCTCCAAAAGCCTTGCGGTGTCTTCAGGATTGGGAGCTCTCAAATATTCAGACCAAACAGCTGCAGGATTCCAACCGCGAAGCGCTTGACACACATGATGGCTTGGCTCTCACATATGGCCAAGTGATCATCAACTAGATCCGTCGGAATACTGTATGCCAACATACGCAAAGCGGCAATCACGTTTTGAAAGGTCATATGCCCGAGTTCTCCGGCGGCATTCCTCCTTTGCTAAAAAAATCGATCATGGCTCGCCACTCTCTCTGCAATGTGTTTGAACAGCTCGATGCTCATCCTAAAACGGCGCCGAAAGTAGGACTCGTGGTATGTGGGATTCTCCTCAAAATAGTTCCTCATCAATCTGTTGTGGGCATCGATCCTTTCCCTCCACAATTTCTGACGACCAAAAACCAAACCCATCATGCTTCGGCTTTTTGTTGATGTGCATAGCTAGGACCATTGCGAGGTCCTCCTCCTCTTGAAGATCAAATTCTTCATCGGAAGAATCGTGGGATGAACTCATCTACAAATTTGAATTCAAACTAAAATTTAACACTACAAACAACATGCTCCAAGTTCATCTACAAAAATGAAGTTAGAAACAATATATACCTTGCAAGCGTTTTGTTAAACACCTTGTGGGCGCCGAGCTGCAAACCCCTGTAGGGCGCTGTTCGTCGGCGCAACTGAAGGAAATATACCATAGAGGCAATAATAAAGTTGTTATTTATATTTTCTTATATCATGATAAATGTTTATTATCATGCTAGAATTGTATTAACCGGAAACTTAGTACATGTGTGAATATATAGACAAACAGAGTGTCACTAGTATGCCTCTACTTGACTAGCTCGTTAATCAAAGATGGTTAAGTTTCCTAACCATAGACATGAGTTGTCATTTGATGAACGGGATCACATCATTAGAGAATGATGTGATTGACTTGACCCATCCGTTAGCTTAGCACTATGATCATTTAGTTTATTGCTATTGCTTTCTCCATAACTTATACATGTTCCTACGACTATGAGATTATGCAACTCCCGAATACCGGAGGAACACTTAGTGTGCTATCAAACATCACAACGTAACTGGGTGAATATAAAGATGATCTACATGTGTCTCCGATGGTGTTTGTTGAGTTGGCATAGATCAAGATTAGGATTTGTCACTCCATGTATCAGAGAGGTATCTTTGGGCCCTCTCGGTAATGCACATCATTATAAGCCTTGCAAGCAATGTGACTAATGAGTTAGTTGCGGGATGATGCATTACAGAGCGAGTAAAGAGACTTGCCGGTAACGAGATTGGACTAGGTATTCATATACCAACGATCGAATCTCGGGCAAGTAACATACCGATGACAAAGAGAAAACGTATGTTGTTATGCGGTTTGACCGATAAAGATCTTCATAGAATATATAGGAACCAATATGAGCATCCAGGTTCCGCTATTGGTTATTGACTGGGGATGAGTCCCTGTCATGTCTACATAGTTCTCGAACCCGTAGGGTCCGCACGCTTAACATTCGATGACGATCGGTATTATGAGTTTATGTGTTTTGATGTATCGAAGGTAGTTCGGAGTCCCGGATGTGATCACGGACATGGCGAGGAGTCTCGAAATGGTTGAGACATAACGATCGATATATTGGAAGGCTATGTTTGGACATCGGAATGGTTCTGGATGAGTTCGGGCATTTACCGGAGTACCGGGGGGTTACCGGAACCCCCGGGGGAGTCAATGGGCCTTATTGGGCCTTAGTGGGAGAGAGGAGGAGGCGCCAGGTGGAGGGCGCTCCCTCCCCAAGCCCAATCCGAATTGGGTGGGGGGCCGACCCCCCTTTCCTTCCCACTCTCTCCCTCTTCCTTCTTCTCCTACTCCTACTAGGAAGGGGGGAAACCTACTCCTACTGGGGGTAGGACCTCCCCCCTTGGGCCGCGCCATAGAGAGGGTCGGCCCTCCCCTCCTCCACTCCTTTATATACGGGGGAGGGGCACCCCGTAGACACACAAGTTGATTGTTTAGCCGTGTGCGGTGCCCCCCTCCACAGATTTCCACCTCGGTCATATCGTTGTAGTGCTTAGGCGAAGCCCTGCATCGGTAACTTCATCATCGTTGTCATCACATTGTCGTGCTGACGAAACTCTCCCTTGGCCTCATATGGATCAAGAGTACGAGGGGCGTCACTGAGCTAAACGTGTGCAGATCACGGAGGTGCCGTACGTTCGGTACTTGATCGGTTGGATCGCGAAGACGTTCGACTACATCAACCGCGTCTCATAATGCTTCCATTTTCGGTCTACGAGGGTACGTAGACATACTCTCCCCCTCTCGTTGCTATGCATCTCCTAGATAGATCTTGGGTGATCTTAGGAATTTTTTTGAAATACTGCGTTCCCCAACAGTGGCATCCGAGCCAGGTCTATGCGTAGATGTTATATGCACGAGTAGAACACAAAGGAGTTGTGGGGGTGGGTATATACATATTTCTTTCCGTCACTAGTTGATTCTTGATTCAGCGGTATTGTTGGATGAAGCGGCTCAGACCGACATTACGCGTACGCTTATGCGAGACTGGTTCTACCGATGTGCTTCGCACACAAGTGGCTAGTGGGTGTCTGTTTCTCGAACTTTAGTTGAATCGGATTCAATGAACATGGTTCTTTCTGAAGATCAAAAAGCAATCACTATACCGCATTGTGTTTTTTTATGCATAGGTAAGAACGATTCGTGCTAAGCCCGTAGCAGCCACGTAAAACTTGCAACAACAAAGTAGAGGATGTCTAACTTGTTTTTGCAGGGCATGTGTGATGTGATATGGTCAAGACGTGATTATATAAATTGGTGTATGAGATGATCATGTTTTGTAACACAGTTATCGGCAACTAGCAGGAGCCATATGGTTGTCGCTTTATTGTATGAAATGCAATCGCCATGTAATTGCTTTACTTTATCACTAAGCGGTAGCGATAGTCGTAGAAGCAATAGTTGGCGAGACGACAACGATGCTACGATGGAGATCAAGGTGTCAAGCCGGTGACGATGGTGATCATGACGGTGCTTTGGAGATGGAGATCAAAGGCACAAGATGATGATGGCCATATCATATCACTTATATTGATTTCATGTGATGTTTATCCTTTATGCATCTTATTTTGCTTAGTACGGCGGTAGCATTATAAGATGATCTCTCACTAAATTTTAAGGTATAAGTGTTCTCCCTGAGTATGCATCGTTGCTGCAGTTCGTCGTGCCGAGACACCACGTGATCATCGGGTGTGATAAGCTCAACGTTCACATACAACGGGTGCAAGCCAGTTTTGCACAAGCAGAATACTCGGGTTAAACTTGACGAGCCTAGCATATGCAGATATGGCCTCGGAACACTGAGACCGAAAGGTTGAGCGTGAATCATATAGTGGATATGATCAACATAGTGATGTTCACCATTGAAAACTACTCCATCTCACGTGATGATCGGACATGGTTTAGTTGATATGGATCACGTGATCACTTAGATGATTAGAGAGATGTCTATATAAGTGGGAGTTTTTAAGTAATATGATTAATTGAACTTTAATTTATCATGAACTTAGTACCTGATAGTATTTTGCATGTCTATGTTGTTGTAGATATATGGCCCGTGTTGTTGTTCCATTGAATTTTAATGCGTTCCTAGAGAAAACAAAGTTGAAAGATGATGGTAGCAAGTACACAGACTGGGTCCGTAACTTGAGGATTATCCTCATTATTGCACAGAAGAATTACGTCTTGGAAGCACCGCTAGGTGCCAAACCCGCTGCAGGAGCAACGCCAGATGTTATGAACATCTGGCAGAGCAAAGCTGATGACTACTCGATAGTTCAGTGTGCCATGCTTTATGGCTTAGAACCAGGACTTCAATGACGTTTTAAATGTCATGGAGCATATGAGATATTCCAGGAGTTGAAGTTAATATTTCAAGCAAATGCCCGGATTGAGAGATATGAAGTCTCCAATAAGTTCTATAGCTGCAAAATGGAGGAGAATAGTTTTGTCAGTGAGCATATACTCAGAATGTCTGGGAACCACAATCGCATGACTCAGGTGGGAGTTAATCTTCCAGTTGATAGTGTCATTGACAGAGTTCTTCAATCACTGCCACCAAGCTACAAGAGCTTCGTGATGAACTATAATATGCAAGGGATGGATAAGACAATTCCCGAGCTCTTCGCGATGCTAAAGGCTGCGGAGGTAGAAATCAAGAAGGAGAATCAAGTGTTGATGGTCAACAAGACCACCAGTTCAAGAAAAAGGGTCAAGGGAAGAAGGGGAACTTCAAAAAGAATGGCAAGCAAGTTGCTGCTCAAGTGAAAAAGCCCAAGTCTGGACCTAAGCCTCAGACTGAGTGCTTCTACTACAAAGGGACTGGTCCCTGGAAGAAGAACTGCCCCAAGTATTTGGCGGAGAAGAAGGATGGCAAAGTGAAAGGTATATTTGATATATATGTTACTGATGTGTACCTTACTAATGATCGCAGTAGTGCCTGGGTATGTGATACTGGTTTTGTTGCTAATATTTGCAACTCGAAACACGGGCTATAGACTAAGCGAAGATTAGCTAAGGACGAGGTGACGATGCGCGTGGGAAATGGTTCCAAAGTCGATGTGATCGCCGTCGGCATGCTACCTCTACATCTACCTTCAAGATTACTTTTAGACCTGAATAATTGTTATTTGGCGCCAGTGTTAAGCATGAACATTATATCTGGATCTTATTTGATGCGAGACGGTTATTCATTTAAATCTAAGAATAATGGTTGTTCTATTTATATGAATAATATCTTGAAGGAAATATGCCCTAGAGGCAATAATAAAGTTATTATTTATTTCCTTATATCATGATAAATGTTTATTATTCATGCTAGAATTGTATTAACCGGAAACATAATACATGTGTGAATACATAGACAAATAGAGTGTCACTAGTATGCCTCTACTTGACTAGCTCATTGATCAAAGATGGTTAAGTTTCCTAGCCATTGACATGGGTTGTCATTTGATTAACGGGATCCCATCATTAGGAGAATGATGTGATTGACTTGACCCATTCCGTTAGCTTAGCACTCGATCGTTTAGTATGTTGCTATTGCTTTCTTCATGACTTATACATGTTCCTATGACTATGAGATTATGCAACTCCCGTTTACCGGAGGAACACTTTGTGTGCTACCAAACGTCACAACGTAACTGGGTGATTGTAAAGGTGCTCTATAGGTGTCTCCGAAGGTACTTGTTGGGTTGGCGTATTTCGAGATTAGGATTTGTCACTCCGATTGTCGAAGAGGTATCTCTGGGCCCTCTCGGTAATGCACATCACTTTAAGCCTTGCAAGAATTGCAACTAATGGGTTAGTTGCAGGATGATGTATTACGGAACGAGTAAAGAGACTTGCCAGTAACGAGATTGAACTAGGTATTGAGATACCGACGATCGAATCTCGGGCAAGTAACATACCGATGACAAAGGGAACAACTTATGTTGTTATGCAGTCTGACCGATAAAGAACTTCGTAGAATATGTGGGAGCCAATATGAGCATCCAGGTTCCGCTATTGGTTATTGACCGGAGACGTGTCTCAGTCATGTCTACATAGTTCTCGAACCCGTAGGGTCCGCACGCTTAACGTTTCCATGACAGTTATATTATGAGTTTATATGTTTTGATGTACCGAAGGTTGCTCGGAGTCCCGGATGTGATCACGGAAATGACGAGGTGTCTCCAAATGGTCGAGACATGAAGATTGATATATTGGAAGCCTATGTTTGGATATCGGAAGTGTTCCGGGTGAAATCAGGATTTTACCGGAGTACCGAGAGGTTACCGGAACCCCCCGGGAAGTTAATGGGCCATAGTGGGCCTTAGTGGAAGAGAGGAGGGGTGGCCAGGGCAAGGCCCCCCTAGTCCGAATAGGACAAGGAGAGGGGGCGGCGCCCCCCTTTCCTTCTTCTCCTCCACCTCTTCCCCCCCCCCCCCAAGTCCTAATCCAACTAGGAAAAGGGAGGGAGTCCTACTCCCGGTGGGAGTAGGACTCCTCCTGGTGCGCCCCCTCTCCTGGCCGGCCGCACCCCCTTGCTCCTTTATATACAGGGGCAGGGGGCACCCTAGAGACACAACAATTGATCATTTGATCTTTTAGCCGTGTGCGGTGCCCCCCTCCACCATAGTCCACCTCAATAATACTGTAGCGGTGCTTAGGCGAAGCCCTGCGTCGGTAGAACGTCATCATCGTCACCACGCTGTCGTGCTGGCGAAACTTGAAGGAAATATGCCCTAGAGGCAATAATAATGTTATTATTTTATTTCCTTATATCATGATAAATGTTTATTATTCATGCTAGAATTGTATTATCCGGAAACATAATACTTGTGTGAATACATAGACAAACTAAACGTCACTAGTATGCCTCTACTTGACTAGCTCATTAATCAAAGATGGTTATGTTTCCTAACCATAGACATGTGTTGTCATTTGATTAACGGGATCACATCATTAGGAGAATGATGTGATTGACTTGACCCATTCCGTTAGCTTAGCACTCGATCATTTAGTATGTTGCTATTGCTTTCTTCATGACTTATACATGTTCCTATGACTATGAGATTATGCAACTCCCGTTTACCGGAGGAACACTTTGTGTGCTACCAAACGTCACAACGTAAATGGGTGATTATAAAGGAGCTCTACAGGTGTCTCCAAAGGTAAATGTTGGGTTGGCGTATTTCGAGATAAGGATTTGTCACTCCGATTGTCGGAGAGGTATCTCTGGGCCATCTCGGTAATACACATCACATAAGCCTTGCAAGCATTGCAACTAATGAGTTAGTTGCGAGATGATGTATTAGGAAACGAGTAAAGAGACTTGCCGGTAACGAGATTGAACTAGGTACTGAGATACCGACGATCGAATCTCGGGCAAGTAACATACAGATGACAAAGGGAACAACGTATGTTGTTATGCGGTCTGACCGATAAAGATCTTCGTAGAATATGTGGGAGCCAATATGAGCATCCAGGTTCCGCTATTGGTTATTGACCGGAGACATGTCTCGGTCATCTCTACATTGTTCTCAAACTCGTAGGGTCCGCACGCTTAAGGTTTCGATGACAGTTATATTATGAGTTTATGAGTTTTGATGTACCGAAGCTAGTTCGGAGTCCCGGATGTGATCACGGACATAACGAGGAGTCTCAAAATGGTCCAGACATAAAGATTGATATATTGTACGGCTATATTCGGACACCGGAAGTGTTTCGGGTGAATTTGGAGAAAACCGGAGTACCGGAGGGTTACCGGAACCCCCCCCCCCCCACCACCCCCGGGAGAAGTAATGGGCCATATGGGCCTTAGTGGAGAGAGAGAGAAGGGCAGCCAGGGTGGGCCGCACGCCTCCTCCCCCCTTGGTCCGAATTGGACTAGGAGAGGGGGGGGCGGCGTCCCCTCTTTCCTTCTCCCTCCCCACTTCCTTCCCCCTCCTAGTAGGAGTCCTACTCCTACTAGGAGGAGGAATCCTCCTTGGCGTGCCTATAGGGCCGGCCGGCCTCCTCCCCTTGCTCCTTTATATACGGGGGCAGGGGGCACCCCATAGACACACAAGTTGATCCACATGATCGTTTTCTTAGCCGTGTGTGGTGCCTCCTTCCACCATAATCCTCGATAATATTGTAGCGGTGCTTAGGCGAAGCCCTGCGACGGTAGAACATCAAGATCATCTCCACGCCGTTGTGCTGACGGAACTCTTCCCCGACACTTTGCTGGATCGGAGTCCGGGGATCGTCATCGAGCTTAACGTGTGCTAAAACTCGGAGGTGCTGTAGTTTTGGTGCTTGATCGGTCGGGCCGTGAAGACGTACGACTACATCAACCGCGTTGTCATAACGCTTCCGCTATCGGTCTACGAGGGTACGTAGACTACACTCTCCCCTCTCATTGCTATGCATCACCATGATCTTGCGTGTGTGTAGGAATTTTTTTGAAATTACTACGTTCCCCAACAGTGGTATCAGAGCCTAGGTTTTATGTGTTGATGTTATATGCACGAGTAGAACACAAGTGAGTTGTGGGCGATATAAGTCATACTGCTTACCAGCATGTCATACTTTGGTTCGGCGGTATTGTTGGACGAAGCGGCCCGGACCGACATTACGCATACGCTTACGCGAGACCGGTTCTCCCGACGTGCTTTGCACAAAGGTGGCCAGCGGGTGTCAGTTTCTCCAACTTTAGTTGAACCGAGTGCGGCTACGCCCGGTCCTTGCGAAGGTTAAAACTGCACCAACTTGACAAACTATCGTTGTGGTTTTGATGCGTAGGTAAGATTGGTTCTTGCTTAAGCCCGTAGCAGCCATGTAAAACTTGCAATAACAAAGTAGAGGACGTCTAACTTGTTTTTGCAGGGCATGTTGTGATGTGATATGGTCAAGACATGATACTAAATTTTATTGTATGAGATGATCATGGTTTGTAACCGAGTTATCGGCAACTAGGAGGAGCCATATGGTTGTCGCTTTATTGTATGCAATGCAATCGCCCTATAATGCTTTACTTTATCACTAAGCGGTAGCGATAGTCGTAGAAGCATAAGATTGGCGAGACGACAACGATGCTACGATGGAGATCAAGGTGCCGCGCCGGTGACGATGGTGATCACGACGGTGCTTCGAAGATGGAGATCACAAGCACAAGATGATGATGGCCATATCATATCACTTATATTGATTGCAAGTGATGTTTATCTTTTATGCATCTTATCTTGCTTTGATTGATGGTAGCATTTTAAGATGATCTCTCACTAATTATCAAGAAGTGTTCTCCCTGATTATGCACCGTTGTGAAAGTTCTTCATGCTGAGACACCACGTGATGATCGGGTGCGATAGGCTCTATGTTCAAATACAACGGGTGCAAAACAGTTGCACATGCGGAATACTCATTTTATACTTGACGAGACAAGCATATACATATATGGCCTCGGAACACGTAGACCGAAAGATCGAGCGTGAATCATATAGTAGATATGATCAACATAGTGATGTTCACCAATGAAACTACTCCATCTCACATGATGATTGGACATGGTTTAGTTGATTTGGATCACGTAATCACTTAGAGGATTAGAGGGATGTCTATCTAAGTGGGAGTTCTTTAGTAATATGATTAATTGAACCTAAATTTATCATGAACTTAATACCTGATAGTATCTTTCTTGTTTATGTTTGATTGTAGAAAGATGGCCCATGCTGTTGTTCTGTTGAATTTTAATGTGTTCCTTGAGAAAGCAAAGTTGAAAGATGATGGTAGCAATTACACGGACTGGGTCCGTAACTTGAGGATTATCCTCATTGCTGCACAGAAGAATTACGTCCTGGAAGCACCGCTGGGTGCCAGGCCTGCTGCTAGAGCAACACCAGATGTTATGAACATCTGGCAGAGCAAAGCTGATGACTAGTCGATAGTTCAGTGTGCCATGCTTTACGGCTTAGAATCGGGACTTGAACGACGTTTTGAACGTCATGGAGCATATGAGATGTTCCAGGAGTTGAAGTTAATATTTCAAGCAAATGCCCGGATTGAGAGATATGAAGTCTCCAATAAATTCTATAGCTGCAAGATGGAGGAGAACAGTTCTGTCAGTGAGCATATACTCAAAATGTCTGGGTATAATAATCACTTGATTCAATTGGGAGTTAACCTTCCAGATGATTGCGTCATTGACAGAATTCTCCAATCACTGCCACCAAGCAACAAGAGCTTCGTGATGAACTATAATATGCAAGGGATGAATAAGACTATTCTCGAGCTCTTTGCAATGCTGAAAGCTGCGGAGGTAGAAATCAAGAAGGAGCATCAAGTGTTGATGGTCAACAAGACTACTAGTTTCAAGAAAAAGGGCAAAGGAAAGAAGAAGGGGAACTTCAAAAAGAACAGCAAGCAAGTTGCTACTCAAGAGGAGAAACCCAAACCTAGGCCTAAGCCTGAAACTGAGTGCTTCTACTGCAAGCAGACTGGTCACTGGAAGCGGAACTGCCCCAAGTATTTGGCGGATAAGAAGGATGGCAAGGTGAACAAAGGTATATGTGATATACATGTTATTGATGTGTACCTTACTAATGCTCGCAGTAGCACCTGGGTATTTGATACTGGTTCGCTTGCTAATATCTGCAACTCGAAACAGGGGCTACGGATTAAGCGAAGATTGGCTAAGGACGAGGTGACGATGCGCGTGGGAAATGGTTCCAAAGTCGATGTGATCGCATTCGGCACGCTACCTCTACATCTACCTTCGGGATTAGTATTAGACCTAAATAATTGTTATTTGGTGCCAACGTTGAGCATGAACATTATATCTGGATCTTGTTTGATACGAGACGGTTATTCATTTAAATCGGAGAATAATGGTTGTTTTATTTATATGAGTAATATCTTTTATGGTCATGCACCCTTGAAGAGTGGTCTATTTTTGTTGAATCTCGATAGTGGTGATACACATATTCATAATATTGAAGCCAAAAGATGCAGAGTTGATAATGATAGTGCAACTTTTTTGTGGCACTGCCGTTTGGGTCATATCGGTGTAAAGCGCATGAAGAAACTCCATACTGATGGACTTTTGGAACCACTTGATTATGAATCGCTTGGTACTTGCAAACCGTGCCTTATGGGTAAGATGACAAAAACACCGTTCTCCGGTACTATGGAGAGAGCAACAGATTTGTTGGAAATCATACATACAGATGTATGTGGTCCGACGAATGTTGAGGCTCGTGGCGGATATCGTTATTTTCTCACCTTCACAGATGACTTAAGCAGATATGGGTATATCTACTTAATGAGACATAAGTCTGAAACGTTTGAAAAGTTCAAATAATTTCAGAGTGAAGTTGAAAATCATCGTAACAAGAAAATAAAATTCCTACGATCTGATCGTGGAGGAGAATATTTGAGTTACGAGTTTGGTGTACATTTGAAACAATGCGGAATAGTTTCGCAACTCACGCCACCCGGAACACCACAGATTAATGGTGTGTCTGAACGTCGTAATCGTACTTTACTAGATATGGTACGATCTATGATGTCTCTTACTGATTTACCGCTATCATTTTGGGGATATGCTCTAGAGACGGCCGCATTCATGTTAAATAGGGCACCATCAAAATCCATTGAGACGACGCCTTATGAACTTTGGTTTGGCAAGAAACCAAAGTTGTCATTTATGGAAGTTTGGGGCTGCGATGCTTATGTGAAAAAACTTCAACCTGATAAGCTCGAACCCAAATCGGAGAAATGTGTATTCATAGGATATCCAAAGGAAACTATTGGATACACCTTCTATCACAGATCCGAAGGCAAGACTTTTGTTGCTAAATTCGGAAACTTTCTAGAGAAGGAGTTTCTCTCGAAAGAAGTGAGTGGGAGGAAAGTAGAACTTGACGAGGTAAATGTACCTGCTCCCTTATTGGAAAGTAGTACATCACAGAAACCAGTTTCTGTGACACCTACACCAATTAGTGAGGAAGCTAATGATGATGATCATGAAACTTCAGAACAAGATACTACTGAACCTCGTAGATCAACCAGAGTAAGATCCGCACCAGAGTGGTACGGTAATCCTATTTTGGAAGTCATGCTACTAGATCATGATGAACCTACGAACTATGAAGAAGCGATGGTGAGCCCAGATTCCGCAAAATGGCTTGAAGCCATGAAATCTGAGATGGGATCCATGTATGAGAACAAAGTATGGACTTTGGTTGACTTGCCCAATGATCGGCAAGCAATTGAGAATAAATGGATCTTCAAGAAGAAGACTGACGCTGACGGTAATATTACTATCTACAAAGCTCGACTTGTCGCAAAAGGTTTTCGACAAGTTCAAGGGATTGACTACAATGAGACCTTCTCACCCGTAGCGATGCTTAAGTCTGTCTGAATCATGTTAGCAATTGCCGCATTTTATAATTATGAAATTTGGCAGATGGATGTCAAAACTACATTCCTGAATGGATTTCTGGAAGAAGAGTTGTATATGATGCAACCGGAAGGTTTTGTCGATCCAAAGGGAGCTAACAAAGTATGCAAGCTCCAGCGATCCATTTATGGACTGGTGCAAGCTTCTCGGAGTTGGAATAAACGCTTTGATAGTGTGATCAAAGCATTTGGTTTTGTACAGACTTTTGGAGAAGCCTGTATTTATAAGAAAGTGAGCGGGAGCTCTGTAGCATTTCTGATATTATATGTAGATGACATATTACTAATCGGAAATGATATAGAATTTCTGAATAGCATAAAGGGATACTTGAATAAGAGTTTGTCGGATTTTGAGTTCCGGCAGACCCTTGAGGTTCGAACACTGGGGTGCGTGCGGAGATTTCGCCTCCTATCTTCCTGCACCCCTCCGCCACGCTAGGATCAAAGCTATGAAAAGAACAACACAAGGGACACATGGTTTATACTGGTTCAGGCCACCGTTGTGGTGTAATACCCTACTCTAGTGTGTGGTGTGGTGGAATGCCTCTTGGGCTGATGATGATGGACAGTACAAGGAAGAACAGCCTCGCGAGGGTCTGTTCTTGGCTGGGGCGATGAACTGCTGGGGGGAGTTCAGCCACCTTTCTCTATCTCTCTCTCTCTCTTTACCACCTCTCTACTTGTCGAGCCCTTGGAGGAGACTCAGCCGGACCCTTGCTACGCGGGTGGCTGGTCCTATTTATAGTGGCCCTGGTCCTCTCCCCAAATATTGAGCGGGAAGGGAGCCAACAATGGCAGGCTAATTTGAAGGGGGACAGTAAGTATCAACTATCCTGACAGAAGTAGTCTTCGCCTGCGCAAAGCTCTGGTGATGACGCCGTCTTGGGCTTCACGGTGACCTCCGTCTCGTAGTCCTCCTGGTCTTGGTCTCGTTGCACCGAAATGGCAACCTTTGCCTGATGCCTTGGTACTCCGCGACTGCGCTTGCCCCCTTTGCACCAAAGAGGAAAGGAGGACGCTGCGCGGGCTGGCACCCGCCTGGCGCCCTGAGTCGTCATGGCTTGCGTCACGGGCACCTCGCGAGGTACCCCGCCTTGATCTCTCCGCCTCCTCATGAGCCAGCCTGACGAGGCCGTGCCTGAGGAAGCTCCGTGTCATCCGCCCCGCGAGGCTTGGCCCCTCGCGAGGGTCTTGAGTTTGTGTTGGTGAAGACGGGCCGTGCTGGGCCCCGCTTTGAGCCATGCCGCAGGCCGCAGGCAGGCAAGTCTGGGGACCCCCGTTCCCAAAACGCCGACAGTAGCCCCCGGGCCCAAGGTGCACCCGGACTTGGCCGTGCAGGGAGGCGGAAGGGCAAGAGCGAAGCGCCGCGGGCCCAAACAGCCTTCGGCCTTGGGCGCCGCGAGGCGGTTGATTGGACGTGGGCGTATCCACTTCCCCATGGCACCTCGGCAACTGCACGGATTGGACAAGTCCTTGCATGCAAAGCGGGTCATAATTACCTGCGATCGTGGGGGCCGTTGGTTGGCCATCACCAGCCATAAGTATGGACCGGCGCACGCCCTTCCAGTTCATCCCCCCTTGCTTCTCCTTTTTCTTCATGGCCCCGTCGAGGAGGTTCTCAGCCGCCGAGAAGGGGAAGGCTTGCCGGGTTGAGCCTGCCTCTCCCCCACCCAAGCGCGGCCGAGGGCGCCCTCGCAAGCATCCTGTGGCCACCGCGGTGGCTCCCCACGGCCGTGGAGGTGATCTTCAGCGCGGCGACGGGCGGATTGCTGCATCCGGGGGGCGCGCTCTGGCTGCGCGTCCCCCCAGGCCGCGCGTTCATGCTGCTGAAGTGCTACCGGAGTTCATCGTGTGGTCGGCGGAGCCGGCTAGCACCCGGCTTCCGCTTCCTCGCTTCCTCCTCGGTGAGCTCCCGGCCGGCGCCCCGGGCGGCGTCTTGCTCCAGGCCGACGGCTGCTGCAGCCGGGCCTCATGGGTCTCTCTGGAGGCCTCCACAGCCGGGAGCCTGTCCCTGGCCCGCGGTTGGCAAACGTTTGCCCGCGCGCGTGGCCTGAGCCGTCGGTGCACCCTACACTTCAAGTTCGATGGAGACGCCACCCTCTACGTGAGGGTGTTTGGGGAAGATGGTCGCCACGCAGGGTGTTGCCTCGAGGGTGACGACCGCGGCTGGGAACCCAGCTCCGGTGATGGTGGAGAGAGCAGCGCTCGCACGGCTGGCGGCGTTCGGGGTTCCCCAAGCTTCTCCGGTTCTTCTTCAGGCAGCGACTCCTCTAGCGGTGGCTGCGATTAGCCTCCACGCCGTCGTATCTGCTTGGGGGGTGGTAACGTGTCCGCCCGCCGCCGCGCCCTGGTGAAGCGCGAGAGGGAGTCCGCCTGAGCTCCGGAGGCAGCTCGGGCCTTCCCTGCGGGCCGGTGTGAGGCGAGTCGTGCCGGATTTGTTCTTCCTTTTCCTTTTTTCCTGCGTAACAAAGACAATAGTGCGGAGCCCTGCGGGGGCGTGTTTGGGTTATTGCTTGTTAATCATCGTTTTGCTTTCGTTACCGTACCTTCCGGCTATGTGCTCGAGCGTGGATAGTTCCCGGCCCCGGCCGTGGGGGGCGACCGACCCAGGCCCTTTGTTTGTGTCGCGGTGCCCGTGGGGCACGGACTGGAGGGGTGCTCCTATAAGGGGCCCAGGTAGCGAACTCTTTGAGTGACTAGGATAGGAACACTCGCGAGGGCGCCCTGCTCTCCCCCTCGCGAGGCCTTGCGCAAGAGAAACCGAGGCAGGAGAGCGAAGAGCCGAAGAGCCGCAAGCCAAAGACGGCAACAACTTCAATAAAACTCCAAACGAAGAGGAACAAGCCAACTGCGGAAAGCAAATGAAAAGCCGCGTCCGGCACCTAGTCTAGTCTTCGACGTCTTCTCACCAGCGCGGAGCTAAGTGCTGCCACTGGGCGTGGAAGGGAGCCCCAGGGCCTAAGGCCGGCGCTCCTGAGACTCCGGGGCGTGTATAGCCCCAACTCATTATTACGTGAGAGTGTCACGGGCGGCGAGCTTCATAGGCGTTGCCCTTCTTCACAGGCTCCGGGCCTTTTCCAAAACGCGATAGCTTCACAGGCACTCGCCTTGCTTCACAGGCTCCGGGCCTTTTCCAAAACGCGATAGCTTCACACGCACTCGCCTTGCTTCACAGGCTCCGGGCCTTTTCCAAAACGCGATAGCTTCACACGCACTCGCCTTGCTTCACAAGCTCCGGGCCTTTTCCAAAACGCGATGGCTTCACAGGCACTCGCCTTGCTTCACAGGCTCCGGGCCTTTTCAGGGGTAGAACCTCCGGAGGTGCTGGATGTTCCATGCATTCTGGACCGGCACTCCCTCTTGAGTCTCCAAGCGCGTGGAGCCGGGCCTGGAAACATGAACAACCTTGAACGGGCCCTCCCACATGGGAGAGACCTTGTGCAATCCCTCCCTAGAGAGAACCCGCCTGAGCATGAGGTCTCCTACCTCAAGAGTCCTGGGGCGGATGTTGCGGCAGTGATATCGCCGCAGTGCTTGTTGGTACCTCGCCGCTCGCAGCGCGGCTTCCCGGCGATGCTCCTCCCCCAGCACGAGGTCCGTCCCCCGCATGGCGTCCTGCTGTGCCTCGTCGAACGCCAGGACCCGCGCGGAGCAACGTCTGGCCTCATGAGGGAGGACTAATTCTGCTCCGTAGACCAGGAAGAACGGGGTCTCTCCAGTCGGCTTGGTCGCAGTGGTGCGGATGGACCACAACACGGACTGCAGTTCGTTGTACCAACCTCTGCCGCAAGCCTCCAGCTTCTTCTTGAACGTCCTGGTCTTGAGGCCCCTCAGGATCTCCGCGTTGGCTCGCTCGGCCTGGCCGTTGCTCCGGGGGTGCGCCACTGAAGCGTAGCATATCTGCGTTCCAAGGTTAGCACAATATGTTTTGAAGAGGTTACTGGTGAACTACGAACCGTTGTCCGTGATGATGCGATTCGGCACCCCGAACCGGCTCACGATGCCCTTGATGAACTTGACTGCAGAACCCGCAGGAATGGTGCGGACAGCCTCCACTTCAGCCCACTTGGTGAATTTGTCCACGGCAACGTAAAGGTAGCGGTAGCCCCCTAGCGCCCGAGGAAACGGACCCAAGATGTCGAGCCCCCAGACTGCAAATGGCCACGAAAGGGGGATAGTCTGCAAGCCCCCTGCCGGCTGATGGATCTGCTTGGCGTGGAACTGGCAGGCCTCACAAGCCTTCACTAGTTCAACGACGTCATTGAGCGCGGTGGGCCAGTAAAACCCACTGCGGAACGCGTTGCAATGAGGGTTTGCGATGACGAATGATGTCCACAGTCTCTGCCGTGTATATCTTCCAGTAGTTCCTTCCCTTTCTCCCTGGAGATGTAGCACAGGGATACATCGTTTGGTCGCTTCCGGTAGAGCTCTCCATCTTTGATGCAGTATGCCATGGCCTGGCGCGCCACTCGCTCTGCTTCCTCCTCCTTCTCCGGTAGGGTCCCTTGTGTTAGGTAGCTCCGGAGCTCCGTGATCCAACATCCCTCCTAAGGTTCCATCATCAGGAGCAGGTGTGCTCCTGAGGCTGGGCCACAAGCCGGAGCTCCTGAGGCAGGTGGCTGAGGGAGCTCCTCCCTGGGCTGAGCCGTGCTTGATAATGACGGTAAGGCTGAAGGCTTGAAGAGCCGCTCCTTGAAAATGCCAGGCTCCTGAGGTAACCGTCTGGACGCGCGTTTGGCGATGCCATCGGCTTCCTGATTGGTGCCACGGGGCACATGCTGCAACTCCAACCCCCAAAACTGCTTCTCCATCCTGCGGATCTCTGCAAGGTAGGCCTCCATGTGCTCATCCTTCGGCTCGTACACCTTGTTGGAGAAATTGACAAGGAGCCGCGAATCGCCCTTGATGGTGAGGCGTTTCACCCCCAGGGCAGCTGCGGCCTTCATGCCCGCTATTAAGCCTGCATATTCTGCTATGTTGTTGGAGACCTTTTCGCCTTGCTGGAAACAAAGCTGCACGGCATAATAGAGCTTGTCCTGGGTGGGCGATATAAGCACCGCCCCAGCCCCTGCGCCGTGTCTGGAGAATGCCCCATCGGAGTACATAACCCAGCCTTTTGGCGCCTCGCTTCCCGGGGACAGGGACCGATCCTCGCCGGCCTTGAGGCCTGGCGCCTCCGTCCATTCTGCCACAAAATCTGCCAACGCTACTCCCTTGATGACTCTGGTCGTGCTGAATTCGAGCTGAAACGCTTGCAGCTCTATGTTCCACTCAGCGACCCTCCCAGCTGAATTGGGGCTCCTGAGCACCCTCTCCAGGGGGTATGACGAGACGACCTTGATGGGGTGACCCTGAAAATAGTGCCGCAGTTTGCGCGAAGCCACCAGTAACGCGAGGAGGAGTTTTTGAGGCATGGGGTACCGTGCTCTTGCATCCCACAGCATTGTGCAGACGAAGTACACCGGGTGCTCAACAAGGTGGAGTGCGTCAGTGCAGGTGGCTCCCTTCGGAGACCGTGGCGCCTCTTGGGGCAATGGGCCCCCCTGAGACTGGCTGTCTGGAAGAGGGGCCTCTTCGGCCTCTGGTGCGCCCCTCTGCGGCGGCTGATCCTCCTCAGCCGTGATGGCGGTTTCTGTGGGCCTTCCTTGTCCCTGTTCTGCCTTATCCTGGGCTGCTGCCGTGGTTTTGATCCGGCGCTCCTCTCTGACTGCTACCAAGGCTGCGCTGGCGGAGTAGGGAGTGGCGGCGAGGTAGAGCACCAGGGGCTCCTGAGGGTGCGGGGCCACCATGACCGGTGGGTTGGTCAGGTATCTCTTGAGATCTTGGAACGCCTTGTCGGCCTCTTCAGTCCACTCGAAGGGCCCCTTTTTCTTCATTAGCTGGAAGAAGGGCAGGGCTCGTTCCCCCAACTTGGAGATGAAGCGCCCTAGCGCGGTCACGCGCCCCGTGAGCTTCTACATTTCTCTGGGGGTCTTTGGCGGGCTCATGTCTTTCACTGCCTTGACCTTCTCCGGGTTAGCCTCGATGCCTCGATGGGACATGAGGAAACCCAAGAGCTTGCCCGAGGGGACTCCGAACACACACTTCTCTGGGTTGAGCCGTAGGTTCACTGCGTTGAGGCTCGTTAAGGTTTCCTCCAGGCCTTGTATCAAGGTCCTGGCCTCCCGAAATTTTACCACGATGTCATCGACGTAAGCTTCAACATTCTTCCCGAGCTGCGGGCCCAAGGTGATATGCATCAGCCGCTGAAAGGTCGCCCCTGCGTTACGCAGCTCGAATGGCATGCAGGTGTAGCAGTACACCCCGCACGGGGTCAGGAAGGCCGTCTTCTCGACGTCTTCCACCGCCATCTTGATCTGGTGATACCCGGAGAAGGCACCCAGGAAGCACAACAGGTCGCATTCCGCAGTGGAATCAACGATCTGGTCGATGCGGGGGAGCGGGAACGGATCTTGCGGGCACGCTTTGTTGAGGTTGGTGAAGTCGACACACATGCGTTCCTTCCCTCCCTTCTTCGGCACAACGACAAGGTTGGCCAACAAATCTGGGCATCGGACCTCGCGAATGACCCCAGTGGCCTCTAATTTGCGGGTCTCTTGGACGATGAAGGCCTGCTTTTCTGTGGACTGCCGCCTGGCCTTCTACTTCACAGGGTGCACATTGGGGCACACGTTGAGGTAATGCTCGATTACGCTCCTGGGGATCCCTGCCAACTGGTCTGGCTCCCAAGCGAATACCTTCTTGTTTGCGCGCAGGAACGCGACTAGGGCCTCCTCCTGCTCGGGTTTGAGGTGGGCGCCTATGGTGAAAGTGGCGTTGGTGGACCCGTCCTCATCGACGGGCACCTGCTTGGTTTCTGCCTTGTCTTGGGTGAACAACTGCTTCTTCTTGGCGGGCGCAGCCCCCTTGGGCTCGGGGGCCCCCGAGTCGGCAGGCTGTGCTGGCGCTGCTGTCCTGAAGACGAGCTTGAGCACCCACAGAGCGTCACCAGTATCCCCGTGCATGGTGAGGTCACCGCTACTCCCGGGCATCTTCATGAGGTTGTACGCCGGGTTCGTCGCGGCCATGAACTGGGCCAGCGCTGGGTAGCCGAGGATGGCATTGTAGGGGAGGCCGATGGGGGCGATGTCAAAGTCGATCAGCTCCGTGCGGAAGTTGTCGTAGGTGCCGAAGGTCACCGGGAGCCGGATCTGCCCCAAGGAGCTGGACGACCTGCCCCCAATGCCTGAGAAGGGCTGGCTGGGCTGCAACCGTTCCAGGGATATGCAGAGGAGGTTGAAGGCCTCGACTAAGAGCACGCTGAGGCCCGCCCCGCCATCGATAAGAGTTCTGGTGACGGCCACCTGGCAGATGGTGGGGGTGCATAGCATGGGGAGCGCGCCCGAGCCGGCTGAGTTGGAGGGGTGGTCCTCCGGGCTGAAGCTCAGGCCGGTCTCGGGCACCGCCCGATCCAGGGAGCCCCCTGCCATGTGGAAGCGGCGCTGACCCGGAGGATGAACGGCTTGGCATGGTAACTTGTAGGCGGCGCCTGCGAGCCGCCAAGAGGGCCGCGACGACTGGGGGTGCTGGTGTAGCGCGATAGGCGGGGAAGAGGTTGCGGGGCTTCGTGGGCGCGCGGAGCACGCGGGACGAAGAACCAGCTGGGGTGAGCGAGTGAGTTGCGGTGCGACCGTCTTGCCGCACGGACAGATGCCGAGACGATGCTTGCCGCTCGTCCCCCGCCGGGCCGGTAGCGGTGTTGACGGTAGGTGACGGGGAACGGCGAGGGCGCCCGCCGACAGGGGCCGTCTGGGAGACGTGGGAAGCAAGGGCGGCCCGATGCTCTGCGCGGGCCTGACGTGCGTCAGACATGGGCGCGATGGTCGGACGAGAACGGAGCGGTGGAAGACGAATTCCGGCGCACCCCCTACCTGGCGCGCCAAATGTCGGATTTCGGGTTCCGGCAGACCCTTGAGGTTCGAACACTGGGGTGCGCGTGGAGATTTCGCCTCCTATCTTCCTGCACCCCTCCGCCACGCTAGGATCAAAGCTATGAAAAGAACAACACAAGGGACACAGGGTTTATACTGGTTCGGGCCACCGTTGTGGTGTAATACCCTACTTTAGTGTGTGCTGTGGTGTGGTGGATTGCCTCTTGGGCTGATGATGATGGACAGTACAAGGAAGAACAGCCTCGCGAGGGTCTGTTCTTGGCTGGGGCGATGAACTGCTGGGGGGAGTTCAGCCACCTTTCTCTCTCTCTCTCTCTCTCTCTCTCTCTTTACCACCTCTCTACTTGTCGAGCCCTTGGAGGAGACTCAGCCGAACCCTTGCTACGCGGGTGGCCGGTCCTATTTATAGTGGCCCTGGTCCTCTCCCCAAATATTGAGCGGGAAGGAAGCCAACAATGGCGGGCTAATTTGAAGGTGGACAGTAAGTATCAACTATACTGACAAAAGTAGTCTTCGCCTGCGCAAAGCTCTGGTGATGACGCCGTCTTGGGCTCCACGGTGAGCTCCGTCTCGTAGTCCTCCTGGTCTTGGTCTTGTTGCACCAAAACGGCAACCTTTGCCTGATGCCTTGGTACTCCGCGGCTGCGCTTGCCCCCTTTGCACCAAAGAGGAAAGGAGGACGCTGCGCGGGCTGGCACCCTCCTGGCGCCCTGAGTCATCATGGCTTGCGTAAAGGGCACCTCGCGAGGTACCCCGCCTTGATCTCTCTGCCTCCTCGTGAGCCAGCCTGACGAGGCCGTGCCTGAGGAAGCTCCGTGTCATCCGCCCCGCGAGGCTTGGCCCCTCGCGAGGGTCTTGAGTTTGTGTTGGTCAAGATGGGCCGTGCTGGGCCCCCCTTTGAGCCACGCCGCAGGCCGCAGGCAGGCAAGTCTGGGGACCCCCGTTCCCAGAACACGGACAAAGTTTTTCAATGAAAGACCTCGGTGAAGCTGCTTACATATTGGGCATTAAGATCTATAGACATAGATCAAGACGCTTAATTGGACTTTCACAAAGCACATACCTTGACAAAATTTTGAAGAAGTTCAAAATGGATCAAGCAAAGAAGGATTCTTGCCCGTGTTACAAGGTGTGAAATTGAGTAAGACTCAATGCCCGACCACTTCAGAACATAGAGAGAAAATGAAAGATGTTCCCTATGCTTCAGCCATAGGCTCTATCATGTATGCAATCCTGTGTACCAGACCTGATGTGTGTCTTGCTATTAGTCTAGCAGGGAGGTACCAAAGTAATCCAGGAGTGGATCACTGGACAGGGGTCAAGAACATCCATAAATACCTGAAAAGGACTAAGGATATGTTTCTCATATATGGAGGTGACAAAGAGCTCATCGTAAATGGTTACGTTGATGCAAGCTTTGACACTGATCCGGACGATTCTAAATCGCAAACCGGATACGTGATTACATTAAACGGTGGAGCTGTTAGTTGGTGCAGTTCTAGACAAAGCGTTGTGGCGGGATCTACATGTGAAGCGGAGTACAGAGCTGCTTCAGAAGCAACAAACGAAGGACTCTGGATGAAGGAGTTCATATCCAATCTAGGTGTCATACCTAGTGCATCGGGTCCAATGAAAATCTTTTGTGACAATACTGGTGCAATTGCCTTGGCAAAGGAATCCAGATTTCACAAGAGAACCAAGCACATCAAGAGACGCTTCAATTCCATCCGGGATCTAGTCCAGGTGGGAGACATAGAGATTTGCAAGATACATACGGATCTGAATGTTGCAGACCCGTTGACTAAGCCTCTTCCACGAGCAAAACATGATCAGCACCAAAGCTCCATGGGTGTTAGAATCATTACTGTGTAATCTAGATTGTTGACTCTAGTGCAAGTGGGAGACTGAAGGAAATATGCCCTAGAGGCAATAATAATGTAATTATTTTATTTCCTTATATCATGATAAATGTTTATTATTCATGCTAGAATTGTATTATCCGAAAACATAATACTTGTGTGAATACATAGACAAACTAAACGTCACTAGTATGCCTCTACTTGACTAGCTCGTTAATCAAAGATGGTTATGTTTCCTAACCATAGACATGTGTTGTCATTTGATTAACGAGATCACATTATTAGGAGAATGATGTGATTGACATGACCCATTCCATTAGCTTAGCACCCGATCGTTTAGTATGTTGCTATTGCTTTCTTCATGACTTATACATGTTCCTATGACTATGAGATTATGCAACTCCCGTTTACAGGAGGAACACTTTGTGTGCTACCAAACGTCACAACATAAATGGGTGATTATAAAGGAGCTCTACAGGTGTCTCCAAAGGTAAATGTTGGGTTGTCGTATTTCGAGATTAGGATTTGTCACTCTGATTGTCGGAGAGGTTTCTCTGGGCCCTCTCGGTAATACACATCACATAAGCCTTGCAAGCATTGCAACTAATGAGTTAGTTGCGAGATGATGTATTACGAAACGAGTAAAGAGACTTGCCGGTAACGAGATTGAACTAGGTATTGAGATACCGACGATCGAATCTCGGGCAAGTAACATACCGATGACAAAGGGAACAATGTATGTTGTTATGCGGTCTGACCGATAAAGATCTTCATAGAATATGTGGGAGCCAATATGAGCATCCAGGTTCCGCTATTGGTTATTGACCAGAGACATGTCTCGGTCATGTCTGCATTGTTCTTGAACCCATAGGGTCCGCACGCTTAAGGTTTCGATGACAGTTATATTATGAGTTTATGAGTTTTGATGTACCGAAGTTATTTCGGAGTCCCGGATGTGATCACGGACATAACGAGGAGTCTCGAAATGGTTGAGACATAAAGATTGATATATTGGACGGCTATGTTCGGACACCGGAAGTGTTTCGGGTGATTTCGGAGAAAACTGGAGTACCGGA
>NC_041384.1:167562956-167589043 GCF_002162155.2 Triticum dicoccoides
GAGAGAAGGGCAGCCAGGGTGGGCCGCGTGCCTCCTCCCCCGTTGGTCCGAATTGGACTAGGAGAGGGGGCGGCGCCCCCTCTTTCCTTCTCCCTCCCCACTTCCTTCCCACTCCTAGTAGGAGTCCTACTCCTACTAGGAGGAGGACTCCTCCTTGGCGCGCCTATAGGGCCGGCCGGCCTCCTCCCCTTGCTCCTTTATATACGGGGGCAGGGGAACCCCATAGACACACAAGTTGATCCACGTGATCGTTTTCTTAGCCGTGTGCGGTGCCTCCTTCCACCATAATCCTCGATAATATTGTAGTGGTGCTTAGGCGAAGCCCTGCGACGGTAGAACATCAAGATCGTCTCCACGCTGTTGTGCTGACGGAACTCTTCCCCGACACTTTGCTGGATCGGAGTCCGGGGATCGTCATCGAGCTGAACGTGTGCTAAAACTCAGAGGTGTCATAGTTTCGGTGCTTGATCGGTCGGGCCGTGAAGACGTACGACTACATCAACTGCGTTGTCATAACGCTTCCGCTATCGGTCTACGAGGGTACGTAGACTACACTCTCCCCTCTTGTTGCTATGCATCACCATGATCTTGCGTGTGCGTAGGAATTTTTTTGAAATTACTACGTTCCCCAACAAAACTCTCCCTCAACACTCAGCTGGATCGGAGTTCGAGGGACGTCATTGGGCTGAACGTGTGCTGAACTCTAAGATGACGTACGTTTGGTACTTGATCGGTCGGATCGTGAAGACGTACGACTACATCAACCGCGTTATGCTAACGCTTCCGCTTTCGGTCTACGAGGGTACGTGGACAACACTCTCCCCTCTCGTTGCTATGCATCACCATGATCTTGCGTGTGCGTAGGAATATTTTTGAAATTACTATGTTCCCCATTAGTGGCATCCGAGCCAGGTTTATGCGTAGATGTCATATGCACGAGTAGAACACAAGTGAGTTGTGGGTGATACAAGTCATACTGCTTACCAGCATGTCATACTTTGGTTCGGCGGTATTGTTGGATGATGCGGTCTGGACCGACATTACGCGTACGCTTACGCGAGACTGGTTCTACCGACGTGCTTTGCACACAGGTGGCTGGCGGGTGTCAGTTTCTCCAACTTTAGTTGAACCGAGTGTGGCTACGCCCGGTCCTTGTGAAGGTTAAAACAGCACCAACTTGACGAACTATCGTTGTGGTTTTGATGCGTAGGTAAGAATGGTTCTTGCTCAGCCCGTAGCAGCCACATAAAATTTGCAACGACAAAGTAGAGGACGTCTAACTTGTTTTTGCAGGGCATGTTGTGATGTGACATGGTTAAGACATGATGCTAAATTTTATTGTATGAGATGATCATGGTTTGTAACCGAGTTATCGACAACTGGGAGGAGCCATATGGTTGTCGCTTTATTGTATGCAATGCAATCGCCCTATAATGCTTTACTTTATCACTAAGCAGTAGCGATAGTCGTAGAAGCATAAGATTGGCGAGACGACAACGATGCTACGATGGAGATCAAGGTGCCGCACGGGTGACGATGGTGATCATGACGGTGCTTCGGAGATGGAGATCACAAGCACAAGATGATGATGGCCATATCATATCACTTATATTGATTGCATGTGATGTTTATCTTTTATGCATCTTATCTTGCTTTGATTGACGGTAGCATTATAAGATGATCCCTCACTAAATTATCAAAGTATTAGTGTTCTCCCTGAGTATGCACCGTTGCGAAAGTTCTTCGTGCTGAGACACCACGTGATGATCGGGTTTGATAGGCTCTACGTTCAAATACAACAGGTGCAAAACAGTTGCACACACAGAATACTCAGGTTAAACTTGACGAGCCTAGCATATAACAGATATGGCCTCGGAACATGGAGACCGAAAGGTCGAGCATGAATCATATAGTAGATATGATCAACATAGTGATGTTCACCGTTGAAACTACTCCATCTCACGTGATGATCAGACATGGTTTAGTTGATATGGATCACGTGATCACTTACAGGATTAGAGGGATGTCTATCTAAGTGGGAGTTCTTAAGTAATATGATTAATTGAACTTAAATTTATCATGAACTTAGTACCTGATAGTATCTTGCTTGTCTATGTTGATTGTAGATAGATGGCCCGTGTTGTTGTTCCGTTAAATTTTAATGTGTTCCTTGAGAAAGAAAAGTTGAAAGATGATGGTAGCAATTACACGGACTGGGTCCGTAACTTGAGGATAATCCTCATTGCTGCACAAAAGAGTTACGTCCTGGAAGCACCGCTAGGTGTACCACCTGCGCCAGCAACTGCAGACATTATGAATGCCTGGCAGTCACGTGTTGATGACTACTCGATATTTCAGTGTGCCATGCTTTACGGCTTAGAATAGGGACTTGAACAACGTTTTGAACATCATGGAGCATATGAGATGTTCCAGGAGTTGAAGTTAATATTTCAAAAGAATGCCCGGATTGAGAGATATGAAGTCTCCAATAAGTTCTACAGTTGCAAGACGGAGGAGAATAGTTCTGTCAGTGAGCATATTCTCAAGATGTCTGGGTACTGCAATCACTTGATTCAACTCGGAGTTAATCTTCTGGATGATAGCGTCATTGACAGAATTCTCCAATCACTGCCACCAAGCTACAAGAGCTTCGTGATGAACTATAATATGCAAGGGATGGTTAAGACAATTCCCGAGCTCTTCGCAATGCTAAAGGCTGCGGAGGTAGAAATCAAGAAGGAGGATCAAGTGTTGATGGTCAATACCACCAGTTTCAAGAACAAGGGCAAAGGGAAGAAGAAGGGGAACTTCAAGAAGAACAACAAGCAAGTTGCTGCTCAGGAGAAGAAACCCAAGTTTGGACCTAAGCCTGAGAGTGAGTGCTTCTACTGCAAGCAGACAGGTCACTGGAAGCAGAACTGCCCCAAGTATTTGGCGGATAAGAAGGATGGCAAGGTGAACAAAGGTATATGTGATATACATGTTATTGATGTGTACCTTACTAATGCTCGCAGTAGCACCTGGGTATTTGATACTGGTTCGCTTGCTAATATCTGCAACTCGAAACAGGGGCTACGGATTAAGCGAAGATTGGCTAAGGACGAGGTGACGATGCGCGTGGGAAATGGTTCCAAAGTCGATGTGATCGCATTCGGCACGCTACCTCTACATCTACCTTCGGGATTAGTATTAGACCTAAATAATTGTTATTTGGTGCCAAAGTTGAGCATGAACATTATATCTGGATCTTGTTTGATACGAGACGGTTATTCATTTAAATCGGAGAATAATGGTTGTTTTATTTATATGAGTAATATCTTTTATGGTCATGCACCCTTGAAGAGTGGTCTATTTTTGTTGAATCTCGATAGTGGTGATACACATATTCATAATATTGAAGCCAAAAGATGCAGAGTTGATAATGATAGTGCAACTTATTTGTGGCACTGCCGTTTAGGTCATATCGGTGTAAAACACATGAAGAAACTCCATACAGATGGACTTTTGGAACCACTTGATTATGAATCACTTGGTACTTGAGAACCGTGCCTCACTAAAACGCTGTCCTCCGGTACTATGGAGAGAGCAACAAATTTGTTGGAGATCATACATACAGATGTATGTGGTCCGATGAATGTTGAGGCTCATGGCGGATATCGTTATTTTCTCACCTTCACAGATGATTTAAGCAGATATGGGTATATCTACTTAATGAAACATAAGTATGAAACGTTTGAAAAGTTCAAAGAATTTCAGAGTGAAGTTGAAAATCATCGTAACAAGAAAATAAAGTTTCTACGATCTGATCGTGGAGGAGAATATTTGAGTTATGAGTTTGGTCTTCATTTGAAACAATGCGGAATAGTTTCGCAACTCATGCCACTCGGAACACCACAGCGTAATGGTGTGTCCGAACGTCGTAATCGTACTTTACTAGATATGGTACGATCTATGATGTCTCTTACTGATTTACCGCTATTGTTTTGGGGTTATGCTTTAGAGACGGCCCCATTCACGTTAAATAGGGCACCATCGAAATCCGTTGAGACGACGCCTTATGAACTATGGTTTGGCAAGAAACCAAAGTTGTCGTTTCTGAAAGTTTGGGGCTGCGATGCTTATGTGAAAAAGCTTCAACCTAATAAGATCGAACCCAAATTGGAGAAATGTGTCTTCATAGGTTACCCAAAGGTGACTGTTGGGTACACCTTCTATCACAGATTCGAGGGCAAAACTTTTGTTGCTAAATTTGGAGTTTTTCTAGAGGAGTTTCTCTCGAAAGAAGTGAGTGGGAGGAAAGTAGAACTTGATGAGGTAACTGTACCTGCTCCCTTATTGGAAAGTAGTTCATCGCAGAAACCGGTTTCCGCGACACCTACACCAATAAGTGGAGAAGTTAATGATGATGATCATGAAACTTCAGATCAAGTTGTTGCTGAACCTCGTAGGTCAACTAGAGTAAGATCCGCACCAGAGTGGTACGGTAATCCTGTTCTGGAAGTTATGTTACTAGACCATGACGAACCTACGAACTATGAAGAAGCAATGGTGAGCCCAGATTCCGCAAAATGGCTTGAGGCCGTGAAATTTGAGATGGGATCCATGTATGAGTACGAAGTGTGGAGTTTGGTTGACTTGCCCGTTCATCGGCAAGCAATTGAGAATAAATGGATCTTCAAGAAGAAGACTGACGCTGACGGTAATGTTACTGTCTATAAACCTCGACTTATTGCGAAAGGTTTTCGACAAGTTCAAGGGATTGACTACGATGAGACCTTCTCACCCGTAGCGATGCTTAAGTCTGTCTGAATCATGTTAGCAATTGCCGCATTTTATGATTATGATATTTGGCTAATCGATGTCAAAACTGCATTCCTGAATGGATTTCTGGAAGAAGAGTTGTATATGATGCAACCGGAAGGTTTTGTTGATCCAAAGGGAGCTAAGAAAGTATGCAAGCTCCAGTGATCCATTTATGGACTGGTGCAAGCCTCTCGGAGTTGGAATAAATGCTTTGATAGTGTGATCAAAGCATTTGGTTTTGTACAGACTTTTGGAGAAGCCTGTATTTAAAAGAAAGTGAGTGGGAGCTCTGTAGCATTTATGATATTATATGTGGATGACATATTGTTGATTGGAAATGATATAGAATTTCTGGATAGCATAAAGGGATACTTGAATAAGAGTTTTTCAATGAAAGACCTCGGTGAAGCTGCTTATATATTGGGCATCAAGATCTATAGAGATAGATCAAGACGCTTCATTGGACTTTCACAAAGCACATACCTTGACAAAGTTTTGAAGAAGTTCAAAATGGATCAAGCAAATAAATGGTTCTTGCCTGTGTTACAAGGGGTGAAGTTGAGTAAGACTCAATGCCCGACCACTGCAGAAGATAGAGAGAAAATGAAAGATGTTCCCTATGCTTCAGTCATAGGCTCTATCATGTATGCATTGCTGTGTACTGGACCTGATGTGTGCCTTGCTATAAGTCTAGAAGGGAGGTACCAAAGTAATCCAGGAGTGGATCACTGGACAGCGGTCAAGAACATCCTGAAATACCTGAAAAGGACTAAGGATATGTTTCTCGTTTATGGAGGTGACAAAGAGCTCATCGTAAACGGTTACGTTGATGCAAGCTTTGACACTGATCCGAACGATTCTAAATCGCAAACCGGATACGTGTTTACATTGAAAAGTGGAGCTGTCAGTTGGTGCAGTTCTAAACAAAGTGTCGTGGCGGGATCTACGTGTGAAGCGGAGTACATAGCTGCTTCGAAAGAAGCAAATGAAGGAGTCTGGATGAAGGAGTTCATATCCGATCTAGGTGTCATACCTAGTGCATTGGGTCCAATGAAAATCTTTTGTGACAATACTGGTGCAATTGCCTTGGCGAAGGAATCCAGATTTCACAAGAGAACCAAGCACATCAAGAGACGCTTCAATTCCATCCGGGATTTAGTCCAGGTGGGAGACATAGAAATTTGCAAGATACATACGGATCTGAATGTTGCAGACCCGTTGACTAAGCCTCTGCCACGAGCAAAACATGATCAGCACCAAGGCTCCATGGGTGTTAGAATCATTACTGTGTAATCTAGATTATTGACTCTAGTGCAAGTGGGAGACTCAAGGAAATATGCCCTAGAGGCAATAATAAAGTTATTATTTATTTCCTTATATCATGATAAATGTTCATTATTCATGCTAGAATTGTATTAACCGGAAACATAATACATGTGTGAATACATAGACAAACAAAGTGTCACTAGTATGCCTCTACTTGACTAGCTCATTGATAAAAGATGGTTAAGTTTCCTAGCCATTGACATGGGTTTTCATTTGATTAACGGGATCACATCATTAGGAGAATGATGTGATTGACTTGACCCATTCCGTTAGCTTAGCACTCGATCGTTTAGTATGTTGCTATTGCTTTCTTCATGACTTATACATGTTCCTATGACTATGAGATTATGCAACTCCCGTTTACTGGAGGAACACTTTGTGTGCTACCAAATGTCACAACGTAACTGGGTGATTATAAAGGTGCTCTACAGGTGTCTCCGAAGGAACTTGTTGAGTTGGCGTATTTCGAGATTAGGATTTGTCACTCTGATTGTCGGAGAGGTATCTCTGAGCCCTCTCGGTAATGCACATCACTTAAGCCTTGCAAGCATTGCAACTAATGAGTTAATTGCGGGATGATGTATTACGGAACGAGTAAAGAGACTTGCCGGTAACGAGATTGAACTAGGTATTGAGATACCAATGATTGAATCTCAGGCAAGTAACATACCGATGACAAAGGCAATGACGTATGTTGTTATGCGGTCTGACCGATAAAGATCTTCATAGAATATGTGGGAGCCAATATGAGCATCCAGGTTCCGCTATTGGTTGTTGACCGGAGATGTGTATCGGTCATGTCTACATAGTTCTCGAACCCGTAGAGTCCGCGCGCTTAACGTTTCGATGACAGTTATATTATGAGTTTATATGTTTTGATGTACCGAAGGTTGTTCGGAGTCCCAGATGTGATCACGGACATGAAGAGGAGTCTAGAAATGGTCGATACATGAAGATTGATATTGGAAGCCTATGTTTGGATATCGGAAGTGTTCCGGGTGAAATCGCGATTTTACCGGAGTACAGGGAGGTTACCGGAACCCTCCCGGGAAGTTAATGGGCCATAGTGGGCCTTAGTGGAAGAGAGGAGAGGCGGCCAGGGCAAGGGCCGCGCGTCCCCCCTAGTCCGAATAGGACAAAGAGAGGGGGGCGACGCCCCCCCCCCTTTCCTTCTTCTCCTCCACCTCTTTCCCCACCAAGTCCTAATCCAACTAGGAAAAGGGAGGGAGTCCTACTCCCGGTGGGAGTAGGACTCCTCCTGGCCCGCCCCCTCTCTTGGCCGGCCACACCCCCCTTGCTCCTTTATATACAGGGGCAGGGGGCACCCTAGAGACACAACAATTGATCATTTGATCTTTTAGCCGTGTGCGGTGCCCCCCACCACCATAGTCCACCTCGATAATACTGTAGCGGTGCTTAGGCGAAGCCCTGCGTCGGTAGAACGTCATCATCGTCTCCACGCCGTCGTGCTGAGGAAACTCTCCCTCAACACTCGGCTGGATCGGAGTTCGAGGGACGTCATCGGGCTGAACGTGTGCTGAACTCGGAGGTGTCGTGCGTTAGGTACTTGATCGGTCGGATCGTGAAGACGTACGACTACATCAACTACGTTGTGCTAACGCTTCCCCTTTTGGTCCACGAGGGTACGTGGATAACACTCTCCCCTCTCGTTGCTATGCATCACCATGATCTTGCGTGTGCGTAGGATTTTTTTTGAAATTACTACATTCCCCATCATATCTTTTATGGTCATGCACCCTTGATGAGTGGTCTATTTTTACTAAATCTTGATAGTAGTGATACACATGTTCATAGTATTGAAGCCAAAAGATATAAGTTTAATAATGATAGCGCAACTTATTTGTGGCACTGCCGTTTAGGTCATATTGGTGTAAATCACATGAAGAAACTCCATACAGATGGGCTTTTGGAATCACTTGATTATGAATCACTTGATGCTTGTGAACCATGCCTCATGGGCGAGATGACTAAGACTCCATTTTCCGGAATAATGGAGCGAGCAACAGACTTGTTGGAAATAATACATACTGATGTATGCGGTCCGATGAGTGTTGAGGCTTGCGGCGGGTATCGTTATTTTCTTACATTCACAGATGATTTAAGCAAATATGAGTATATCTATTTGATGAAACATAAGTCTGAAATCTTTGAAAAGTTCAAAGAATTTCAGAGTGAAGTGGAAAATCATCGTAAAAAGAAAATAAAATTTCTACGATCATATCGTGGAGGAGAATATTTGAGTTACGAGTTTGGTTTTCATTTGAAACAATGGGGAATAGTTTCGCAACTCACGCTGATGTCTACTACACAACCTTCTTCTTGTAGACATTGTTGGGCCTCCAAGTGCAGAGGTTTGTAGGATAGTAGCAAATTTCCCTCAAGTGGATGACCTAAGGTTTATCAATCCGTAGGAGGTGTAGGATGAAGATGATCTCTCTCAAGCAACCCTGCAACCAAATAACAAAGAGTCTCTTGTGTCCCCAACACACCCAATACAATGGTAAATTGTATAGGTGCACTAGTTCGGCGAAGAGATGGTGATATAAGTGCAATATGGATGGTAGATAAAGGTATTTGTAATCTGAAAATATAAAAACAGCAAGGTAACTAATGATAAAAGTGAGTGTAAACGGTATTGCAATGATAGGAAATAAGGCCTAGGGTTCATACTTTCGCTAGTGTAAGTTCCCTCAACAATGATAACATAATTGGATCACATAACTATCCCTCAACATGCAACAAAGAGTCACTCCAAAGTCACTAATAGCGGAGAACGAACGAAGAGATTATGGTAGGGTACGAAACCACCTCAAAGTTATTCTTTCCAATCAATCCGTTGGGCTATTCCTATAAGTGTCACAAACAGCCCTAGAGTTCGTACTAGAATAACACCTTAAGACACAAATCAACCAAAACCCTAATGTCACCTAGATACTCCAATGTCACCTCAAGTATCTGTGGGTATGATTATACGATATGCATCACACAATCTCAGATTCATCTATTCAACCAACACATAGAACCTCAAAGAGTGCCCCAAAGTTTCTACCAGAGAATTATGACGAAAACGTGTGCCAACCCCTATGCATAGGTTCATGGGCGGAACCTGCAAGTTGATCACCAAAACATACATCAAGTGAATCACGTGATATCCCATTGTCACCACAGATATCCACAGCAAGACATACATCAAGTGTTCTCAAATCTTTAAAGACTCAATCCGATAAGATAACTTCAAAGGGGAAACTCAATCCATTACAAGAGAGTAGAGGGGGGAAGAAACATCATAGGATCCAAATATAATAGCAAAGCTCACAATACATCAAGATCGTGCCAAATCAAGAACACGAGAGAGAGAGACAGAGAGAGAGAGAGATCAAACACATAGCTACTGGTACATACCCTCAGCCCCGAGGGAGAACTACTCCCTCCTCGTCATGGAGAGCACCGGGATGATAGATGGCCACCGGAGAGGGATTGCCCCCTCCGGCAGGGTGCCGGAACGGGTCTAGATTGGCTTTCGGTGGCTATGGAGGCTTCTAGCGGCGGAACTCCCGATCTAATCTCTGTTCTGGAAGTTTTACGATACGTAGGTATATATGGGTGAAAGGAGTACGTCGGTGGACCGAAGGGGGGCCACGAGGCATGGGGGCGCGCCCCAGGGGGGTGGGCGCGCCCCTACCCTCGTGAGCACCTCCTTCATCTTCTGACGTAGGGTCCAAGTCTATCTGGTAGGTTTCCTTCCAAAAATAACTTCTCCAGTTGATTTCGTTCCTTTTCGACTCCGTTTGATAGTCCTTTTCTTCGAAACACTGAAATAGGCATAAAACAGCAAATCTGGGCTGGGCCTCCGGTTAATAGGTTAGTCCCAAAAATAATATAAAAGTGGAAAATAAAGCCCAATATTTCCCAAAACAGTAGATAATATAGCATGGAGCAATCAAAAATTATAGATACGTTGGAGATGTATCAAGCATCCCCAAGCTTAATTCCTGCTCGTCCTCGAGTAGGTAAATGATAAAAAGATAATTTTTGATGTGGAATGCTAGTTGGCATAATTTCAATGTAATTCTTCTTACTTGTGATATAAATATTCAGATCCGAAAGATTCAAGACAAAAGTTCATATTGACATAAAAGTAATAATACTTCAAGCATACTAATAAAGCAATTACGTCTTCTCAAAATATCATGGCCAAAGAAAGCTATCCCTACAAAATCATATAGTCTGGCTATGCTCTATCTTCACCACACAAAGTATTTAAATAATGCACAACCCCGATGACAAGCCAAGCAATTGTTTCATACTTTTGATGTTCTCAAACTTTTTCAATCTTCACGCAATATATGAGCTTGAGCCATGGACATAGCACTATAGGTGGAATAGAATGGTGGGTGTGGAGAAGACAAAAAAGGAGAAGATAGTCTCACATCAACTAGGCGTATCAATGGGCTATGGAGATGCCCATCAATAAATATCAATGTGAGTGAGTAGGGATTACCATGCAACGGATGCACTAGAGCTATAAGTATATGAAAGCTCATCAAAAGAAACTAAGTGGGTGTGCATCCAACTTGCTTGCTCATGAAGACCTAGGGCATTTTGAGGAATCCCATCATTGGAATATACAAGCCAAGTTCTATAATGAAAGATTCCCACTAGTATATGAAAGTGACAACATAGGAGACTCTTTATCATGAAGATCATGGTGCTACTTTGAAGCACAAGTGTGGTAAAAGGATAGTAGCATTGTCCCTTCTCTATTTTTCTCTCATTTTTTTATTTGGGCCTTTTCTCTTTTTTATGGCCTCTTTTCTTTCTCTGAGAAATGTGTACATAGGAACCCAAAAGAGACTGTTGGGTACACCTTCTATCACAGATCCGAAGGCAAGATATTCGTTGCTAAGAATGGATCCTTTCTAGAGAAAGAGTTTCTCTCAAAAGAAGTGAGTGGGAGGAAAGTAGAACTTGATGAGGTAATTGTACCTGCTCCCTTATTGGAAAGTAGTTTATCACAGAAATTAGTTCCAGTGATTCCTACACCAGTAAGTGAGGAAGCTAATGATGATGATCATGAAACTTCTGATCAAGTTACTACCGAACCTCATAGGTCAACCAGAGTAAGATCTGCACCAGAATGGTACGGCAATCCTGTTCTGGAAGTCATGTTACTTGACCATGACGAACCTACGAACTATGAGGAAGCGATGATGAGCCCAGATTCCGCAAATGGCTTGAGGCCATGAAATCTGAGATGGGGTCCATGTATGAAAACAAAGTGCTGACTTTGGTTGACTTGCCCGTTGATCGGCAAGCCATAGAGAATAAATGGATCTTCAAGAAGAAGACTGACACTGACGGTAATATTACTGTCTATAAAGCTCGACTTGTTGCAAAAGGTTTTCGACAAGTTCAAGGAGTTGACTACTATGAGACCTTGTCACCCGTAGCGATTCTTAAGTCCATCCGAATCATGTTAGCAATTGCCGCATTTTATGATTATGAAATTTGGCAAATGGATATCAAAACTGCATTCCTTAATGGATATGTTAAAGAAGAGTTATATATGATGCAACCAGAAGATTTCGTCGATCCAAAAGGTGCTAACAAAGTGTGCAAGCTCCAGCGATCCATTTATGGACTGGTGCAAGCCTCTCGGAGTTGGAATATACGCTTTGATGGTTTTATACAGACTTTTGGAAAAGTATGTATTTACAAGAAAGTGAGTGGGAGCTGTATAGCATTTCTGATACTAGTAAGCTTGCACGTGCAATGCACGTCTCAGCTATAATACATTAATTTTAGGAAAACGATTCTGCCCAGCCGGTCGCACGCGTAGTCGTTGGATCATGAGAGATTGTGCGTGTCCCCTCGTCGCCCAATTCACCATCTCTCTCGTCCTCTTGTTTTGCTCACTCTCACCTCTTATCCTCTTGTTGCTCACCCGTTCCCCTCCCCTAGCTCCACAACTCCCCTGGGAGCTGTAAGCAAGCAAGCAAGGGTGAGGTATACAGAGGCGGAAGCGAAGGAAAGGCAGGGGACGCATGGGGACGCGGGACGCGGAGGCAGGGGCAGAGTCAATCACGTGCTTGGGGTGTTGGTGAACGAAACAAGGACGTGAAATTCAATAGTTGCAATCATTGAAATCGGGCGGCTATGCGGCGACCGGCCCAAATTTGGGCCGGTGAGCCAGCGCCTAGCTCAGCCTTAGTTCTATCGTAAAATAGACCTACATTTTTGAAAATTTTAATTCTCATGCAAAGTACGTATAATTCCTAATTACGGAGACATAAAAATGACTGGAAATATTGTGTTTAGGAATTAAGATTCCTCGTCCATTGCTTAGCAACTATGGAGAGCATTGACTTGACTAATTGGTAGAGTATCAATTCCATGTTTTAGCATGGAGTATATGACATCATAAACTACAAGCCAATCTATCTAGGTCCCAAACTGAAATTCAAGTACATACTAATGTTTTACATAGGCGAATCAAGGAACATAATCCAAATACAAGTGCTTGTTATGCTCTAGCTATAAACTGTACGGCTAAAAGTATATGATCTGCATGTCATAAAAAGTACTACCTCTGATCCATATTACTTGTCGCTGAAACGAATGTATCTAGACGTATTTCATTGCTGGATACATCTGTTTGAGCTACAACTAATTACTTGTCACTGAAATGGATGTATCTAGACGTATTTCATTGCTGGATATATCTGTTTGAGCTACAACTAATTTGTATTGGAGGCAGTGCATGATCTGAAGACATGGACTACAAACTGATTGAGAATGACACTTGAACAAAGACAGAATGGGAACCAAAGGGTTTACCTTGATGGAAAAGTTAGTCAAAGAACATGAATTTGGTTGAGCGCAAGATGGTTCCTGGCCTGAACAAGAAGAAATCAAAGGAGAAAAATGTGTTTTCTCGCTGAGCTATCCATTTAAATTTTATTACACTTTTGTAAGTGTTGCAACTAAAATGCATGAAGGTGGCTAAATTTGGGAAGAAAACCTTTTGATATCTCTCGACAAATAAATATCACTCCACAGATGAGAGATTTACAAATTCTACAATTGACAGAGATAGACTGGGCATTCAGTCATTCACCAACATCATCACGAAAATCCTTTACATCCATTGACTCTGTTAAGCTGGCCAGGTAGCTGAACTTGAGAAAAGCACAATGTTTATGAAACCAGATTTAAAATGTGCAGAGTAAAAGATTATTAAATCATGCTTTGCATCATCACAACAGAATCTTATGTAGTACCTTATGAATACGCAATGTGTAAAAATAATGAAACACGTGAGAATACAGTTGCAAGTAATTTTACTTGAGCAGAAATAAAGATCCCAAACTTGTAGTATGGTTCCAAACATAGAATTACGAAAGAGGAAGATTTTGGCCCAATCCTCCACCTCTTATGCCAAATTGATTCGGGTAGGAGCTGAAGTACTGTATTGCTAGCACAATCAAAAGGTAATACCAATTTTTGAACTATAGAGTCAGAGTGCTAAATCACAAATTAGTGCATGTCTGCTGCTGAACTCCGCCTATTTCTTCACGGAGCTTTGTGGCAGCTTTCTATCTCCATGGTGCTTCCCAAGCCCCAGCTTTGAGGTCTGTACATGGAGGAGAAGCATGGAAAGTGAAGGAAGAACTGGAGGTAAAGAAATCAAAAGGATAAATAGTTCACCTAGGCTTGGGGCGACGATGGCATGGCCATGGAGAAGAGACCTAGCAATAGACCCTAAAAATCCCATATATTTACATGAAAACAGGACCTGTCAAGAAATGAACTGACACCATAATATTTTGAACTAGAATCAAAAATCATTTCCCTTTCTTGGCTAAGTGAAAGGAAGCTTCTATATAAAACAGTTGTTTCACCAAATAACTAATATCATCAAGAAACCTTTCTTTCTATCGTGTTTTCACATGCATACGTGATGCATAGCAGTGCACCATTACATAAGAACTAGAGCGTGAATTTACACGACTCCATTACTCTCCAGATGTAGGCAATGGCTCCTATAAGTGTGCAATTCCTACAACGCAGTTTTTTGACAGAACCTCGTCAGAGGGCCAGGTGCTCCGACTTTGCATTATAGAAGAAGAGAGGTGATCCAGTTTATGAGGAAAACCGGATCGAAAACCTAACTGAGTGCCCCAGTTCATGAGGAAAACCAGACCCAAAAAACCGCACACGCAATGAACCCTTGCCGACCACACGACCCAAGGCAACATTGCAACAAACACACACCCGACTCCGGAGCCACCGCTCCGACATCCCCCGCCCACACGAGAGCCACAATGCCACACAGTTCAGTCGCCTCATCGCCCTTGCTACACGAGACGACCGCCCGCAGACCACGAACGTTGTACCAAACATCCAAGGCCGTCGCCCCGACTTCTAGCCAGACCGACCCCACAGATCGTGTCGACCGAGCCGACGAACTGGCCACCCTCGCAACAGCAGGTCGCCACCCATGCCAAGCAAAACAGTGGACCTACCCCATAGGACCGTCGTTGCATGACCATCTGAGGCCGCCGCCTCGGCATACATCCACCATCCGGAGCCACCGCTCCGGCATCCACCGTCTTGGCATACCACCAGAAGCACAAAAGCCACAAGCGCCAACCGAACCTCGTCTCCAAAGATGGCGCCTCCAAAATGACGTCCAAGAAGATGTCGTCGCCATCCAATCTAGCAAACTAAATCTGGGTTTTCACTCGGAAGGCGAGGTTCCTTTGGTTGGAGGCATATTCCTACAATGCAGTTATATTCTAGACAAGGTCCTGATAAAGAACTTGAACACTACCTGAATCAAAAGGCGCTAATGATTAAAAATAGAAGGTGCTAGTGAAGTAAAATAATAGAAGGTGCTAATGATTTCTTGTTTCTGAACTGAAGTGCAAAATTTGAAACAACCGTTTTCAGTCGAGCATTGATGCAAACACTTATTGAGCACACATACAACACATCTGATTACCTGAGTGAACACACACGCACAGCACACATGCTGGCCAGCCGACCGCACATGCCCTTAGTCATCCATCCAACATGCATACCACGTCGGCAGTATCATGCACGCACAAGCCAGAATTTGCGGGGGGCACTGGACACTTGGGCGGCCATTGCAACGCCAAGTGAATAAACGATTACAGGCAGTGTGCTATAATGTGCCCCAGAAATCAGGCTTGCTCTACAGCCATCACTGCCGTGAGGACAGTTAGCCATCGCTCGTGCTCTACATCGTCCTAGTGCCCAATCCACCGGCCCGAGTGCTCAGCTTCAGTCCTTGCTCGCGTCCGTGGGGCAGCAGCCAAGCGGCGAGCGGTGACAGAGACCCGCCCTCACGCCGAGCGGCAAGCGGCGGTGCCGACGGTGACCCACGCCCGTGTTCATGGAGCAGCAGAGGTGGAGCGGTGGGGCGGCAGCAGGGTGTAGAAGTAGTGGTGCGTCATGTGCTCAAGGAAGAGCAGTTTCTTTTTTAGCCTAGGGAAGGTCAGTTTGATGACAACGAAGGGGTATGGTGGGATTAGTGGGCGATCGATGCGATGAGTGGGATTCGTGGCTTGTTGTGTTAAACACGGAAAGGTTTTCAACCTTTAGATCGCACGGATAGACGGTTGATATTGTTTGGATCCGCCCCTCTCGTGCTTTTATAGTGGTAGTAGATTATATGTGGATGACATATTGCTGATCGGAAATGATACTGAATTTCTAAATAGCATAAAAGGATACTTGAATAAGAATTTTTCAATGAAAGACCTCGGTGAAGCTACTTATATATTGGGCATCAAGATCTATAGAGATAGATCAAGGCACTTAATTGGGCTTTTACAAAGCACATACCTTGATAAAGTTTTGAATAATTTCAAAATGGATCAAGCAAAGAAAGGGTTCTTGCCTATGTTACAAGGTGTGAAGTTGAGTCAGACTCAATGCCCGACCACTTCAGAAGATAGAGAGAAAATGAAAGTCATTCCATATGCTTCAGCCATAGGTTCTATCATGTATGCAATACTGTGTACCAGACCTGATGTGTGCCTTGCTATTAGTTTAGCAGGGAGGTACCAAAGTAACCGGAGTGGATCACTGGACAGCGGTCAAAAACATCCTGAAATACCTAAAAAGGACTAAGGATATGTATCTCGTTTATGGAGGTGACAAAGAGCTCGTCGTAAACGGTTACGTGGATGAAAGCTTTGACACTCATCCGGATTACTCTAAGTCACAAACCAGATACGTATTTTTATTGAATGGTGGAGGTGTCAGTTGGTGCAGTTCCAAGCAGAGCGTCGTGGCGGGATACATGTGAAGCAGAGTACATAGCTGCTTCGGGAGGAGCAAATGAAGGAGTCTGGATGAAGGAGTTCATATCCAATCTAGGTGTCATACCTAGTGCATCGGGTCCAATGAAAATCTTTTGTGACAATACTGGTGCAATTGCCTTGGCAAAGGAATCCAAATTTCACTAGAGAACCAAGCACATCAAGAGACGCTTCAATTCCATCCGCGATCAAGTCAAGGAGGGAGACATAGAGATTTGCAAGATACATACGGATCTGAATGTTGCAGACCCGTTGACTAAGCCTCTCTCACGAGCAAAACATGATCAACACCAAGACTCCATGGGTGTTAGAATCATTACTGTGTAATCTAGATTATTGAATCTAGTGCAAGTGGGAGATTGAAGGAAATATGCCCTAGAGGCAATAATAAAGTTGTTATTTATATTTCCTTATATCATGATAAATGTTTATTATTCATGCTAGAATTGTATTAACCGGAAACTTAGTACATGGGTGAATACATAGACAAACAGAGTGTCACTAGTATGTCTCTACTTGACTAGCTCGTTAATCAAAGATGGTTAAGTTTCCTAACCATAGACATGAGTTGTCATTTGATGAACGGGATCACATCATTAGAGAATGATGTGATTGTCTTGACCCATCCGTTAGCTTAGCACTATAATCCTTCAGTTTATTGCTATTGCTTTCTCCATAACTTATACATGTTCCTATGACTATGAGATTATGCAACTCCCGAATACCGGAGGAACACTTAGTGTGCTATCAAACGTCACACCGTAACTGGGTGACTATAAAGATGCTCTACAGGTGTCTCCGATAGTGTTTGTTGAGTTGGCATAGGTCAAGATTAGGATTTGTCACTCCATGTATCGGAGAGGTTTCTCTGGGCCCTCTCGGTAATGCACATCACTATAAGCCTTGAAAGCAATGTGACTAATGAGTTAGTTGCGAGATGATGCATTACAGAACGAGTAAAGAGACTTGTCGGTAATGAGATTGAACTAGGTATTGAGATATCGACGATCAAATCTCGGGCAAGTAACATACCGATGACAAAGGGAACAACGTATGTTGTTATGCAGTTTGACCGATAAAGATCTTCATAGAATATGTAGGAACCAATATGAGCATCGAGGTTCCGCTATTGGTTGTTGACCGGAGATGAGTCTCGGTCATTTCTACATAGTTCTCGAACCCGTAGGGTCCGCACGCTTAACGTTCGATGATGATCGGTATTATGAGTTTATGCGTTTTGATGTACCGAAGGTAGTTCGGAGTCCCGGATGTGATCACGGACATGACGAGGAGTCTCGAAATGGTCGAGGCATAAATATCGATATATTGGAAGGCTATGTTTGGACATCGGAATGGTTCCGGATGAGTTCGGGCATTTACCGGAGTACCGGGAGGTACCAGAACCCCCCGGGGAGTCAATGGGCCTTATTGGGCCTTAGTGGGAGAGAGGAGGAGGCGGCCAGGTGGAGGGCGCGCCCTCCCCAAGCCCAATCCGAATTGGGTGGGGGCCTGGCCCCCATTTCCTTCCCTTTCTCTCCCTCTTCCTTCTACTCCTACTCCTACTAGGAAGGGGGGAAACCTACTCCTACTGGGAGTAGGACTCCCCCCTTGGGGCGATCCATAGAGAGGGCTGGCCCTCCCCTCCTCCACTCCTTTATATACGGTGAAGGGGGTGAGGGAGTCCTAGATTAGGGGGTCATCGGGCGTCCGGGCTATGTGACGTGGGCCGGATTAATGGGCCATAGAGATACAAGACAGAAGACTTCCTCCCGTGTCTGGATGGGACTCTCCTTGGCATGGAAGGCAAGCTTAGCGTGCGGATGTGAATATTCCTTTCTCTGTAAACCGACTCTGTACAACCCTAGCCCCCTCCGGTATCTATATAAACCAGAGGGTTTTAGTCCGTAGAGGCAATCATAATCATACAGGCTAGACAATTAGGGTTTAGCCATTACGATCTCGTGGTAGATCAACTCTTGTAACCCTATACTCATCAAAGTCAATCAAGCAGGACGTAGGGTATTACCTCCATCAAGAGGGCCCGAACCTGGGTAAAACATCGTGTCCCTTGTCTCCTGTTACCATCAACTCTTAGACGCACAGGTCGGGACCCCCTAGCCGAGATCTGCCGGTTTTGGCACTGACATTGGTGCTTTCATTGAGAGTTCCGCTGTGTCGTCGCCAGAAGGTTCGATGGCTCCACCAGTCATCTACAACAAAGTTGCCCTGGGGAGGTCTTTCTCCCCGGCCAGATCTTTGTTTTCGGTGGCTTCACACTGTGGACCAACTCGCTTGGCCATCTAGAGCGGATTGACAGCTACACCCTAGGTCACCAGATTAGTTTTGGAAATCTGGATTATTTCGTTGATATCCGAGGAGACTTGATCTTCCCAAGGTTCACGACGCCAACCTCCTCTCTGGCCTTAATCTGGAGTGCGTCTCCAGGTCCGAAGACAGGATTCCCGAGCCCGCCAGACTCTTTACGGCTATTAAGCCTAGTACGGGAGAGCCGGAGGAAGCAGTATCATCGGCAATCATCATGAAGCCAGACTCCTCTCCGAACACTGGCCCCGAACCCTCAGAGTCATCATCGTGTGAGCTCAGCTAGAGTTCTCTTCTCGCTGCACTCCAGGAACTCTCTTCTCCCTGACCGAACCTCGCCTTTAAGTGAGGCTCTGGACTTAATGCGATCCCTCGTCATTAGAGAGGAGCTAAGTTCGAACCACGCCCAGCCCGGACTAGGGTCTGAGAGCGGGGAATTTTATGGCCCACCCACCACCCACTTCATAGCCACTATCGAGGACTTAACCGACATGCTCAATTTCGGCTCTGAAGACATCGACGGTATAGACGATGATGCCAGAGAAGAGCAGGCCCAAAACACGTCATTTACCAGACGATGGACGGCCACCTCTTCATATGACGTGTATATGGTGGATACACCCAAAGAGGGTAACAACAATAACGAGAAAAATCCAGTTGAGGATATACCTCCTGAGACTCAACCAAAGCGTCGACATCAGCGGCGCTGCTCTAAATCACGCCATGGAAAAGACAGCAATACTGGCACCGGAGAGAACAACACTCCGGACAACACCGAAGACCAAGAAGACCCCGTCGAGCCAACCTCCGAACAGGACGATCGGGAAGATGGGCAAATTCGCCCTGATGACCAGGATATAAACAAAGACTCAGAGGATAGTAATTATCTTGCACCCTCTGAGGAGGAGGTGAGCCTCGGCGACGAAGACTTTATCGTCCCCGAGGAACCCCTTCAGCAGGAACGCTTTAGGCGCAGGCTAATAGCAACTGCAAGGAGCCTGAAAAAGAAGCAACAACAGCTCCAAGCTGACCAAGATCTGCTCAACGACGGGTGGACTAATTTCCTGGCAGCCGAGGAATACGGCCTCGAGCGCCCAACGAAGAGTTACCTAAAGCGTAAGCTACTACCGCAATTCGACGATGAGGCGCTGGTGCCCATACCATCGCCGTGTAACGCAGCCGACCGACCACCACGTGGCCGTGACAAAACGGCAGCTCAAGCCGAATACCAGCCCATACTACCTCGCTGTAAAGGTAGAGACACAACAGCTCGGAAATATACTTACAACCTGCGGCAGGATTTGGAGACCAGATCGATCTACGGATCGCTGGGGCATGCTCCGACGCGCAAGGACGACTATCTAGCTGGGCACGACGGCCATAACCACGTCCGGGCCGAAAACCGCAGACGGACTCCATCTGAGCTACGTCGCAACGTGGCCCGCTATAGAGGCGCCGCACACCCCCTCTGCTTCACTGATGAAGTAATGGAACATGAATTCCCAGAAGGGTTTAAACCCGTGAATATCGAATCATATGATGGAACAACGGATCCCGTGGTATGGATTGAGGACTTTCTCCTCCATATTCATATGGCCCGCGGTGATGATCTTCACGCCATCAAATACCTCCCACTAAAACTAAAGGGACCAGCTCGGCACTGGTTAAATAGCCTGCCAGAAAACTCCATTGGCAGCTGGGAGGACCTAGAAGACGCCTTCCGCGACAACTTCCAGGGAACATACGTCCGACCTCCGGACACCGATGACTTAAGTCACATAGTTCAACAGCCCGGAGAGTCATCCAGGAAATTCTGGGCTAGGTTTCTAATTAAAAAGAACCAGATCGTCAACCGTCCGGATGACGAAGCCCTAGCGGCCTTTAAGCATAGCATTCGCGATGAATGGCTCACCTGGCACCTTGGCCAAGAAAAACCGAAGTCCACGGCAGCCCTCACGACACTTATGACCCGCTTTTGTGCGGGCGAAGATAGTTGGCTAGCCCGTAGTAGCAATAATGCATGCGAACCTGGCACTTCTGAAGCCATAAATAGCAACGGTAAGCTCCGACGCAACAGGCACAAGCGTCGGAACAACGGTGATAATACCAATGACACGACGGTTAACATCGGATTCAGCGGCTCCAAGCCCGGTCAGCAGAAGAAGCCATTCAAAAGAAACAATTCAGGCTCATCCAGCTTGGACAAAATCCTCGATCGACCATGTCAGATCCACGGCACCCCCGATAAACCTGCCAATCATACCAACAGAAGCTGTTGGGTCTTTAAGCAGGCCGGTAAGTTACATACCAAGGACAAAGAGAAGGGGTCGCCAAGTGAGGACAATGACGAGGAGCCCCGTCCACCGAACGCAGCGGGACAGAAGAAATCCCCCCTCCCCCCAAGTCAAAACGGTGAACATGATATACGTTACTCATATCCCCAAGAGGGAGCGCAAACGCGCACTTAGGGACGTCTATGCGATAGAGCCAGTCATCCCGAAATTCAATCCATGGTCATCTTGCCTGATCACTTTCGATCGCAGGGACCATCCGACCAGTATTCATCACGGCGGCTCAGCCGCACTGATCCTCGACCCAATCATTGATGGATTCCACCTCATGCGGGTCCTCATGGACGATGGCAGCAGCCTTAACCTGCTCTATCAGGACACAGTCCGCAAGATGGGCATCGACCCATCAAGGATCAAGCCCACCAAACTACCTTTAAAGGAGTAATACCGGGTGTAGAGGCTTGTTGCACGGGCTCAATCACATTGGAAGTTGTCTTCAGATCGCTGAACAACTTCCGAAGCGAAGACTTGATCTTCGACATCGTCCCCTTCCGCAGTGGCTATCACACACTGCTCGGACGAACTACATTTGCTCGCTTCAATGCGGTGCCACACTATGCCTATCTCAAACTTAAGATGACCGGGCCACGCGGTGTCATAACTATCAACAGAAACATGGAACGCTCCCTCCGTACCGAGGAGCACACCACGGCCCTGGCAACGGAAGTACAGGGCGGCCTTATCAAGCAGAACATCGATTCGACGGCCAAGCCCCCACACACTATTAAACGAGTCCGGATTACTCCGCAGCATGACAGTCCGACTCGTTAGGAGTCGGACTAGCAATTCGACCTCTGTCTCAGTCCCGACCAAACTGCGGCGTATGTACCACGCATACATAACTACACACTAAAAATACCATGGGCAAAGACGAAGGCATAACTCGATAATGGTCCACAATACGGCTCGACCTTATCCGGGTATTCATACTTTCCCTTTTTTCTTCTATCCTTTTCAGGTTTCTTTTCCACAAGCCCCTCAGGACGGCCTCATCATCGATCCTTACGAAGGATAAACACACCAAGGAGGCAAGCAACATAGACGTGTGGCGGAAACATCTAGATGATCTTTTTGACGATCACTTTTCCTATTTGAAGGACCCGCACGCAGCTTCCCCTTGTTCTTGGCATGTTAAATGGCCATGTTGCTTATTGCATTATTTGTACAAATATGCTTTGACATATCAATCAGATTATAATGGAAACAGTTTTCGGCCCAACATATGTGGCACTGGCTTACTCCTTCATTTTATTTAAACTTTTTTTGCACCCATACACTTTGGTACGACTTAACCCGCCAGGGGCTCCTTTGCGCTCCATAAGTTTCCAACAAGTCCGAACACTTTTTACAGTACAATTCGGTGCCCCGAATATTGCATTATATGCATCGGCTCCAAATCATGTCTTTGGTCCATAGTTGGGTTGCCCGGCTCCTGTGCTTGCTACCTTACATTCTGTTTTATCGGTGAGGGTAGTAAAGGGAGAACTACTGCGATTATGTTTCTGGTTCATCCGGATAAATACCTCGGTAGAGAAAGCCGAAAACTAGCTGTCATGATATGGCGTCACCCCAGGCATTCGGGTTTACCCGAACTTTCGGGCTAGGTAATTCGGGTTTTTTGAAATTCGGGTTTGCAGAAACAACTCCTGAAATATCTCTAAAAAACCTAAAACCCGAAATATCAGGTACCCGAATTTTCGGGTTCGGGTTCGGGTAATCCCAAATTTCCCAAACTGTGAACAAAGGTACTTACTGATGTGATTATTTTCCATAGTGGAATTTGCATCAGTACGGCTGTTACTCACCTAAGTTAGATAGAAACAATGGCCTTTGCATCAGTATGACTGTTACTTGCCTCAAGCTGCTACAGAGCCACACACTTCCCAAATACAGAGTACATCTGAGTAGTTTTTAGCATGATACTTCAGCATGGAAAATGTCAATTTTTAGCAGGATAACTCAGCATGACAAATGACACTTGTCAAGATCGTTCGTTGCTTCGAGTCATCGTGCTGACGATGCAACACCAAGGACCGGGACATGGGCCAGCGACCGGGAGTCCGGATGGCGGGAAGGAACTTCGGGTGGCGGGACGACGGAATGGGATGGAGGGATGGCGGACAACAAGGCAGCGAGATGGCAAACGGTGGGACGGCCGAGCGGTGATTGAGACCGGTGGTGATGGTGGGACTGGCGGGCTTGCGGCGCCGACGGGCGACTTTGACGAGCAGTAGCAGTCGGGCAACTGGCAGGGCTGCAGGCGAGTGTGGCGGCTAGGGTAGGAATCGAGGAAGGGTGAGTGGGGAATGCGGGGAGCAGTTGGCGTCGCCGTGACGGTGTGTATGGACTATGGAGGAAGGCCGAAACTGGGCCAAGCTAAATGGGTTACCGAGTACATAGGCCAGAACTTTTGTCTTTGCTATTCGGGCTTGGGCATGTTCGGGTACCGGGACAAAATACCCGAATTTCCCAAAATAATTTCGGTTTTTCGTACCGGCCACCCGAGAAATGTGTTCGGGTTTTGGGTTCGAGTTTCGGTTTTTTCGGGTTCGGGAAAAAGTGCCCAGGGTGAATATGGCGAGAGCTGGTCAGCTATTCAGTGGCTAAAATCTCTTGTGATTTTTCCGCATTACGCGGCGGGTCGACTTCCACCCGATTAGGTGTTTACAGCCCCTAGTCCGGATAAACAAACTAGGGGCTGCGCCTATTCTCCTATTTGTCAAACTCCTATGGCTAAGTGAGGGTGATAAAGCAACATAGTCTGATTGCCTAGTTCGGTGCACTAAACACCTCCTTCAAGGACCAAACTCTTGGGTCAAGTGTGTTTAGGTTCCAATCCGAACACCTCCGTACGATCTATGTGGGGGTCGAAGCCGACGACTGGCCAACTCTCAGATTTAAATAAACGGCCGCATAGGAGGAAATATTTTTGAAAAACAATAAGCAATATATTACATATAGGCTTTGTTCCATTATACAGGATTGGATAAACACAAATACATTCATTCAAAGATAATGTCCTCCGCACACTGGCCCGCTACAATGCGGGATCCTTCCAGGACGTCATCAAAATAGCGCTCGGGCGTGCGGTGCTCTTTGCCCTCAGGCGGCCCCTAGGTCGCAAGCTTGACGGCGTTCATCTTCGCCCACTGCACCTTGACACGGGTGAAGGCCATCCGCACACCTTCGATGCAGAACGATTGCTTTATGACATCAAGCCGAGGGTAGGCATTGACTAGCCGCTTCATGAGCCTGAAGTGGCTGCTGCGTACAGCTTTGGCAGGCCATGGACGGATTATTAAATCCTTCATGACCAATCCGGCCACCCTATGCAGTTTGGACAGCTATTTCAGCTGATCACTGAGGGCCACCGGATGCTGTGGTGTAAGGTATTACGACCAGAACAGCTTCTTCGATGAGCTCCCCTCCTTGGCTCGGAATAACTCTGCATCATTAGCTACACAGCGAGGCAGATCCGCAAACGCTCCTAGAGAACTCCAAATCCGGGTCAGTAAGAGGTACCTTTTGTTCACAAATTTTCTCTGCATAATAAAGGTCTTACCCGCCGCAATTTGCTTGGCCTCCTGGACTTCCTGGAAGGCTCCCTAGGCTTCAACCTGGGCCTCTTGTGCGCTTTGGCGGGCCTTAGCAAGTTCGGACTCTTGTCCGCAATCTTGCGCTCCAAGGACTCGCACTTCTTTACGGCGTCCTCGAGCTCCTGCTGAACCTCCCCGACCCTTGACTCGTGTTTCTTGCGGGCGGCTTGTTCCTTCTCCGCCTTCTTCTGGGCCTCGCTCAGAGCCTTCTGGAGAGACTCCACCTCGGCCGCAGCTCCTATGAAGCATCATATTAACGTGATCAACACAAACAATTCTTATCATTTTAAAGATCTGAATAGGCCATTGCGTACCTTGCTTGTCCTCAAGCTGTTTTTTGACACGGCCGAGCTCTTCATCGGCTTGCTCCAGCCTTTGATTTAGTTTGGCTACTTCAGCAGAATGGGAGGTCGCAGCCAGCATCGACGCCTACTTATTCGCATAGAGATATATGATTAGTCTCCTGCGAAAATAATTCAATCCTCTGTCCGGCCTCTCTTTTCGAACACCGGACAAAGTCTCAGGGGCTACTGTCTGTACTACGGCGTTCTTTTGCATAATTGCGTCACGTACCTCAAAGCTATTAGAAGGCTGGCGCAGGCTTCGGTCAGTCTGCTCTTAGCAGACTGAACCCTCTCAACCACCGTATCCATAAGGATACGGTGTTCTTCTACAATGGAAGCACCTTGGAGCGCTTCCAGTGGAGTATCCGGTGCCTCCGGATGGACAGAGGTCACCGGCGGAATAGGTGCACCTCCTTCTTTTGAAGGAGGCTGCTTACCTGATTCCGGGGCCGTACAGGCCTCTGGAATAGTATTCGGCTGGGGGCCAAATTGGGTACGGCCCCCGTCGCCAGTCTCCAGGGGGGTCTGCTCCCCCATGTGTCCGGCGGCCGAGGTATCACCCTCAGGCACCACCTCAGCGGCCTCCTGTACCTCTCCCTGGCCTGGGAGGGTCCTTTGGTACAACGGTTCGGCGTCGTCCGTAGACTTGGGGGAGGAGGCCGGCGGAAGCGACCCGCTGTCCATCACCTTTGGATCCAGTGAATTCCTCGAAGATGAGGATTGCTAGAGGTGGGCGAGAGCCGGACTGCAGCGCATGATTCAACATATTAAAACCACGAAGTAAAGGAGCTGGATAAATATATATATATATATATATATAAGTGCCTTTGAGTACTTACGATCCGGCCAGGGGCTTCTTCCTGGGACGCCACTTAGGGCTGCTGTCGGTGTCCGATTCGGAATCATCCGCAAGGGAGACTCTCCCTTTCTTGGACGCCTCCGCCTCTGCCTCTAGATCTGTAGAGGCCTCCCTTT
>NC_041384.1:167589337-167614170 GCF_002162155.2 Triticum dicoccoides
TTTCCTCCTCCTCGTCGTCGTTCTCGGTGGGGGATGAGTGGGTTTCGATGTCTTCGGATGCTGCGTCTGAAGTGCCTTTACGGGGAGGCCGCTTCTTGTCTCCTGGCCTTTCATTTTGGCCTTCTTCTCCGGCGCCTGGTAGGGCGCCGGAACCAGCATCTTTATCAGGAGCGGGATAGCTGGGTTTTCAGGCAGCGGAGCCGGACACTAGATCCGCTCCGCCTTCTTTATCCATCTCTGAAAAGACAAATGGAGAAACTTAGACATCTTCCTTGAATGCACGGGAAGATATACACCTTGAAGTATGAAGAACTTACCGGACTAGCTAGATGGGTCAGGTCATATCCGCGGTCCTCGGACGTCTGCGGCCATGTCTGATTGGCCTAGAAAAGCACCTTCCAGATATCTTCATGCGTGGAGCCGAAGAACTGTCGCAAGGTCTGGTGCTTGGCCAGATCGAACTCCCATAGATGGCAAGTCCGGCTTTGGCAGGGAAGGATCTGGCGAAAAAGCATCACCTGGATCACATTGACGAGCTTGATGTTCTTGTCCACCATGCTCTTGACGCGCACCTGCAGCGCCGACATCTCGTCTGATGACGACCAGTCCAGGCCCTTTTTAGCCAGGAGGTAAGCCGCATTGGGGGCCTGGACTTGAATTCGGGAACCGCGGCCCAGGTGGTGTCGTGGGGCTCGGTGACATAGAACCACTGCTTCTGCCACCCCTTGACGGTTTCCACAAAGGTGCCAGTGGGCCATGTGACATTGGATAGTTTGTTCACCATGGCACCTCCGCACTCCGCATGTTGACCATCCACCACTTTCGGCTTCACATTGAAGATCTTCAGCCATAATCAAAAGTGGGGTGGGATGCGGAGGAAGGCCTTGCACACGACAATGAATGCCGAGATGTTGAGGAAAGAATTCGGGACTAGATCGTGGAAATCTAGCCCGTAGTAGAACATGAGTCCATGAACGAAGGGGTGGACGGGAAATCCTAACCTGCGGATGAAGTGGGGGATGAATACCACCCTCTTGTTGGGCTCTAAGGTGGGGACGATCTGCCCCTTGGCCGGAAGCCGGTGGGTGATTGCTTGGGCCAAGTACCCCGCTTCCCGGAGCTCCGTGATATTCCCCTCCGTGATGGAGGAGGCCATCCACTTGCCCTGCATTCCAGATTCGGACATGGTCGGAGTGCTTTCTGGAGGCGGAAAGGATGGAAGCTTGGGCGCTGGAGCTCGAGAACGGATGGGCAGATAGGAAGAAGGCATGGTTGAAAGAATTGATCTTTATCCTCTTATAAAGGCATCGAATATCAAGTGCCTCCCCACTCACCTTAAAACTCTCCTATTCCCCAAGGGTCGTGCGGACGGCGCGGTTGGATTACCCACGCCCGTATTGATGAGAATCCCGCGATAAGGGGACACGATCTCTGCTTCGATAAGACATGCCAATGAAAACCGCACATTGAAATATGGAGCGGGAAGCTAAAACGGTTCGAAATAATGACCGAGCAGGGACGTAACGTCTCGCTACAAAAAAGTTGTCAGTAGATGGTACTTGTGAAATATTATACACTTTGCGCCTATGTGTGGTGCCTGTCTTGCAGAGCTGGACACGTTTTATGTGTTTGATGACTACTTTGAAGTGTTCGGAGGAGGAACCCGCCTTGTGATGTCTACTACACAACCTTCTTCTTATAGACGTTGTTGGGCCTCCAAGTGCAGAGGTTTGTAGGACAGTAGCAAATTTCCCTCAAGTGGATGACCTAAGGTTTATCAATCCGTAGGAGGCGTAGGATGAAGATGGTCTCTCTCAAGCAACCCTGCAACCAAATAACAAAGAGTCTCTTGTGTCCCCAACACACCCAATACAATGGTAAATTGTATAGGTGCACTAGTTCGGTGAAGAGATGGTGATACAAGTGGTATATGGATAGTAGATAAAGGTTTTTGTAATCTGAAAATATAAAAACAGCAAGGTAACTAATGATAAAAGTGAGCACAAACGGTATTGCAATGCGTTGAAACAAGGCCTAGGGCGCATACTTTCACTAGTGCAAGTCGTCTCAACAGTAATAACATAATTGATCACATAACTAGCCCTCAACATGCAACAAAGAGTCACTACAAAGCCACTAATAGCGGAGAACAAACGAAAAGATTATGGTAGGGTACGAAACCACCTCAAAGTTATTCTTTCCAATCAATCCGTTGGGCTATTCCTATAAGTGTCACAAACAGCCCTAGAGTTCGTACTAGAATAACACCTTAAGACACAAATCAACCAAAACCCTAATGTCACCTAGATACTCCAATGTCACCTCAAGTATCCGTGGGTATGATTATACGATATGCATCACACAATCGCAGATTCATCTATTCAAACCAACACAAAGTACTTCAAAGAGTGCCCCAAAGATTCTACCGGAGAGTCAAGACGAAAACGTGTGCCAACCCCTATGCATAGATTCCCATGGTCACGGAACCCGCAAGTTGATCACCAAAGCATACATCAAGTGGATCATAGAATACCCCATTGTCACCACAGGTATCCCACGCAAGACATACATCAAGTGTTCTCAAATCCTTAAAGACTCAATCCAATAAAATAACTTCAAAGGGAAAACTCAATCCATTACAAGAGAGTAGAGGGGGAGAAACATCATAATATCCAACTATAATAGCAAAGCTCGCGATACATCAAGATTGTACCACCTCAAGAACATGAGAGAGAGAGAGAGATCAAACACATAGCTACTGGTACATACCCTCAGCCCCGAGGGAGAACTACTCCCTCCTTGTCATGGAGAGCACCGGGATGATGAAGATGGCCACCGGAGAGGGATTCCCCCTCCGGTAGGGTGCCAGAACGGGTCTAGATTGGTTTTCGGTGGCTACGGAGGCTTCTGGCGGCTGAACTCCCGGTCTATTATGCTGCTCGAAGTTTTTAGGGTATATGGGTATATATGGGAGGAAGAAGTACGTCGGTGCATCTCCGGGCTGTCCACAAGGCAGGGGGCGCACCCAGGGGGTGGGCGCGCCCCCACCCTCGTGGGCAGCCCGGGACTCTCTTGGTCCAACTGCGATACTCCGTGGGCTTCTTCTGGTCCAAAAATAAGTTCCGTGAAGTTTCACGGCAATTGGACTCCGTTTGATTTTCCTTTTCTGCGATACTCTAAAACAAGGAAAAAATAGAAATTAGCACTGGGCTCTGGGTTAATAGGTTAGTCCCAAAAATAATATAAAAGTGTATAATAAAGCCCATAAACATCCAAAACAAATATATAATAGCATGGAACAATCAGAAATTATAGATACGTTGGAGATGTATCAGCATCCCCAAGCTTAATTCCTGCTCGTCCTCGAGTAGGTAAATGATAAAAATAGAATTTTTGATGTGGAAAGCTACCTAACATATTTATCCATGTAATTCTCTTTATTATGGCAAGAATATTCAGATCCATAAGATTCAAGACAAAAGTTTATTATTGATAGAAAAATAATAATACTTCAAGCATACTAACTAAGCAATTATGTCTTCTCAAAATAACATGGCCAAAGAAAGCTATCCCTACAAAATCATATAGCCTGGCTATGCTTCATCTTCACCACACAACATATTTATATCATGCACAACCCCGATGACAAGCCAAGCAATTGTTTCATACTTTTGATGTTCTCAAACTTTTTCAATCTTCACGCGATACATGAGCATGAGCCATGGACATAGCACTATAGGTGGAATAGAATGGTGGTTGTGGAGAAGACAAAAAGGAGAAGATAGTCTCACATCGACTAGGCGTATCAATGGGCTATGGAGATGCCCATCAATAGATATCAATGTGAGTGAGTAGGCATTGCCATGCAATGGATGCACTAGAGCTATAAATGTATGAAAGCTCAACAAAAGAAACTAAGTGGGTGTGCATCCAACTTGCTTGCTCATGAAGACCTAGGGCACTTGAGTAGGCCCATTGTTGGAATATACAAGCCAAGTTCTATAATGAAAATTTCCCACTAGTATATGAAAGTAACAAAACAAGAGACTCTCTATCATGAAGATCATGGTGCTACTTTGAAGCACAAGTGTGGAAAAATAGGATAGTAGCATTGTCCCTTTTTTTATTTGGCCTTTCCTTTTTTGCCTTTTTTTGTTTGGCCTTTTTTTGCCTTTCCTTTTTTTGGGACAATGCTCTATTAATGATGAACATCACACTTCTATTTATTTACAACTCAATGATTACAACTCGATACTAGAACAAAGTATGACTCTATATGAATGCCTCCGGCGGTGTACCGGGATGTGCAATGACTCATAGTGACATGTATGAAAGAATTATGAATGGTGGCTTTGCCACAAATACAATGTCAACTACATGATCATGCAAAGCAATATGGCAATGATGAAACGTGTCATAATAAACGGAACGGTGGAAAGTTGCATGGCAATATATCTCAGAATGGCTATGGAAATGCCATAATAGGTAGGTATGGTGGCTGTTTTGAGGAAGATATATGGTGGGTTTATGGTACCGGCGAAAGTTGCGCGGTATTAGAGAGGCTAGCAATGGTGGAAGGGCGAGAGTGCGTATAATCCATAGACTCAACATTAATCATAAAGAACTCACATGCTTATTGCAAAAATCTATTAGTTATCGAAACAAAGTACTACACGCATGCTCCTAGGGGGGATAGATTGGTAGGAAAAGACCATCGCTCGTCCCCGACCGCCACTCATAAGGAAGATAATCAATAAATAAATCATGCTCCGACTTCGTCACATAACGGTTCACCATACGTGCATGCTACGGGAATCACAAACTTCAACACAAGTATTTCTCAAATTCACAACTACTCAACTAGCATGACTCTAATATCACCATCTCCATATCTTAAAATAATTATCAAGTATCAAACCTCTCTTAGTATTCAATGCACTTTATATGAAAGTTTTTATTATATCCCTCTTGGATGCCCATCATATTAGGACTAAATTCATAACCAAAGAAAATTACCATGCTGTTTGGAGACTCTCAAAATGATATAAGTGAAGCATGAGAGTTCATCTATTTCTTCAAAATAAAACCACCGCCGTGCTCTAAAAAGATATAAGTGAAGATCAATGAGTAGTCGAATAATTATGCAACTATATGAAGACTCTCTAACATTAAAGAATTTCAGATTTTGGTATTTTATTCAAACAGCAAGCAAATCCTAACAAAATAAATTGACGCTCCAAGCAAAACACATATCATTTGGTAAATAAAAATATAGCTTCAAGTAAAGTTACCGATGAACGAAGACGAAAGAGGGGATGCCTTCCGGGGCATCCCCAAGCTTAGGCTCTTGGTTGTCCTTGAATATTACCTTGGGGTTCCTTGGGCATCCCCAAGCTTAGGCTCTTTCCACTCCTTATTCCATAGTCCATCGAATCTTTACCCAAAAGTTGAAAACTTCACAACACAAAACTTAACAAAAAACTCGTAAGCTCCGTTAGCGAAAGAAAACAAAACACCACTTCAAGGTACTGTAATGAACTCATTCTTTATTTATGTTGGTGTTAAACCTACTGTATTCCAACTTCTCTATGGTTTATAAACTATTTTACTAGCCATAGATTCATCAAATTAAGCAAACAACACACGAAAAACAGAATCTGTCAAAAACAGAACAGTTTGTAGTAATCTGTAACTAACACAAACTTCTGGAACCCCAAAAATTCTAAAATAAATTTCTGGACCTGAGAAATTTATCTATTAATCATCTTAAAAAAGAATTAAATAAATATCACTCTGCAATAAAAAACACAACCATAACAGAGGCTAGATGAAATATTTATTACTAAACAGGGACAAAAAGCAAGGAACAAGAATAAAATTGGGTTGCCTCCCAACAAGCGCTGTCGTTTAACGCCCCTAGCTAGGCATGATGATTTCAATGATGCTCATATAAAAGATAAGAATTGAAACATAAAGAGAGCATCATGAAGAATATGACTAGCACATTTAAGTCTAACCCACTTCCTATGCATAGGGATTTTGTGAGCAAACAACTTGTGGGAATAAGAATCAACTTGCATAGGAAGGTAAAACAAGGATAACTTCAAGATTTTAAGCACATAGAGAGGAAACTTGATACTATTGCAATTCCTACAAGCATATATTCCTCCCTCACAATAATTTGCAGTAGCATCATGAATGAATTCAACAATATAACCAGCACCTAAAGCATTCTTTTCATGATCTGCAAGCATAGAAATTTTATTACTCTCCACACAAGCAAAATTCTTCCCATGAATAATAGTGGGAGCAAACTCAACAAAATAATTATCATGTGAGGCATAATCCAATTGAAAACTAAAATCATGATTACAAGTTTCATGGATATCATTATTATTTATAGCATACAAGTCATCACAATAATCATCATAGATAGCAACTTTGTTCTCATAATCAATTGGAACCTCTTCCGGAATAGTGGATTCATCACAAAATAAAGTCATGACCTCTCCAAATCCACTTTCATCAATATAATCATCATAAATAAGAGGCATGCTTTCATCATAATAAATTTGCTCATCAAAACTTGGGGGACAAAAAATATCATCTTCATCAAACATAGCTTACCCAAGCTTGTGGCTTTGCATATTATTAGCATCATAGATAGTCAAGGAATTCATACTAACAACATTGCAATCATGCTCATCATTCAAAGATTTAGTGCCAATTTTTTTAATCAATTCTTCTTCTAACACTTTGGCGCAATTTTCCTTTCCATCATACTCACCAAAGATATTAAAAAGATGAAGTCTATGAGGCAAACTTAATTCCATTTTTAATTTTCTTTTATAAACTAAACTAGTGATAAAACAAGAAACTAAAAGACCCGATTGCAAGATCTAAAGATATACCTTCAAGCACTCACCTCCCCAGCAACGACGCCAGAAAAGAGCTTGATGTCTACTACACAACCTTCTTCTTGTAGACGTTGTTGGGCCTCCAAGTGCAGAGGTTTGTAGGACAGTAGAAAATTTCCCTCAAGTAGATGACCTAAGGTTTATCAATCCGTAGGACGCCTAGGATGAAGATGGTCTCTCTCAAGAAACCCTGCAACCAAAAAACAAAGACTCTCTTGTGTCCCCAACACACCCAATACAATGGTAAATTGTATAGGTGCACTAGTTCGGTGAAGAGATGGTGATACAAGTGGTATATGGATAGTAGATAAAGGTTTTGTAATCTAAAAATATAAAAACAGCAAGGTAACTAATGATAGAAGTGAGCACAAACGGTATTGCAATGCCTTGAAACAAGGCCTAGGGTTCATACTTTCACTAGTGCAAGTCCTCTCAACAATAATAACGTAATTGGATCAAATAACTAGCCCTCAACATGCAACAAAGAGTCACTCCAAAGCCACTAATAGCGGAGAACAAACGAAAAGATTATGGTAGGGTACAAAACCACCTCAAAGTTATTCTTTCCAATCAATCCGTTGGGCTATTCCTATAAGTGTCACAAACAGCCCTAGAGTTCGTACTAGAATAACACCTTAAGACACAAATCAATCAAAACCCTAATGTCACCTAGATACTCCAATGTCACCTCAAGTATCCGTGGGTATGATTATACGATATGCATCACACAATCGCATATTCATCTATTCAAACCAACACAAAGTACTTCAAAGAGTGCCCCGAAGATTCTACCGGAGAGTCAAGACGAAAACGTGTGCCAACCCCTATGCATAGATTCCCAAGGTCACGGAACCCGCAAGTTGATCACCAAAACATACATCAAGTGGATCATAGAATACCCCATTGTCACCACAGGTATCCCACGCAAGACATACGTCAAGTGTTCTCAAATCCTTAAAGACTCAGTACGATAAGATAACTTGAAAGGGAAAACTCAATCCATTACAAGAGAGTAGAGGGGGAGAAACATCATAAGATCCAACTATAATAGCAAAGCTCGCGATACATCAAGATCGTACCACCTCAAGAACATGAGAGAGAGAGAGAGATCAAACACATAGCTATTGGTACATACCCTCAGCCCCGAGGGAGAACTACTCCCTCCACGTCATGGAGATCACCGGGATGATGAAGATGGCCACCGGAGAGGGATTCCCCCTCCGGCAGGGTGCCAGAACGGGTCTAGATTGGTTTTCGGCGGCTACGGAGGCTTTTGGCGGCGGAACTCCCGATCTATTCTGCTCGTCGAAGTTTTTAGGGTATATGGGTATATATGGGAGGAAGAAGTATGTCGGTGGATCTCCGGGCTGTCCACGAGGCAGGGGGCACGCCCAGGGGGGGTGGGCGCGCCCCCCACCCTCGTGGGCAGCCCGGGACTCTCCTGGTCCAACTCTGATAGTCCGTGGACTTCTTCTGGTCCAAAAATAAGTTCCGTGAAGTTTCAGGTCAATTGGACTCTGTTTGATTTTCCTTTTCTGTGATACTATAAAACAAGGAAAAAACAGAAACTGGCACTGGGCTCTGGGTTAATAGGTTAGTCCCAAAAATAATATAAAAGTGTATAATAAAGCCCATAAACATCCAAAATAGATAATATAATAGCATGGAACAATCAAAAATTATAGATACGTTGGAGACGTAACACCTTGCAATGCCGAAGACAATCTGTGCACTGGACACATCGTCATTGAAGCCTGGTTCAGGGGCTACTGAGGGAGTCCTGGATTAAGGGGTCCTCGGGCGTCCGGGCTATGTGATGTAGGCCGGACTAATGGGCCATGGAGATACAAGACATAAGACTTCCTCCCGTGTCCGTATGGGACTCTCCTTGGCGTGGAAGGCAAGCTTAGCGTACGGATGTGAATATTTTTTCTCTGTAAACCGACTCTGTACAACCCTAGCCCCCTCCGGTATCTATATAAACCAGAGGGTTTTAGAGCATGATTGGTTTGATGCCAAAAGTTGGCATGCAAACATTTGGCAAATGCCAAATATTGGCTAGTGTTTGGTTGTTGACCAATTTTACTTGCCAACCTCACAAGAAGTTGCCAATTTTTGGCAACTCGTGAAATTGCCAATTGTTGGCTTGCCACGTATTGGCAATGCCAAATGTTGGCATCAAACCAATTATCCTCTTAGTCCGTAGAGGCAATCATAATCATACATGCTAGACAATTAGGGTTTAGCCATTACGATCTCGTGGTAGATCAACTCTTGTAACCCCTATACTCATCAAAGTCAATCAAGCAGGACGTAGGGTATTATCTCCATCAAGAGGGCCCGAACCTGAGTAAAACATCGTGTCCCTTGTCTCCTGTTACCATCAACCCTTAGACGCACAGTTCGGGACCCCCTACTCGAGATCTGTCGGTTTTGACACCGACAGGGGGCACTCCATAGACACACAAGTTGATTGTTTAGCCGTGCGCGGTGCCCCCCTCCACAAATTTCCACCTCGGTCATATCATTGTAGTGCTTAGGCGAAGCCCTGAGTTGGTAACTTCATCATCACCGTCATCATGTCGTCATGCTGACGAAACTCTCCCTCGGCCTTAGCTAGATCAAGAGTACGAGGGACGTCACCAAGCTGAACGTATGCAGATCGCGGAGGTGTCGTACGTTCGGTACTTGATCAGTTGGATCGCGAAGACGTTTGACTACATCAACCGCGTTTCATAACGCTTTCGTTTTCGGTCTAGGAGGGTACGTAGACATACTCTCCCTCTCGTTGTTATGCATATCCTAGATAGATCTTGCATGATCGTAGGAATTTTTTTGAAATACTGCGTTCCCCAACAGGAACGGGGCGCTCGAGGGGCGGTCGCGGCAGAGGAAGCAGCGGCGGCCACCGGGAACGAGGGGGAAGCGGTGCGCGCGGTAGGGAACGGCGGGAGGAAGCGCCGACGGGTTGCCGGAGAGGATGGGGAAGTCGCGCGCGGGTGGATATTTCAGATCCAACAATTGGTGGACATTCGTGCGGGCGGGTCATTGTACAGCGCGCGGTAGTGGACGCTTGAAAAAAGCAGCGCACGATGCAGTTCTGTTTGGCGCCCGGACTAGTTTTTAGCGCGTACGCGCGATGTTTGCGCGTCTGCTGGAGCTGCCAATTGGTCACGCGCGCTAAAAAGCCGTTTCTTCAAGCACGCGGCTTATTTAGTGCCTCTGTTGGAGATGCTCTAAGCACCTATGCATCGGGGAGTTTACTTGCTAAGCCCCTTTGATGCACTTAGCACCTCATCTAAGCACTTATGCATTGGAACATCCCTTAGAGTTCAACCAAGCGTTTGGCGACCAATTCCACTCCCCCGAGGCCTCAGACATCGGGTGCTTGACGGACGATGAAGGGGAAGAACAAGCACGTGGACGCCCATAATGGATAAGAACGACGCGGGAACATGAATCGAGGGCAAGGTTCAACACGGGGAGCCAGGCAGGGGCGGATTGCACGCCGAGGGTGAAGATGAGGTAGGAGCAAGCGAGAAGTGATGAGAACATCGAGGCAAGCAATGACAGTGGTATGCGGTGTTAGGGTTAGGGCTCCATGGCGGCAATTATCTTCGAGAAGAGAACTTAATGGAAAGAGGGGAACATGAGTTACGCGAGGCACTTAAGGTTTTGCTATAATACAACAAAAGCATGAGATAATTTTTTTTGACTTATCAATGGCATGGCTAGTGGATTTCATCAACCGGTAGAATTGGTGAAGGTCGTTGAGGAACCGTCGCTACTAAAATCTGCACTAAGCCTCACATGGATTTGTTAGAGTTATACATGTCACCACTGCTCCGGGCCACCCGATTCCGGAAATTCCCTAAATCACTATCATCCTATAGTTGTGATTTGCACCATAAAAAATGATCATTCTTTTTATTTAATAACAAGGCATAGTTTTTGCTGGTTTGCTCGAAAAAACAGATCTTTACATGACTTACAAATTATGATGGTTTCTCCTCGATCGAAGATGATGGTCCAACATGTTAGGAAAACCAAATGATGCCCCGCACGTTGTTGCGTGAAATATATTTCAATGAAATTTGATTGTATGAAACATGAATATTAGAAGTAATATTATAGTTGTAAAATATTCATTAAATGTATATATATATATATATATCATAATAAAATTCTTTTTTAGACAAATAATAAAATTCTTATGCATGTTTACATGTTCAAGTGGGTTTTTATGCATTTTGAGGTAGGCCTATTTCTATGCATGTTACATGTTGACATGGCAATGTTGGCATGTTAAAAGAAATGAGCTATTAGTAGAAGATTGTGACCCGATTACTGTAGAAAAACTCCACAGAGAGTTCTCTTGTCCGCCTTCAAATTTGTAACCAACCAGGATCCAGTCGCAATTTGACGTCCGGAGCCAATGGACGAGCTTGACAAACACAAGCAGGCATCGTGCTGTATATACTACTGACCTTTTCCGTCCCTCTCGCTGGAAGCGAACAAACATGGAGTGCTTGACTTGACGGTACATCGGCTATACTCTACTGGACGGCGCTCGCTGGTGGCCAAGAGGCCGACGATTATAAGAGACCTCAATGATTATCCCGCCCGCAGTAAGGTAAGTGGCGATTGGCACGGGGTAGCCGTCGACGTCCGTGTCCCCGGTGCTCCGGTGCTCCGGTCTCGTCTGCGGGATGCGATTCTGTGTCCACCATGTGTGTTTGCCCCTGCATCCGCCGTGGCAGAGAGCAGAGACAGAAGAGAGAGGGAAAGAGGGAGTTTTGCTGCGGCGTTCCCAGCGGGCAAGTTGGCGTCGGTCCTGCGCTGAGAGCGACTGAAGATGCCCGCGGATCCACCCAGGAAAGGGAGCAAATCTATATGGGACGCAAACAAGATCGCTCGGCACTGTGAAATCCGCCGGGGCATCGCCGATCCCCCGTCGTTTTCGAGGGATCCACGCGACCACACGCGGTCGGCAGCACGCAGCAGCTAGGCTAGCTATAGCCCTAGGTAAATGAGGACGAACATGGCTGGACAAAAAGAAAAGAAAGAGAGGATAAATGAGGGCAGAAGAACTGTTGGCGCACAGCACAGCTCCCCGTCATGTGCCTGTCGCAGAGATTTTATGTAGCAGCATTCTCTTTCGACGAAAGATTTTGTCATCAACAAGAGAAAGAAGGGAATATCCATGTATCGGGTAGGCACAAATCATGCAGATTCGGGAAGGGGTGCACCGGACCGGAGGGCTCCTTCTGGCCACACCGATGAACGTCTGATTGGCCGGAAAAGTTCTGGAAAGGGAATAATTGTCAAGGACAAGTCTCAGGCGGTACGGGCACGCAGGCGCGCGTACGACAAAATCCGGCACTGTTCGGCTCGCCACGTCGCAGCGCCACACGAGCATGTACGCATGCATCCTACGGGTGCTCGCAAGAGCCGTCCCCGGCGTTCCGTACACCCCGTTGAGACACTTTGACGATTCACTTTTCTGGAGTAGTACGAGTACATACAAAATATCAGAGACCTACGATTGTATTTGTCTAGGCATTTGACATTCGTACTACTATCTCTTTTTTAAGGGGATTAAGTAAGTGAAACTGTTTTTCTAATCTACCATGACCATCGGATCCTCCGATTTTTTTAACTTTGGGAGGAAAAAAAACATGACGCTGGATCCAATGTCGTGGCGTGGCCAACTGGCAAGATCCCTCTCTCTTAGACTCTACCATTCACTGCGAATAACGAGCGTAGCAAAAACACCACACCACATCCGGGCAAGTCCACCGACAGCTATCTACGACCAAACAAAACTACAAGCAAAGAGTCCGGCATAACTGAGAACAATGCCGCATCACGACCAATGTCGAGCATCTCCGAAGACCACCAACTTCATCTAGACTTCGCTCGTGGACGCACCATACACCCTTGTATGACTAGAGGAGGTGGCAAGTGGATGACGGGACTTGCTCAGAATCGAGGAAGACACCATCTTCGATGGGCGTACCAAGCACCGTCGGAGATCAATATAGGACCATGGCGAACACCCAAGGAGAGTAACGAGGGACCAAGACGTATCTACATCAAGGAAGCCGCCATCGTGCCAATCCAACACTGAATCGAGGCTTTCGCCCGGAGACAACACCAACTCCAAACGAGCAAGGGACAAATGCGAGTGCATCTCGATGACGCCTCCAAGGAGGGGGACGACAACCACGGGTGCCATCGTCGCGGGCCCGGCAAAAGTTATGCATATTTTCATCCGATCATCGCACCTCACCACACCTCGAGGAAATTGGTTAGCACCGTCCAAGTAGCCTCCCACCGCCGCCACCACAACACCTTGCCGCCAAGCCGAAGACCGCCTAAAGGTCACACGGCCGAGAGGAGCGCAGCCCAACCAACACCTCCGACCTGGCCGAAGAACAACAACCACCCCACACATCCAGCAAGGGCCAGGAACGTCTGCGACGGCCGTCACCCACTCCAAGGGGCGACCTTGCGACGACCCCAGTACCTAGGCCCCAGACCGGACCCGATTACGCCCAGATCTAACCAGACCCATCATGGACGGCATCACGCCGACAGCACCAGGAGAGCTCCATCGCTCACCACACGACCCACACGTGGGCGCCCGCTTGCTGCTCGCCAGGAGCCCGCCTAGCCGAGCTATCGAAGCGCCGCCACCAACCTGGCATGTAGCCCGCGCCAACGCCTCTAGCATGCTCCCAAAGCCCGTCCGCCACCACCACACCACTGCCCGTCTTCGCCAGGTCTGCCCCTCCTCCGCGCCCCCCGTCGTGCGCCAGCGATGCTGCACCGTTGCCCGCACCGCCCATGGGACAACCCACCTATGCGCGAAGGGGAGCCGTCGAGGCATGCCGCCCTCGCTCGCCACCACCGGCGCCGACCTGGGGAGAGAGGAGATCCGCCGCTCGCTCGATCTAGGGTTGGGCCTCTGGAGTCGTTCACGAGAGTGACCCTAGAGGCGGAGGGTAAAACTCACTTTCCTCCCTCCGTAAACTAAGAGTATCTTCAACCAAGTACTTCTAATTCAACCCCTTAAACGTCCATGTTTGTTTTGAGCCCATATTTGTTCATCCGCGCAACCACAATCCTTATTTTCTTTCTCATATGTCCTGTCACTTGCACGTAATTGGTGAAGATGAGGAGAGAGAAAGAAAAAAGAATAAATAAAGAAAGAGAAAAAGGTAGTCCACGATGGGGCCGTGTTCTATGTGACGGATTGACCGAGCGCGCCCGGGCGTGTCTACGAGCCCTCGTATCCTCGCCATATTTGAGATGGATACGAGGGTTCACGGACAGCACGGACATATAAGGAAGTTATAAGAGGTCTGGTTGGGTCATTTTTTTTCTTTCTCTCTTTTGTCCGGTCACTGACCGATACGAGAGATAGTTTGAGGGGTCTGGCTGTGGATGCTATAATAGTACTTCCTCCGTTTTTATTTACTTCGTGTATTAGCTTTGATCAAAGTCAAACTTTGTAAACTTTAACAAAGTTTATAGACAAAATATTAACATATACAATAACAAATCAACATCATTAGATTCATTATCAAATGTACTTCCACATCATATAGACTTGTTATGGTAAATATTTATATTCTTGTATATAAACTTGGTCAAACTTTAAAAAGTTTGACTTCAGTCAACTCTAATATACGAAGTAAATAAAAACGGAGGGAGTATTTATAATATAAGACTGTTCAGATCACTCCACGGGCTGATTAAAACGATGATCGAATGGTGGTAGCGCATCGATCCTGGCACGGCATGCATCCTGCCGACCACCACCTCGGATCCTCCCATGGATGCAATATGCAAGCCAGCGTGGCATGAACCCAGAACAGTTACCCCGTGTGGTCCCGGTCGAGCCCGGTGCACTGTCCACATGTGCACCGCCAGTGCGCCATTGGCTCCATCGATCAAATTTAATCCACAGCGCAGCGCAACTCGCAAGTGGCGACGCATAAAATAATACCCCCGGTTCTAACTTCGCGCTTGTTGCGATCAGGTACGGCAATAGAATAACCACGGCGATCAATCGATGGACCGATCGGTCGAGCTCGCTGGTCAAGCAGCGCCGGGGGGCGGGGGCCACGCCGCGCCGGGCGCGCTGCGACGCGGCCGCGCGGCGTGCGCGTCGCCGGAGGGCGGGGGCAGACCAGGATCACGATCCCGATCCACAGGGCGCGCGCGCGCCCGAGCAGCGGCGGGCGACGTGCGGCACGTGCCGATCGAGGGGGGCACGTTGGCGGCCTCGGGCCCGGCGATTATTGCCACACGGGCCACGGCGGAGTGCACCCACACGCACAACACAATGGGCGCCATGTATTTTTCTTTCAGACAGTGGGCGCCGTATTTTATTACTAATTTTATTTTGCTTCTGCCTCGACCCAGCGAAGCTCTGCCATCTCTCTTTCTCTTTTGGTTTCGCCAACGCGGGGGCGGTCGCATCCGGCGTAGGTGAGATGCGAGCGAGATGCACTGCTGCTCGCTCAACTGTGGTCTGCTATAATCTGGGTGCTCCCAGTGACGTCGTCCTCTCCTCTAGCGAGTGCCTGCGGTTTTTTCATGTGCGCTGCGGTGGTTTGGACTATTTAAGAGCATTCTGCAGCATGTGTGGCAGCTAGTATCACGTCATCGGTTTTGCATAAAGTCTTCGTGAAAAGCATACGCACCGTACCTCCAAATGCATTTTGTATCGCGGCTCCGTTTTTTTAATTTTCAGAGGGAATGGAGACCGTGAACTGTTTGTTTATCTCGTACGCAAACCACCCGTAGAGGTACGCAAACCACCTGTTTTTGAGAGAAGTTTTTCTAGGTTTTTTTAAAAAAAATGATAGGGAGATTGTTTTTGAGAGAAGTTTTTTTTAGGTTTTTTCTTTTTCCTTTTAAGATTGTTGTGATGTCAACATGATGCGAGAATATTTTTTAAATTTTTTGACATGATGGTGAGGTGCGTATAGCTTTCTCTCAAGCGGCCCGCAATGACGGGTCCCAACCACTAGTACTTACGTAATATCGGCTCTTTGATTACCTGAGAATGCTACTTTCACAATGTCAAAGCTCTTACAAGAACAATATTATATATGTTCCCTTATTTTACCGAGCATTGTGTGCATTGTGCAACCGAATAGATTCATTATACTTTTTTCACCTGGAAAGATATTGCACAGATACACTCCACTCATATGCAACTAGGTCAATGGTTTTAGTTTCATCATATAGCATTGGTTTAAAGAAATATCGGCAAACCAACTAGTTGGATGCATCAACTTATATGATAATAAGGAACTCGCTGCTTTCCCATTGAAAGAATCACAAGAGTTGTTTAATAACTGTGACCACCATACATATAGCACACGTATTGCACATTATTTTCTTTAGTTGTCTCCCATAAAAATGGAGCTTTGACAGCATCAAAGCTTGAAAGATTCAACTTGTACAACGAGAAAATAATAACATCATTTATACTCGACGCGGCATATGCCATCCACACATAAGTTTCTCCACACATATAAAATGCTTAACTACAGTCCTAGTTTAGCAACTAATCACCTCAGCTAACAACCTGCATAATTACCCAAAAAGATGCAATGATAAAGATCATGTACATTTTCTAAAACACACACCATGTGCACTATACTTCTCATACAAACTATGCACCATATATATGAAAACCACACCACCCTTAGTATTAGGCCTATTTGTGTAGAAAAAAATCAGCTCAGGTCACATTTCTTGCCCCCTTCCCCCGTAATATCAGCCCAAGCTCTGCCACTGCATCTGCTTGCTTTCTCCTCTTCCATATGTTTGTGGCCGACCACCAGAGAGAGATGAAGCAGCAGAGCGAGGGAGATCATGACTCATGACATTGATGACCAAGGAGGAGCCGACAATGGTTATAGTTTGGACTGAGCCGTGGCGGCAACAACGATAGTGAGACAGGACTGAGTCGAAAGGCAGCAACACCAAGAAAATTAAGGAAGAAACTTAGGGGTGGGACATGCGGCATGCGGGTGGGACAGTCGATCTACTCCCCTCCGAATTTAGAGGGATAGTCGGGGCAGTGGTAGACTTCGATGGTCACATTTGGCAGAGTGCCTCATACCGAGAGTGGCGGGAAGATGAATAGATGGACATGGTCGGAGGGCGATGCTGTGGTGCCAATGACCCTAGGATGGGCGGAGCTGTGGCGAGTACCACTGGTAATTTAGTCGCCGACGTCACTTGCATAACTGTTGGAGTCGACCGCGAGAGAGTTCCTCCACGGTCGACCGCCTATCCCTATACATTGTTGAAAAAAAATACTCTCTCTAACTAAAACACGGTATAGTCAATAGTTTTATTCAGTGAACATCATCAATCAGCTCCAAATCATAGACAAAAACACATCGCTAGTATCATAGACACCAGTGGACCCCCACCCCCACCCCCCTCGTCCACTTGTGGTGGCAGATTCCGGGAGCCCCCTAGCAAATATAGAACGAATAGCATCGCCACCTCCGGACATGCGTGTGCGATTCCACCCAGTAGCAAGCGAGCGGGGGGCGGGGCCCGCCGGCAGCGGGACGCCGCAGCAGATCCCCGTCCCACTTGTCCGCCCCCATTATCTTAATATTATTCTGGTCCACTACCCGCCACATCTCCCACCAGCCACATTTGATCCCCCTCCCTCCCCCACATATGGCACCCCAGCTCCCGCTGCCTCCCCTACTCCTCTCCCCGTCCCGTCGCCGCCTCCTCACCCGCCGCCGCCGCCGACGCACTGCAGCACCAGCAGCATCCTGACCGCGGGTTGGTGACGCCGAGCGCCGTGCAGCATGGACATCGACCCTTCCTCCGTCTCCCACGCAGACGGCGGGGGCGACCTGTGGCCGTTCGACTCGCTCACCACGTCCCTCTTCTTCTCCTCCGTCTCCTCCTCCCCGCCGCTCCACCCGCTGCCCGTCGCCTCCTCCTCCTGGCTCACGCCGCCGTCTCCGCTCTGGCTCTTCGAGGACCGCCAGATGATGCCGATCGAGGTGGGCCCTGCGCCCGCCGCGGCGCCGGACAACACCGCCGCCGTCCCAGAGGAGACCCAGCGAGCACGTTCCGGTAAGCGTTATCATACTTCACTTGGAACCAATCCTTGCTTCGTTTACTGCTTCCTGGATCGTACGGGATGCTTACATCGTGATTTTGTTCCTGTCTCTGCTTTGGCTTGTCGATGGAATCTTTCCGCTCCAAAGCTGGAACAGAGGGGCAGCTGGAATCTTGCTGTTATTCTAGTCGCTAGCACGCTAACCTTATATTCTCTGTACGATCGGCGAAGTTTCCCAGCTTTGCGCTTGACTTTTTTGGGGGGCTCCTTTTGGCACGTTTCTCGGTTGCATATGATTCGGCTCATAAATCTCTCGAGGAGAATATTTCTGCCTGCTAATCCAACAAGACGGATAAAATGTTGTAGTAAAGCTTTATTAGCTTTGTTGCAGTGATAGGCTTGCCGTGTTTAATTAGTCTGAACAAGCCCGGCTTTCCGTCTGAGTCTGACTACGTGGGGGTAATGCGTGCGTGCTTTCTTATGCAAATGATTGGAAAATATTGGTTGGTAGCTTATTGGATTCCACTAGGAGACGGGGGTACTCGCCAATTACTGTATTACTATATATATGCATACAGAAAGGGTGTCATTTTTATGTTCAAAAAAAGAAGAAAGGGTGTCATTTTCTTGTGCTATTGTTGCCTGAGTCATTTTACTTTACCCAGTGCTGTATACTGCCTTTTGCTATTGGTGGTGGTATGATGCCTCTAAAGCGATCTCGTGTATTTAGTACTAGATATACATTAGTGGTGGGGTATGACGCCACTGATAGTACATACTAGATTGTATTCAAAGTTGAAGCTGTTGGATAAGGCCTTACTTTGTCTCATTACATTATTAGTATTTACAAGGGAGACAATGAGATGTACTTTGCTTATGTGTTAAATAAACTAGGACTTCTCCACTTCGTTGGTTGGTGTTTCAGGAAATGCTCTTGGCTTGATGATTGTGTGTGTGGTACTGTTGATTTGTTCACTTTACTGTAAGCATCGATGAATTGCAGTTAACAAACTTTATGGCTCTCGGAAACATATTTTCCGTTCATGAAGTAGGTATCGCTTGTCACATATTTACATGAGCGCAATGTGTTAGACTGCATGGATGATTCATAGGAAACTGTATTGCTAATTTAAGTAGTAGTGGCATTCCTTTCTTATTTATGTTCTTGGCTGTATTTCCCTTACAATACTGCATTCTATTCTGCTAACTAGGGAATTCGGACACGCCAATTAAGAAGACCGAACGTCTTAACAACAAATGGCAATTTAACCTAGCTCTGCATGACGATAGCACAAACAGCTCATGCTTGTTCAAGGAGAAGCTGACTCATGCTCTCAGGTACTTCAAGGAGTCAACAGATCAACACCTGTTGGTCCAGGTTTGGGCGCCGGTTAAGAGTGGCGATCGCTATGTGCTTACTACATCAGGACAACCCTTTGTACTTGACCACCAGAGCATTGGGCTGCTTCAGTACAGAGCTGTATCCATGATGTACATGTTCTCAGTAGATGGAGATAATGCTGGGGAGCTTGGGTTACCTGGACGCGTCTACAAGCAAAAAGTGCCCGAGTGGACACCAAATGTGCAGTATTATAGCAGCACTGAGTACCCACGGCTTAACCATGCCATCAGTTACAATGTTCATGGTACCGTTGCCTTGCCTGTTTTTGATCCTTCTGTTCAATCATGTATTGCTGTCGTTGAGCTTATAATGACATCGAAGAAGATAAACTATGCTGATGAGGTTGATAAAGTCTGCAAAGCTCTTGAGGTTAGTGTTTTCTGTTGATTGTGTTTCTTTTATGTCACATGAGCTTTCAGGGGACATTGCTGGACATTATATAATTATATTCTTAGTAATATTATTTGTGCTATATGCAGGCAGTAAATCTTAAAAGCACTGAGATATTGGAGCATCCAAACGTCCAGGTTAGCATCCAATCAATAGGAACAATTAATTTTTCCTGTTTTTACTATGGGGGGTGATTTATGTGTTTCTGTGTTTCGTACTCAGATTTGCAATGAAGGCCGTCAATCTGCCCTGGTGGAGATACTGGAGATCCTGACAGTTGTATGTGAAGAGCACAAGCTTCCATTAGCACAAACATGGGTTCCTTGCAAATATCGAAGTGTGTTGGCGCATGGTGGTGGTGTTAAGAAAAGTTGCTTGAGCTTTGATGGAAGTTGCATGGGGGAAGTCTGCATGTCAACCAGTGATGTGGCATTTCATGTGATTGATGCTCATATGTGGGGATTCCGAGATGCCTGTGTAGAACATCATCTACAGAAGGGGCAGGGAGTTTCTGGCAAGGCGTTTATCTATCACAGACCTTGCTTTTCAAAAGATATCAGTCAGTTTTGTAAGCTGGAGTACCCCCTTGTGCACTATGCTCGTATGTTTGGATTGGCTGGCTGCTTTGCTATATGTTTACAAAGTCCTTATACTGGCGATGATTATTATATGCTAGAGTTTTTCCTGCCACCCAGTTGTAAAGAGGAAGATGATCAAAATGCCTTGTTGGAGTCTATATTAGGTCTGATCAATCAGTGTCTCCGTAACCTAAAGGTAGCTGGTAACGGAGAATCCAATGAAGCTTCTCTTCAACTTAGTAATGTCATAATGATTGAAAGTGAAGATTTCAAGACAAATGTGCATTTTGAGAACTCTGAAGGTTTTCGTGAATCACCCGAAGGTGATACACATGGAGGAGCCCATGAGTTCGATAAAGCGAATAGTAAAGTATCAGAGGGACATTTATTGGCTGATGATAACTCTCAGAACAATGGCGTATCTGTCTCCAGGCCAAATGGTAGCGCGGCTTCTGATTCTTCATTGCTTCACAAAAATGGCAAACCCCCTGAAAGGAGACGGGGGAAAGCTGAAAAAACAATCAGCTTAGAAGTTCTTCAGCAATATTTTTCTGGAAGTCTGAAAAATGCAGCAAAAAGCCTCGGTGGTACGCTTCTAATATTTAGCCTTTTAAGTAAACAAATCCTTGGCTTTTTGAGTCTTACTCTTTCTGATTGCTAAGATCGCCCCACTTGAACTTGACTTTTGTTCAATTTGACAATCTAGTCCTCTTGAGCATGGATGTCAAATGAATTATCCAATTGGTAATCTGGTTTATGTTTGTTTCTTGTAGGGCTTAAATGGCAACAAAATGTTGCAGCATGCAGTGAGCTTATATGTTGCATCCATGTTTTCTTTTATTATTCTATTATTCAGAAAATATCATCTCAGTGTAGTTAGCATTTGGGGTTTTAGTTCCATTTTTCTTGTTGTCATGACACCATAGATGTGCCACTTGTTCCTGTTGAATTCTAAAATTGCAGAACGTAGACTCAGTGAAAGGGTTTTGGGTTTTGGAATTGATTAGAAGACAGAGATCCTCCAGTTTAGCATTTAGACATGGTAGGGTGCAATTTTTTTTGGCAACAAATAGTTTTTTCATGTGAAGCATAGCATGTCATATTGTCATTCTTTTTAGAGGCTGATGCTTTTTGTAGCTAATTGATACTCATATCACTTTGTGTCGAATAGCAGAACTTGGGAAGGAAAGGATGATGAACTGTTGATTGTTTTTTGAGATTAAAACTAGATCTATGTTCCTTTCTTCAGTTTAGGTTAACTTGAACCATTTACATAATGTTGTTCAGGGTGCATTCATTCACATACATATTGAGTAGGGATCAATCGATGCATTGTCTTATTCACAGACTAGTAGATTTTGTAGGCAAGCTCACACTAGTAAATGTGTACTATGGATTTGTATGGGTGGGCAGCTATACAATATACACAGTGCACCAATGATATTTATCGAAAGCCCTGAAGTTCGCCAGTAAGTCAATTTAGTCAAGATTGAGGATGTTTTGTTTGACATGATTACCGAAAAAGGCTTTCGCCCCGCTTTATAAATAAAGCAACCGCCGAGCACAAAGTACCAAGGTTCCAACCATACAAACACACACGCACACAAAGCCACCGCAACCAGTCCGACGCGCACAGACACACACGAAACCCAGGTTCAGCTGTGGGCACAGCTCAACAAGCCCAACACTGAGGCAAGACAAACACAACACAACATGGCATGATTAAGGCACAGGCAGACTATAAATAATATAAAAAAATCTGACACCAGACTTAGAACATCACAAGAACTGTCATCCTAGCGATATGTCAATCTTTTGTTTAAGTGGAAACAAAGAGGAACTTACCTTTCTTATATGCTGTGTAGCAAGGCACAGAACGGGCTAAACACCCCCGGGAGGATGTCCAGGTGGAGTCGGCTTGGTTAGGGAAGAGATTAGATCTTAGATGACAGAGATGACCCCGGGGAAGGAATAGATTTATTTCTCATTTCTTATCCTCTAATGATTGATTACTACACCTTTAATAACTGACAAATAGGGAAGCAAACCTAAAGATCACTGATTATTATGGTGATAGATAACATGAGCTTATCTCCTTTGTGCCGCCAACCAGCTGTAGGACAATGGCCCACCTCCAATTGTTAGCCATGAAAATATGTATAGAAGCAACATAGCAAAATGAATCTTGTTAATATGCCCACCTTCACCAGATACCACCAGCGGTCTAATTTGCTTGTCGTAACCTTCAGAAGGAAACTAAGTCTGGGCTTGTGCATGAATCATGATCGTGTATTTTGTAAGCTGGCTTCCTTTATTTTAAAATCCTTTTTCCTTTGACCCGTTTGCTTCTTCTGAATCTAAAAGAGAGTAGATGCATTGAACGTTTAATCTTGCAATGGTAATAACATTGTCGGGGTTCTATTGTTGGATGTTGGCATTAGCTAATTATATTTCCGGTTTGACAGTGTGCCCCACAACCATGAAGCGCATCTGCAGGCAACATGGGATTTCTCGTTGGCCATCCCGAAAAATTAACAAGGTCAACCGGTCTCTCTCGAAGTTAAAGCAAGTAATTGAGTCTGTTCAAGGATCAGACGCGGCATTTAACCTGACATCTATCACAGGCCCTCTCCCTACTATTCCTGTTGGTCCTTCATCAGATTCTTTCAATAAAGAGAAAGCAAGTGAAAGTAAAGCAGAACATTCAAATCGTGCTGTTGATGGTGACAGAGATTCATCTTTACAGAAGCCACAAGAAAATGGTAGCCACTTTGGTGCACTCATGTCCCAGCAAGGATTTGCAGACACTGGAAACAATGTTCAACTTGAAGCAGACAAAGCTTCTCTCTCGAGAAGCTCATCAGGAGAAGGCAGCATAAATTCACGTACTTCGGAGGGCTCATGTCAGGGAAGTCCCGCAAACCAGACGTTTGTTTGCCAGCCTATTGCTTCAATGTTCTTGGAACCACAAGAACCACAACTGAATCCGGAAGGGTTCACAAAAGAACCTTTCCAAGAACCAGAGCTACCACTTTCCAGGATGCTCATAGAGGATTCTGGTAGTTCCAAGGATTTGAAGAATCTCTTTGGTTCAGCAATTGGCCAACCAATGCTAGCCCCTCCCAGCAATTTTGGGCCAATGCGAAATTCCGGGACTGTGACGATAAAGGCGAGCTTTAAGGAAGACATTGTAAGGTTCCGTTTCCCATGTTCTAGCAGCGTTATGGCATTGAAAGATGAGGTTGCCAAAAGGCTGAGGATGGATGCTGGCATGTTTGATATCAAGTACCTTGATGATGATCACGAGTGGGTGAAGTTGGCGTGCAATGCGGACTTGGAAGAATGTATAGAAATCTCCCGGCATTCTGGTACCCATGTCATCAGGCTCTTGGTTACCGACGTTGCGGCCCACATTGGTAGTTCTTGTGGAAGCTCCGGTTGATGCCCAGATCAGCATTTTTAACCTTTTTCTTTTTCAATGGGTATGTACAAGTTGTTCCAGGAGGTCAGTTTTTACATGTTGTTAAGCTAGTTGTGTTGCTAGATAGCATTAGCAGCTTTACCGTGTTCGACTAAAGCACCAATTTTTTTCTTGTACGAATATGTGTAGCCGCTGCAAGATGCGCGTGTTGTCGATGCTGTACATATTTAGCACGTGGTGCTGGAAGTCCTGGGGGTACAGTTAAAAACCGAAGCCGTTGTAATATGACACTTTTGTTGTCCAGAAATTGAACAGTTTTGGAAGTTAGTTCCTTCTATTCACTTTCAGTTCCTCTTGGGTTTTGAGCATTTTGAGGCTTGCTTGGTTCATTGTCCCCTGTTGTGAAAAAAATAAATTCCGGAGGAAAATAGATATAAGTTCCACCGTATTTTCAGCGACATAAACCTGAGCTATTTTGAATCTGGTTTGCTGCTCTGATAGAATTATTGGTGCCCAAAATCCAGCTGCTAACAGAGACTTCTTGTCCATCAGCATGTTCAGTACCTGTTGCTTGTATTGCATCGCTCATTTTTCAGAATAAACAAGAGAAATTTCCAGCTGGAGTATTTATTTCCTTCAATGCCACATGTGTGAGTTATGCATGATTAGGGCCTACGGTACATATTTAGGGGAAAGGACGGGCGACTGGCCTACTTAGAGCATCTACAATCGAAAGCACCAAATTTTGGTCCCCAAACGCCCGCGGACATACATGGACACGTCCATGGACATCAGCCTGATAGCACACGAAGTTTTGTTCTCCACAATTGGATACATCAAACCTAATCCTATAATCCTATATTGTTCTCGTGCAACGTATCGTACGTATCTAAACACATGTCATTGGACTACCAAAAATTGACATGCTCTAATAACTTCGTATCTAAACACATGTCATTGGACTACCAAAAATTGACATGCTCTAATAACTTCGAACGGAGCGACA
>NC_041384.1:167614407-167669799 GCF_002162155.2 Triticum dicoccoides
CTGTGCGGTAGTAGCGGTCGAAGACGCATAACAGATCGAGGCGGGTTTGCTCACCGCCGGAGCGGTCCAATCCGTCGCCATCCTCGGTCTTCTCCTCCTTGGAGGGTAGTCCGGCCATGGCACGGACCGCCCGACTTTGTTCTTTTGCCACGTCCTTCACCGCCCTCGCTGCTTCTCACCTATGTGGGCACGAAGGGATTCCTTCGACGCTACTTTGCGGGCTGCCGCTGCAGCCTTCGACGCGAGGGCTCCTGAAGTCATCTCTGTTTGAAGCTGTGCCCGCCGCCTCACGCGACGGGCTTGCCGGGCCTCCTTTTTGGATTGGCGCCGACTCATGGAGGCGCATATGGCCTTCGTTTTGGCGCCCGACGCCGCGACGATGACGTTCCACCTAAATGGTTTCGGCGCAACAGCGGGGTTGCGGCATGCGGTGCCTACCGCATCTAGCGAGGCCTCGGTCACGCGTCGGGATCCACTGGCCCTGGATCCGAGAGCCATTTGGGCAATGGATGCCCGCCGGCTCGCGGAAGATCGCGGAAGGGCGCGCTCCTCTTGGGAGCATCGAAGAGCAGCGCGGACGACCATCTGCTCCTCGGGGCTGCAAGGGATGGGCTCCCAATCCTCAGATCTGGACATATTGGAGTCGGATCTAGTGGTCGCCATGTGGGAGAAGGCCGGAGGTCGCGAGAGAGCTTGGTACCGTGGGATGGAAGTGGGGTGGAGTTGAGTGGATGCGGCTAGTGTTTCGTCCAAAGTGCGGATAGGGTCCAATTTATGTGGGATTGGGTGGGCAAGAGTTGTCTGGATCCGACGTGGCGGGAGTCCCCGTATCCACCCGACATATGGGCTGAATATGGGGAGTGTCGGCTAGTCGAGGCGTTTGGGTCGCCTATGAGGAGCCCGATTGGGTGTCTTGTTTTCGTCCAAACACTGACCAGGCAGCCCGTCTGGGTGTACGGGCGGGTTTGAGGGTTCCGGCTGTAGATGGTCTATTTGACGAATTGTATACGATGTGTGTGACCGTGCACATCTACACAAGATGTAATTTGGTGGATGAGTTTCTTTCCCCCTCCAAAAAGAAACTAAACACGTGAAGGTGTAGAAGAATGAAACGAGTCTTCTATCACAGCCATTGTTTTTTTTCCCGCCAATCACAGCCTTTTCTTTTTTAGGAAATCACAGTCTTTGATTTGTTGATTACAGAAAAAAAATTCGCGCCAACCACGTCAAAAAAGAAAAAATCGCGCCAACCGTTCCGAAAAGTACCGGATTTAAAGGGGACGACGCGCCGGCGGGTTCGCAACCCTAGTTTTCGAGTACGCAAAAAAAAAAAACAACCTAGTTTTCGATCTGAACTTTCCCCGATCTCGACTCTCGATCTCGAGCTTGCGCGCACTTGGGCGAACATGGCGGCGCGCGGGCAGGGTCTGGAGCAAGATTTCGATTTCTTCGTGGTGGTCGACTTCGAGGCGACGTGCGTGAAAGACGGGCGGATCTTCCCGCAGGAAATCATCGAGTTCCCCGCGGTGCTCGTCGACGGCGCCACCGGCCGCATCGAGTCCGCGTTTCGCAGGTACGTTCGTCCCAAACATCACCCTGTGCTGACCGAATTTTGCAGGGAGCTCACCGGCATCCGGCAGGAGGACGTCGACGGCGGCGTGGAACTCGGCGACGCGCTCTGGCTGCACGATTCTTGGCTGAAGGCGGCGACGGCGGGAGCAGGGAACAAGGCGTCCGCTTGGCCGTGGTGACCTGGGGAGACTGGGATTGCCGCACCATGCTCGAGTTCGAGTGCCGCTTAAGGGCAGGGCGGGTCAACCTGCAGGAGGCGGTCCGGGCGGCGGGGCTGGACTGGGAGGGCCGCCTGCACTGTGGGCTGGACGATGCGCTCAACACGGCGCGGCTGCTTGCTGAGATCATGCGGCGCGGGGTCAAGATCACCATCACCGGCTCGCTGGCGCCGCCGCCGCCGATCCAGCAGAAGCAGCAGCCTGGCGCAAGCCCTTGCGGTGGCTCACCGGCGCTGGCGCCGCCACCGATCCAGCAGCAGCCGCCTCGCACAGGCCCTTGCAGTGGCACATTTGCGCCGGTGCCGGCGCAGGCGCCGATCCAGCAGAAGCAGCAGCAGCCGCCGCAGCCTCACATAATCAGCCCCTGCGGTGGCTCCTCCGCGACGTGCTTCTCGTACTGCGGGGTGGCGACCAGAGGAGCCATGGAGCCAGGGCCGATGCCGTCTGGATGCGCCAACTGGACGCCGGCCATGGGACCTTACTTTCTGTGGAGCAACTGAACCAACGACCCATGAGACAGAGATTCAGAATCCAGTGTCGCCCAGCTGCTAGTGTTGACAGAGATTCAGAATCAGAGTGTAGCTCAGCTGTTTCTACTATACTCTACTCTAGGTGTGATTGTTCACTGAAATCGAACGTCACCAATGGGGCATGTAATTGGTGTCTGAATTATTAGTAGCATCAATATAAATTTAGTTTGAGAGAAGTGCATATTTCAACTCTGAACTCTTGCCCTAGTTTATTTTATAACCTTGAACTTTAATACCGTCTAAATTACAATCCTTAAGTCTTAAAACCGGTCAGGATTCAACCCTCCCCTCCCCGTTGACCGGTTTTGACCTGGGGTGACCAGTTTTGACTAGTTAACGGGTCCAATCAGCATGCCACGTCAGAATTTTTTTCAAAATTTCAAGAAAATGTAAATAAAAATCTATAAGATCGGGAAAAAAATATAAAAAGGCAAAATTCCGAAAAAATTGTTCGTGAAAAAAGCTAGGGAAAATAAAAATGATTTTTTTCCTGGAATTTGAGTTTTTGGGTTTTTTCTGGATTTTTTTTGGAAATTCGTTTTTTTATTTTCCATGTTTTTCGGAAATTGGATTTCTTATTTCTTTTCCTGGATTTTTTTCGATTTTACAAGTTGTTTCCTTGGAAATTTTGCATTTTTTGCTGATGTGGCATGCTGACTGGACCTGTTGATAGTCAAAACCGGTCAACAGAGAGGGGAGGGTTGAATCCTGGCCGGTTTTGAGAGTTGGGGGTTGTAATTTAGATGGTATTGGAGTTCGGGGTTGTAAATTAGATTAGGGCAAAAATTGAGGGTTGAAATATGCACTTCTCTCATTTAGTTTTAGGCCTCTTTTGGTTCATAGGGTAGGAATATCATAGGAATAGGAAAATCATAGCAAGTGAGGTGGCATGCATCTCACTTCCTATAGGTTGATGTCACTTGATTCATAGGATAGGATTTTTTTCCATTGAGTCTAGGCTAATGTTTTTTTCCTTTGAAATATGAAGGATTGATTCCTATCCTATATAGAAATAGGAATCCATTCCTACAAACCAAAAGGCTCCATAGGAATTTTTCCTACAAAAATCCTATCCTCTAGAAATCTTACAAGATTCCTTCAAACCAAAGGAGGCCTTAGTTATTACTACTGTTAATAGAAGATTTTTTTACCTTCTCTGTGGATTTCTTCAGTACTGAGCAAACGGCCAACGATTGACTTGTTAGTGACATTGATAAATTTCTGAAGAAGGCTACAATTCCAGTCGACAATGCAAACGGAAATTCATCCTCCGATGAATCCCCCTGCTCTGCCGAGGGGCGACCGATGCCAAGGAGAGGGATGGTCTCTCTCCAAGGCACATTCGTCAGCATCGAACAAGGCGGTGTTAGAACCTTATATCAAGATTGAAAAACAAAACAACCAACTGTAGATTTCTGAGATAAGAGCTAATTCAAATAATTTGTTGTACATATTTAGCACGTGGTGCTGGAAGTCCCTGGGGTACAGTTAAAAGCCGAAGTTGTTGTAATAGTATGGCACTTTTGTTGTCCAGAAATTGAACGGTTTTGGAAGCTAGTTCCTTTTATCCACTTTCAGTTCCTCTTGAGTTTGAGCTCTTTGAGGCTTGCTTGGTTCATTGTCCCCTGTTGAGGAACGAACCTGGGCGACCTGATGAATTCTCGGAGCTCTCCCTCCCCGCCCCACGCGCCGCTGGGGCCTAGCTGAGCTCCCCCTCCCCGCCCCACACGCCGCTGGCCGCTCCGGCCGCGGCGGCCACCCCCCACAGCCCCCCGCCCCCCTCGCCCCTTCTCGCGGCGACATGGGCGCGCCGCGCTCCCCCCGACCCGGATCCAGCTACGGCTCTGCGGCGGGAGACCTGGTTTTGCCCCTCGGTCCACGGACAACTCCTCCCCCCAGCGCGCTCCATTGCTGCGGCGTCTCCCTGGCCCCAGATCCGGAGTTTCAGCCATGGATCCTGCATCGTGATGAATGCTCCGCGGCTGCGGATGCAGTAATTGGGCCGGATTCGCCGGAGTTTCCGGCTCCGCGTCTTAAATCCATAGTAGTCGCCTCTGCTGCAGATCCCGTGGATCTTGGGGTGCCCCCGCCCGTCGCCTCCAGTCCATCATAGTCGCCCCGCCCCCCACAAATCCTTCCTCTTTGGGGCTGGACGGTGGATGGACGACTGTCTCCTCCAAGAAGAACCGCGGCCGCCCCTCTGATCTGCCGGATAATAGCAGGCCCCCTCCGCACCGCTCCGAGGATCGCCGGGCCGCGTTCAATGCGGCCGGTGGGCGGGAGGCCTTCGTAAGTCGCTTCCGCGCCGCTGTTTCCGGTGCCTCAGCAAGGTCCACCGCCGGAAAGACTGTAGAGACCCGCTCCATTGCATCATCTGCGAGCGCCCGGGGCATTTTGGCCGTGAGTGTCCAGAAAATCCTCGCAATGGCCCGGGTGGCTCTGCTTCTGCTAGGTTAGGTCCGCTTGCTCCTCGTCGCCCGGTGCACTCCCACCTGCACTTCCCCCTGTCACCGCCACCCCCTCACCTCCGTCGCCGCTCCAGCCGCCCCTCCCCCACCCGCCCTCTTTGTCGATGGCTGAGCTGAGCCTCTCTGATCCTGCACGCCGCCCCTGCACCAGCCACAAGGTGGGGGTCTCCTCGGTGGAAGTGGAGCGGGCCGTCTTCTTCCTCACGCAGCATGCGGTCACGCTGCATGCTTTGGACGAGGTGGCGGCCACGTCCCCGATGGCCGTCGGGCGGGCCTTCGAGGCCCAGCTCTATGTCCCGCCCCATCAGTTGCGGGTCACTGCACACCAGCCTGAAGACTTCCTCGTCGTCTTCACCCAGCCGGCGCACCATGCCAACACAGTGCGTCGCGGCACTCTGCATGTCGACGGCATCAACCTCGCCATCCAGCCCTGGCGCGAGGACGATCATGCAGGCTTTGCCACCTTCAACCTGCATGTCCGCTGCGTCATCGAGCACATGCCCATGCAGTACTGGTCCATTGAGGGAGTGCAGGAGGTGTTCGGCGACAAGGTGTGCATCGACCGGCTTGATAGCCGAACGCTGGAGCGCGACCACACCAAGACCTTTGCCTGATGGGTCTGGATGTGGGACATGTCCTTCATCCCCACCAGGCACACCTACTGGAAGCTTCCGCGGGGCGCCAGTCGGGTGGAGGAGATGGTTGGCTTCTCTCCGCCGGACCGCAGGGTGGCGCCTCCTCCGGGCGCGACGCGGTTCGACCTACTCATCCATGTAGACCTCATCGAAGACTGGTCTCCATGCTCTCCTCGCTCCTCCCACTCCGCACAGAGCGGGCTGCCATCCTCCGGCACCGACGACGACGACGCGCTGCCGCGCACCTTCCCTGGCACCTGGTCCATGCACGTCGAAGATGGCTAGCGTGAGGAGCTGCACAGGCGCCAGGCCCGTGCCTCGGTGGTGGACACCGGATGCCGGGGCTTGCCTCTCAGCGGCTCTCGGCGTGACCCTGACAACAACAGGGCCGACAGAAGATCTTGGAAGGACACGCTTCTGGGCCGCGGGCGCGGCCACCAGGCGCAGGCTGAGGTCTCGTCCAGGGACCTCCGTGTCCGCAGCCACTCGCCGCCGACGCGCCACCGCTCTGGCAGCTCCAAGGGACGGGCCCGCAAGTCCAACGACAACAGGCGCAAGACCAGTGGCCACGATTCCAAGAAGAATGAAAGTCAGGCCGCGTCCAAGGCCGACCCAGTCCCGCCCGCTCACCTCAACTCCGAAGCCCTCAACGACGACCTTGAGCAATTCTTCGCCCAAGCAAAGAGGCCGATCACCGCCATGGAACCGGCCAAGGCTGACGCTGCCCACCTCGACGCAGAAATTGAAGCGGTGTTGGCCGCGCCGCTGGAGTTCACTGACAGAGACAAAGAGCAGCGTGATGATGCCCAGAAGGACGACCCGGATCATTTCAGGCCAACACTGTCTGGGCCATCCCACAACCCTGCAAGCTTCAACTGCAAAACACCCACAGCTGCAACAACAGTTCAGATGCAGCTCGGAGAAATAACAGAACAAGTGTGCCACCTGGAGATTCAAGTCCCTGGCTCTTCTACTCGTGATCTCTTCACCAGCCCTGCTGCCGCTGCCACCGTCCAGGAGGTACTCTGCACCGGCCAAATCCAAGGCAACTTCCACGCCGCCACCGCGCCAGAGTGCCCGTCAGGCTGCTCAGAACAACACTACACCTGTCACCGAGCATGCCACGCTACGCCTGGTGAAAGGACTGGGTCTGCTGGGTTCAAAAGAGAAGATGACTGCCAAGGCGGCTGAAGCCCTCATCCGCGGGTTCGACGAACCACTCTCCGACGACGACATCAACATCATCGCCAAGCTAACCAGGCTCAACAAGGAGGCACTGCGCGTGGCCGTGGGCATGGCTGGGCCTGAAGTTGAAGCCGAGGAGGCTGGAGTGTAGTCATGTTAGCGCTCCTCCTTCTCTGTAGTAGTTCCCGACAGCGGCCGGCAATAGGCCGGCTTGAGCTAGGTTTAGTCCTTCTCTGTATCAGTAGTGGTAGGTGGTTTAGCTTTCATCATCGAAACTTAGGGTCTATTGGTGGTCGACGACGCCCCCAGGCTAGAAAGGCTATGTATTAGTTGCATCTTCTTTCCTTTGTTAATGATTTTAGCCGTCGGAACCCGTCGATGCTGTTGTTTCTCCAAGAGTTGTTTTATGTTCCTGATGAGTAGCACAAGCTGTGCAATCTTAAGTTGGAACATCAGGGGACTGAACACACCAGCCAGGCGAACTGCCGTGCGATAGATAGCAGAGGCGCAGCGAGCAAGCATTCTCTGTCTGCAGGAGACTAAGTTAGAATCTTGGACGCCCAGTATTGTTACAGAGCTGGGAGGAACCAGATTGGAAGGGTGCACTGTTCTTTCAGCGATCGGCACTAGAGGAGGAATTGCTGTTCTCTGGGACAAGAGCTTAGTCAGTTTTGCGACACACGCAGTCGGAAATTTCTCAATCACCAAAAAAGTGTCTCTGATCCAGGACAGAGTTGATTTTTGGCTTACAACTGTCTACGGGCCTATGGATGACACGCGAAAAGATGACTTCCTTGCCGAAATGGCTCATGCTGCACCACCACAAGGAGAACCCTGGCTGCTAAATGGAGATTTCAACATCATATATGAAGCCCGTGACAAAAACAATCTCAACCTGAACAGGAGGACCATGGGCATGTTCAGATCAGCGATCGACAGAGTAGGCTTAAAAGAGATCAAATGCAAAAATAGAAGATTCACATGGACAAATGAGCGGCAAAACCCAACGATGGTCAGCATCGACAAAGTGTTCTGCAACTCGGAATGGGACGCCCTCTTCCCCTCGTTCATGTTGATGGCCACGACAAAAGTTTGTTCAGATCACTGTCCTCTGCTTCTTGCAAACACTGCGGCACCCCGCAAAAGAGCAGCATTTCATTTTGAGTCATTTTGGCCACGTTTTCCTCTCTTTCAGGAAACAGTTAAAAGAGCCTGGCAGCGCCCAGTTAACCACACCTGTCCAATCATCAGGCTCAAGAAAAAGATGCAGAGGACAGTGCACGATCTCAAAATTTGGGCAAAGTCTCTCTTTAGCGATGCAAAGGTTCAGTTCCACTTGGCGTGCGAAGTAATCTTGAGACTCGATATAGCTCAAGAAAAAAGAGGTCTGACGCAACAAGAATTCTGGTTAAGGAAACAACTAAAACTTCATACCCTTGGACTGGCTGCAGTAGAGAGAGCAAGGAAAAGACAGGCTTCAAGGATAACCTGGCTCAAGGCGGGAGATGCAAGAACGGCCTTCTTCCAAGCAAAGATCATCTCCAGAAGGTGGAAGAACTTTATACACTCCCTGCAAACAGAAACAAGGACAGCCACTGCGCACGAGGAAAAGAAAGCAATTGCTCATGATCACTTTGCAAATCTGCTGGGGAAAAAGGAGGAAAGGCGATGCTCCATCAACTGGGAGGAATTGGATATGCCAAGTATTCAAAACGAGGGGCTGGACAATCCTTTCTCGGAGCCTGAAGTTTGGGCTGCCATCATGGCATCTCCAGCAGAGAAAGCGCCAGGCCCTGACGGCTTTTCGGGAACTTTCTTCAGAGCTTGCTGGGGTACCATTAAAATGACGTCATGGCAATGTTCGATCACTTCTACAACCTAGCTGATGGTAACTTTGCTGAAATTAACTCAGCAATGATCACCCTCTTGCCCAAGAAGGACGGAGCCACTAGAATGAACAACTACAGACCTATAAGTCTGATACATTCCATCGCCAAGCTGATCACTAAAGTGCTATCCATGAGGCAGGCGGCCATTATGGACAAGATTATCTCCCCTGCTCAAACGGCCTTTCAACGCGGGAAATGCATCCATGACAACTACCTTTACGTGCAAAATTCTGCCTGAGCTCTTCATAGAAACAAAACCCCAGCTCTTCTTCTTAAGCTAGACATAGCTAGGGCCTTCGATAGCATTTCATGGGAGTACTTGTTAGAGCTGCTACAGAGGCTGGGGTTCTCAGCCCGATGGAGGGATTGGATCGCCCTGCTGTTATCTTGCTCCACCTCGTCCTGCATCCTCAACGGCGATCCAGGCGACATCGTCGTCCATCTTCGTGGTCTCCGACAGGGAGATCCCCTCTCGCCGCTTCTCTTCATCCTTTGCATTGATCCACTCCATCGCCTCCTCAATGCAGCCACTAGGATGGGCGTGCTGAATCCCATCCCGGGTTCGGCGGTGAGGATGCGCACGAGCTTATATGCTGACGCCGCCGTCATCTTCATCAACCCTGCACGTCAAGAAGTAGATAGCCTCGTAGAGCTGCTGCGGTTTTTCGGTGACACTACAGGGCTCCGGGTCAACCTTGCCAAATCTCTCGCGGCTCCCATTAGGTGCGAAGGCATAGACATCACTGATGTTCTTCAGAACTTTGGTGGCATCATAACAGCGTTCCCGATTAGATATCTAGGTCTTCCGATCACGACGGGGCGTACTAGACTAGCGCATATTCAGGTCATTCTGGACAGGATCCGTGCTCGCCTCTCCGACTAGAAAGGCAGGCTAATGTCGTTGGCTGGGCGGCGTGTTTTAGTACGTTGCGTCCCCTCGACCATGCCCACTTTTGCTCTCACAGCCCTTCGAGCTCCAAAGAAATTTTATGAAGATATTGACAAATCACGATGGCGTTTTCTTTGGGCGGGAGATGAGGAGATGTCCGGTGGAAAGTGCAAGGTGGGCTGGAGCATGGTGACCACGCCGGAGCAGTATGGTGGTCTCGGCATCCACGATCTTCCTCGCTTCGCCAGGGCTCTACGTCTGCGATGGCTTTGGCAAACCTGGACGCACCCAGACAAACCCTCGTAAGAATGGGCACGCCCTGCAATGCCTCAGACAGGACCCTGTTTGCTGCCTCCACAGCGGTGACCATCGGTGATGGAGCGACGGCATCTTTCTGGTTCTGTTCATGGCTAGGTGGACGTCCACTTTGTCAAGCCTTCCTCACTCTTTTTGCAAGATCAGCCAGGAAGAACCGCTCGGTCAAGGACGCGCTGCACGATGATAGATGGATCTTGGACTTGAGGTGAGGTGACCCGGATGCCATTGCACTGCAGGTGGTGCAGCTTGCGAGGGAGATCAGGCAGGTTGCCCCCACTCCCACCCCAGGAACCCAAGACTCCATTACTTGGAAGCTCAGCGCATCAGGCTTCTACACTACAAGCTCATCATACAATGCCCAATTTAGCAACAGACAGGGTACCTCCTTCAAATCAATCATCCGAAAAATCTGGGCGCCAGGCAAGATCAAGATGTTCCTATGGTTGCTGCACCTCGATAGACTATGGTGCAATGATCGTCTGCAAAGGAGAGGCTGGGTTAATGGATACTTCTGCCCAATGTGCATGCGCAACCTCGAGACCTCTGTTCATCTCTGCTGGGAGTGCCCGGTGGCACTGCAAGTCTGGCAAGCGGGGGCAGCCTGGCACAGATGTGCCTCTTTGAATCAGGCCTTCTGGTGCAATGGAAGAACAACAACAACGGGCCGTGTTCAAAGGATTATAGCGGCTGCCGCCCCAGGTCACAGGAAGGGTGTTAAAACCGTGGTGGCACTCATCTGCTGGCACCTATGGTTAGAACGCAACGCCTGCACATTCAAAGGGAAGCAGCCAAACGCAGAGCACATCATTGAAGCCTGCAAGCGCGACATGGAGCAATGGAGAATGGCCCGGGCAAAGTGCATTGAGCTACCCTTCGGGGAAATGACGTGAAAGTATCACCATGCGACCTAGGCCCAGCAGACCCCCCTCCGTTTGCAGGGCAGTTGTAATTTTTCATCCTTCTTGATCACTTGATCATATTTGTTACTCTCCCTTCTGCTTAAATCAATGAAATGCCGGCAATGTTGGCCGTTTCAAAAAAAAAATTGTCCCCTGTTGTGAAAAAAATAAACTCTGGAGGAAAATAGGCATAACTTTCATCGTATTTTCAGCGACATAAACCTGAGCTATTTTGAATCTGATTTGTTGCTCTGATAAAATTATTGGTGTCCAAAATCCAGCTGCTACAGAGACTTCTTGTCCATCCAGCATTCAGGAGCTGTTGCTTGTATTGCATCGCTCATTTTTCAGAACAAACAAGAGAAATTTCCAGCTAGAGTATTTATTTCCTTTAATGCCACATGTGCGAGTTACGCATAATTAGGGCCTACAGTACATATTCTTGATGTAATTGGTGTCTGAATTATTAGCATCAACAATATCAATTTCTTTTTAATTATTACTACTATTAATAGAAGATTTGTTTTACCTTCTCTGTGGATTTCTTCAGTACTAAGCAACAGGCCAACGATTGACTTGTCAGTGACATTGATAAATTTCTGAAGAAGCTACTATTCCAATTGACAATGCAAACAGAAATTCGTACTCCGATGAAGCCCCCTGCTCCGCCGAGGGGTGACCGATGACGAGGAGAGGGATGGTCTCTCTCCAAGCCACATTCGTCAGCATCGAACAAGGCGGTGTTAGATATGACCATCATAGAGGCAACCTCAATCAAGACTGAAAAATGAAACGGCCAACTGTAGATTTCTGAGATAAGAGCCGATTCAAATAATTTGCTGTACATATTTATAGTATAAAACCAAAGTTGTTGTAATTTTGTTGTCTAGAAATTGAACAGTTTTGGAAGTTCGTTTCTTTTATTCACTTTCAGTTCCCCTTTGAGTTTGAGCCTTTTCAGGCTTGCTTGGTTCATTGTTCCTGTTGTGAAAAAAATAAATTCCGGAGGAAAATAGGTACTGTAACTTCCATCATATTTTCAGTGACATAAACCCAAGCTATTTTGAATCTGGTTTGTTGCTCTGATAGAATTATTGGGGTCCAAAATTCAGCTGCTGACAGAGACTTCTTGTCCATCTAGCATGTTCAGGAGCTGTTGTTTGTGTTGCATCACTCATTTTTCAGAACAAACAAGAGAAATTTCCATCTGGAGTATTTATTTCCTTTAATGCCACATGTGCGAGTCATGCATGATTAGGGCCTACATGGATAAATGGATGGTGGTGCAGTTGGGGGAAGATGAAGGCCGCCGTTTTCAGATGACAACTCATCTCATAGACAAGAGAATACTGGAGTTGAACAAATGATTTCTTCAGTTTTCATACTATAAATAACACCAGTATATGTGCTGTGAGGGGTTCCACGTGGAATGTTTGCAACAGAAGCTAAGATAAATTGTACCGGTATAGATATTTGTTGATAAACATAGCTTGCGAGGGGCAAAATGGACAAATTGACCTCAGGGTCAAAGTATTTCACAAACTGAACCGTCGGTGAAACTAATTCACTCAGCTGACCCTTTTGTGCAGCGCCCGATAGTAAGGCGGTGCACTCTACAGAACAGGGTCTTATTGACAGGCATTGCACGCCTGGCAGGCGTGGCACCCTGGGGCCAGGCACGGCCCCACCCCCGGTCGTGCAGCGCCTAGCCGATAGGCGCCACACTTGCCAGGTGTAGCGCCTATGCGTAAGGCGCCATACTTGTGAAGTGCAGCTCCTGCCTGTTACGCGCTGCACATTAACTTACATAGCCAGCTGTGCCCCCTAGCCACCCCCGCCACACACACCCAGCTGACCCACACAACATATTTGCTCCCCCCATTTCCCCTCTTACCCCCTCTCAATTCCTTCCCCAAATCCTTGGAATCTGAAGGTTTTGTCCATGGATTTGGACCCCAATCCCTCCCTCAAGGTAATCTCCTGCGATCCCCTTGTTTTCATCTAAAAAGTTGCTCACATTTACTCAATTCTTGCTAGGGTTAGGAAAATCCTAGTTCTTCATGGATTTTGAAATTTGTATGGAAATATGAGATGATTGTTTGGCATTTTGCTAGGTTTAGGATTCTTAGTATGTTAGGGTTAGGGTTATGGTTCTTATTATGTTGGGTTAGGGTTGTTAGTATGTTAGGGTTAGGCTTACGGTGCTTGTTAAGTTGGGATTAGGGTAATTGTTTGATATCTATGTTAGGGCTTTGGATTTTGTGTTAATCTTCGGATGATTACTTATGGAATATATTTTACATTCTGTTGTTTTAATTAATTAGGGATGGGAAGAACATGTGTTTATGTTCATCATGTGGACAAGGACGCCTTTTTGGAAGGCAATATTGAGCTAGACACGGATGAGCTTGACATGGTGTTTGAGAGTAGTCCTAGCTATGAGGAGGTCTTGGAGCAAGTGAGGAAAGATTTGAATTGGATCGATCCAAGTGAAATTGCTGAGTTGGAGGGATGGCATAATGTGGGGTTTGGAATGCACATCCGTTGGAAGACAATGCATGTGAACTCCGAGCAACATTTGGATTGCATACAAGGAGACGGTGGCCGAATCTCTAGAGAAGACTCTTGAGTTATTTGCTAACAAGAAGGTTGAAGCTAATTTGCACTTGGACTTGAACCGACATGCCTCCCCATTGGTTGCTAGGAGTCCTCCATCCATGAAATGAGTGAACCTCTTTTGATCGAACAAGTGAGGCCAACATTAAGCCCGGTTTCAAACAACCAAAATGAAGCGTCGCAAGAGAATGATGAGTATGAGGATGATGAGAATGAAGTTGATCTCCATGAGAACAATGTTGGTGATTTGGACACATATCATGTGCAAGAGACCATGGACCCTTCCATCCTGTATTCCCATTGCTATGCATCAGAGTCGGACGATGATGGTCCTGATGAAGAAGTTGATGAGGAGGGGTTCACGGCGAAGGATGCCCAAGATTTCAAGAAGGTACTACAACGTGATCATCGGATACCATTGTTCAAGGATCTTAGTCTCGCGGATGAAGCCGTGGTTAACGGTGGCAAGGGTATATTTCTTGGAGTTAGTCCAACTTCTCATCGGGATTTGGAACACGGTAAGAACGATATTTCTCTCGGGTCGAAGTTCTGAACCTTCTTGGAATTGAAGACGCACTGGTGCGCGTCGGTCCTAAACAAACAGTTTTTAACCCCTTTCCCCGACGGCATCTGGAACCGTCGCCAAGTGAGTGTGGGCGATAGGGGGGTCCTTCCCACATGACCCAGAAACTGTCGGGGATATGCCCTCCTGGCACACACGTTCGGCAAAATGAGGTCGTGTGCGACCGCGAGCGCTCAAATACGGAAATACATACATTAGAGCTAAAAATACAATTATACGGCGAAATTGTCTCCGGTCGCAAGTACATCCCACATAGTCAGTCCCTGCTAAACGTTTCTGTTCGTATGTACATCCCACACAGTCGCTCCAAGGAAAACATTTTCGTTCACAGGTACATCACACACAAATTTTCCCATTAAATCGTTTGTGATAGCGTTGCCATTGCACATGATATTAATAATTTTATCGTTTGCGTTATTGAATGATCACACACGGTGCGTAGAAAGAAACTATGTGGCAAAGACTGTCCATCACACACACTTTTTATGTGATAAACGTTTGCGCAAGGTGGCCTAACGCAAACAGTTTTCAAGAGAAAATCATGTGTGCAGTGGAGATTGATCGCACACGTAGTGGATCCTAGAAACGTTTCTGATCTTCACGTATATCGCAGACGTTTCGCTTTCGCAAACCGTGTGCAGTGTAATCCCTATTTAACCCATAATTAATGCAATTAATCCCTAATTGAAAAATCACATGTTATGAATTTGTAAGTAGGCAATCACTTATTTCATATCCAACCATGTTTATTACAAATATTGGTTCAACCACGAATCCATAATTCAATGCACAGGTACATATACTGAAGAACTACAAAAGCACCAAGTAAAGAATGATGAACTACAGTTGTACTAAAGACTGTAAAGAGAGAGGCGAAAGACATTCTGGTTGCTGGAGAAGGTGAAACGGAATGCCCATATTGTGCCCTCCTCCATGCGTAAGGCACGCACGACTCTAGGCCAACCCCTTGTGATGGCTGCCCGTCCATCCTTCACTGTCTTCATCAGGACTTCTCGATGCTCATTGTAGTCTGGATGAAATACTTTAACCTTCATTGTGTGTCCATCAATCATGTACTTTGCGAGGTAATCTTGAGTGAACTGCTTTGGGAACCACTGGGAGCGAAAAAGATTCAGACATTGTTGTCTAACAACTCATTATGGGCAGTAAAAAGAGAAGGCTAGTTACCATCCTACAGATTACTGTTGTGTTGGATAGAGCATAAACAAATAATTTGCTTGCCACCATTCGTATCTTTTTGCTAATAATCCTTATCAGTTTCCTCACTTGATGCTTGTTCATCAATATCTCATTGCCCCATATGCAAAAAGGGTCGATGCATGGATCCTTGCCAAGGGCATATGTACCTACAAGCAACAAGTCAATATTAGAAGCTAACTAGTGTCCAAGCCTGGATCTATATGCACTACATTATGGAACGACGGGGGGAGTACAAGCCGAGGGATGAAGCTAACCTCGGCGGAAAATGGTGGCAACTCCCATTGTTGTCCTGCATAAGGCATGATAAGTACATCAATCTTAACATAAAACAAATATAGCAAAGGTAAACAACATCATCTCCAAATGATATCTTGAATGTGTTGGTTTCAGCATGCTGTTAAAGCAGATATAAAATGGAAGGCAATGTTACTGACAGCAGGCTTAACATCCATCAAATATTGCAATTCAAACTGGCATTGTTGAAAATGAATAGAATGTAGGTAATGCTTAAACATCACACTGGATAAATGTGTAAAACTGAAATAAAGGGCATGTGTTAACTACACCAGGAATAACTGGAACCAAATATAGCCATTCAAACTGGTATTGATGTAGTTGAGCGACACAGTTCCGACTTGCACATAATGAACCACACATTATGAATGACTGAAATAAACAAGGCATAACTGACTAGTATAACAACCAAATATAGCCATTGAAAACTGGACAGAGTCTCACTGCAACCAACCTAACAAGCAAATACAGATAAACAGGGCATATGCTTGAAAACTGGACAAATGCTCACTGCAACCAACCTAACAAGCAGACAAAGATAAACAAGGCATCTGCTTGATAACTGAAGAAATGCTAAAAAAAGCAACCTAACAACCAAATACAGATAAACAAGGCATCTACTTGATAACTGGACAAATGCTAAAAAAAGCAACCTAACAACGAAATACAGATAAACAAGTCATCTTCTTGATAACTGGACAAATACTCACCGAACCAAACTAAGAACCAAATACAGATAAACAAGGCATCTGCTCGATAACCGAAAAATGCTCACTCTAACCAACCTAATAATCAAATACAGATAAACAAGGCATCTACTCACTATAAATAACCAAATATAGCCATTCGTGAAACTAAAGTGGACAATTCATACTTAAATATCACATAGACCTATTGAACAATACATTTTTGCATAACTGAAATAATTAAACACGACATAGTTAAATCACCGCACGACAAATGCTACTGCAACAAAGGGTATGGGTTGGCAAGCTAGAAAAGGTAATATTTGCTAATAGAATGTTGCCTCACATTTCATGGACGGGATCCTTCCAGTTGGAAGAGCATAGACCCATGGTGCGCTCTCTGATGTCACAGATGGGTTGTTTCACCATGGAAGAACCTTCATGGGTGCCCTCCTTGTGGTCGTGGTCGATGAGATCTGACTTGGCAATTGAGGATCCCAAGCCGCCATCGTAGAATGTGTCCTTCAAAAGTGACAAAATGGGCTCGATGGCGTATAAAGCTCGCAAATCCTTGACCACTTGGCGGAGGAGATCAGCGGCAGGGCCGTCGAAGAGATCGATGGTGGTTGAACCAGAGGGGTTGGGCATGGACCACTTAACCCGTGACATGACCCGCGTGAAGCCGTCAGTGTGGACGAGCTTGATGTTGTAGCTAGCTTTCCCGAGATACAGTAATACGCTAGCCCGCTGACATGAAACCTTTGGCATGGCAACGTAGTCAATGTCTTCGCCGGCTTCCGCGACGACATGTTGCTCCGGGATCGACAGGTCGGGGCGATTGGCGGCCACCTCACCAACGTCCGCCGGAGAGGCCATGATAAACCTCTTCTTGGCCGAATGCTTGTCGGGCTCTCCGGGATACGTGGTCGAGCTTAGGCTGCGACATTATGGAGTAGGGGATGTGGATATGGCGGGGAGGGACACCGCTGGCCTCATCTAAAAACTCAGGGGAGTGGGGCGACGGTATGGGAATAGCTGGATAACCTGAACTTTATTATCTAAGCTAGGAGGAACGGGCAGACCGACAGGGTTGGCGGCGGCTGCGGCCGCGAGCTAGGGTTCGAAGGGGGGAAGGGGGGCGGGTGGGGGACTATGGAGGAGGGTGGTGTTTGAGGATACGCCGTGGCTACTGAAAATTTTAGTAATGGTGGGTGGAGATGGTGGTGGACGAGGGAGGACGACGGTTCAAATGCCTCGGCTGCTAAAATTTTACTATAAGGTCGGTGCTGGAAGAGTGTGGGCGACGGTTGAAGTACGACGGCTACTAAAATTTGAGTAAAGGAATTGATGCGGGGCGGGAGTGCCCAAGATCGTGCATGGTCCAATAACAATATGCGTGTATGATAATAAGGAAAGGTGGCGCGGATCCGCCGATTTTTGCAACGCTCAAGGCGGGTAGTTTGTTTTTTATATTTCTAGCTAGCTGGTCTATCGCACACGGTTCGTCCTAATTTCCAAATACACTTACCCGCCTTTAGCTTCCACAGGTGGTGGTTTTACAACGCACTTGCATCACACACAGTTAAGCCAGTACCTCCACCCTTTGCTCGTGCTTGCGCGGTCGTAGTGATTTCAGCGCACTTGCATCGCACACGGTTGAGCCAGTACCTCCACCCTTTGCTCGCGCTTGCACGGTCGTGGTGATTTCAGCGCACTTGCATCGCACACGGTTGAGCCAGTACCTCCACCTTAATTTGCTCGCGCTTGCGCGGTCGTGGTGATTCACATCGCACTTGTATCGCACACAGTTTAGATATTATACCCCGTGTCCGTTGAGGATCATCAGAGTCTTTGCAGCAAAATATAACGTTAGGGAGGGTCAAAAGACAGCCACACCAGCATGTGGCCCAAATATATATGAGTGAAAAGGGTGGTATGTGATGTTCAAAATTCCAATGCACAACTTTGACCCCGCGGGCCCACGGTTGGGCGTGTCATTGAAGATCGATGAGAGGGGCCAGAAGTCAAGAACCACCTGGAAGTGGCCAAATATATGTATGAATATTGGGGATGTTTAAAACATTAAATACACAATGCATAACTTTGGTGGCACCTACCTCGCAAACCCGAAAGCACCCTAACAACCACTTAGCTAGGATATATATAATGACATAATGTCGTACCTAGCTAGGATGCTTGGCCCACCACCTCCCACTTCTTGTCAACGGGGCAGATGCATCTAATGATCGATACTTTGGTCATACATGCATGTAGCCATGACCTAGCATAAGACGGACCAATGAATCTTTCGTTTGGTCAAATGACAGTTGTTGTTGTCGATAAACCGCTTGGGCCAATAGATTGAACCATCATAAACATCGCACGAGAGGGACCACAAAACTAGCACCTCTTGCATGCGGCCCAAAATGATGTACGTTGGGAAGAGGTGATGTGTGTTTTCAATATAGAGTAATGTGGTGCCTACCTCTCGATACAGACAACAACCATGAAGGCAAGGTAGTTAAGGACGAGATACGTACGCAGGGTTTGATGTAGGTCGAACCCAGCAATCCGAGCATCTGGGAGGGAATCCTGACAACGCATGAGCTCGAGCTTTGGTTGACCGACATTTGATGGTGAACGGCCCTAACATGAACTAGGAGGAATTCATTCATGGCCAACACACACCTCTCGTTATTGGTCAAAGGGATGATGTATATACACTCGGGGAGCCCACAGATATCCTTGTCGTCACAAAAAACCGCACAAGGGAGACGTGGTCGATCAGAAGACCCCGTATACACTGCATGCGGCCCAAAAATATGTATGGGTATGATGGTGTATGATGTGTTTAAATCCCAAATGCACAACTTTGATGGGCCACGCTGAAGGAAATATGCCCTAGAGGCAATAAAAAAGTTGTTATTTATATTTCCTTATATCATGATAAATGTTTATTATTCATGCTAGAATTGTATTAACCGGAAACTTAGTACATGCGTGAATACATAGACAAAACATAGTGTCCCTAGTATGCCTCTACTTGACTAGCTCCTTAATCAAAGATGGTTAAGTTTCCTAGCCATAGACATGTGTTGTCATTTGATGAACGGGATCACATCATTAAAGAATGATGTGATGGACTAGACCCATATGTTAGCTTAGCACTATGATCATTTAGTTTATTGTTACTGCTTTCTTCATGACTTATACATGTTCCTATGACTATGAGATTATGCAACTCCCTAATACCAGAGGAACACCTTGTGTGCTATCAAACATCACAACGTAACTGGGTGATTATAAAGATGCTCTACAGGTGTCTCCGATGGTGTTTGTTGAGTTGGCATAGATCGAGATTAGGATTTGTCACTCTGTGTATCAGAGAGGTATCACTGGGCCCTCTCGGTAATGCACATCACTATAAGCCTTGCAAGCAATGTAACTAATGAGTTAGTTCTGAGATGATGCATTACGGAACGAGTAAAGAGACTTTCCGGTAACGAGATTAAACTAGGTATGATGATACCGACGATCGAATCTCGGGCAAGTAACATACCGATGACAAAGGGAACACCGTATGTTGTTATGCGGTTTGACCAATAAAGATCTTCATAGAATATGTAGGAACCAGTATGAGCATCTGGGTTCCGCTATTGGTTATTGACCGGAGATGAGTCTTGGTCATGTCTACATAGTTCTCGAACCCGTAGGGTCTGCACGCTTAACGTTCGATGATGATATGTATTTTGAGTTATGTGATTTGATGTATCGAAGGTTGTTCAGAGTCCCGGATGTGATCACAGATATGACGAGGAGTCTCGAAATGGTCGAGACGTAAATATCGATATATTGGAAGGCTATATTCGGACATCAGAAAGGTTCTGAGTGGTTCGGGTATTTTTTGGAGTACCGGAGAGTTACAGGAATTCGCCGGGGGGAAGTATTGGGCCTTCATGGGCCTTAGTGGAAAGGAGAGAAGGGCCACAAGGGGAGGCCACGCGCCCCCCATGGGCTGGTCCGAATTGTACTAGGGAGGGGGCGGCGCCCCCCTCTTTCCTTCTCCTTCTCCTCTCCTTCCTTCTTCTCCTACTTGGACTAGGAAAGGGGGAAACCTACTCCTACTAGGAGTAGGAATCCCCCTTTGGGCGCACCCCTTGTGGATGGCCCTCCTCCTCCTCCTCCCCTCCTTTATATATGGGGGAGGGGGGCACCCCATAGACACACAAGTTGATCTTTAGCCGTGTGCGGTGCCCCCCTCCATAGTTTTCCACCTCGGTCATATTGTCGTAGTGCTTAGGCGAAGCCCTGCATCGGTAACTTCATCATCACCGTCAACACACCGTCGTGCTGACAGAACTCACCCTCGGCCTCTACTGGATCAAGAGTACGAGGGACGTCACCGAGCTGAACGTGTGTAGATCGCGGATGTGCTGTGAGTTTGGTACTTGATTGGTTGGATCGCGAAGACGTTTGACTACATCGACCGTGTTACTAAACGCTTCCGCTTTTGGTCTATGAGGGTACGTAGACACACTCTGCTTTCTCGTTGCTATGCATCTCCTAGATAGATCTTGCGTGATCGTAGGAAAATTTTGAAATACTACGTTCCCCAACAGTGGCATCCGAGCCAGGTCTATGCGTAGATGGTATATGCACGAGTAGAACACAAAGAGTTGTGGGCGATAATAGTCATACTGCTTACCAGCATGTCATACTTTGATTCGGTGGTATTGTTGGATGAAGCGGCCCAGACCGACATTACATGACCGCGTTCATGAGACTGGTTCGACCGACGTGCTTCACACATAGGTGGCTAGTGGGTGTCTATTTCTCCAGCTTTAGTTGAATCGAGTTTGACTACGCCCGGTCCTTGTTGAAGGTTAAAACAACACACCGGATGAAAAATCGTTGTGGTTTTGATGCGTAGGTAAGAACAGTTCTTGCTAGAAGCCCGTAGCAGCCACGTAAAACTTGCAACAACAAAGTAGAGGACGTCTAACTTGTTTTTGCAGGGCATGATGTGACGTGATATGGTCAAGACATGATGAGATATAAATTGTTGTATGAGATGATCATGTTTTGTTAAAGTTATCGGCAACTGGCAGGAGCCTTATTGTTGGGGATATAACTACCAGGTATGACCCACCCAGGAGGGGCCGAGTCAATCCTAATGGCGGGTTATTAAAAGAAGCCCGGCGAGTATACAAGGCGACGGTTCATTATAAGACTTGTAGTAGGCCCAAGCCCAAAGGCGGCTTAAGGCCCATAATGGTAAACCGCCATGTATGAGTAAGACTTGTAAAGTAAGGCATGTAAAAGAAGTCACCGAGCCGGACACGTTGTATGAGCCGGCCAGGACTCTGTAGGCCGCCAGGCGTCAACCCGTGTATATAAGGGGACGACCTGGTGGCGGCTTAGGGCAAGAAACAATAGATCGAGAGCCAAGCTAGCGTATTCGCTCCTTGGTCATCGAAACCTAGCAATACCACATCAACTAGACTAGGCTTTACCTTCACCGTAAGGGGCCGAACCAGTATAAACTTCTCGTGTCCTTTGTCCCGATTAAGCCCTTTAAGCTTCCTAGTTGCGATGGCTCCACGACTAAGTCCTTTCACTAGGACATCTGCCGTGACAATTCCACGACAATTGGCGCCCACCGCGGGGCCAGCGCACGGTGGATTTGAGTTCTTGAAGGGCAGCTTCGAAGGACTCAAGGGATACGCTGTGGGCCGGATGACCAAGAGTCGTCGCAGCAAGCTCTACATCGACGACGCAGGCTGGGGCCCCGACGCCGGCTCAATTGAGTACGGGTACCGGGTCCCCTTTGGCGGAATCCACGTCTTCATCGGCCGGATCGGTGAGCCAGGCCCTGAGCCGGACATCTGCACCAACATCATCGAGACGGCTCAGCGTGCGAGACCCGCCCGGACTCAGCCCGCTGTGAGGTGTGCCTTCGTGGGTTGCATCCATGGAGGGGAGTTTTCTGAAGGATCTGTGGATGGCGGTGAGACGGCCGTCCACTCTGACGGTGAGTCATCCACAGGTGAGACAGATTCATTGTATCAACTACAGGATGGCGGGCTTGGGGGCTGTTCCGATGGCAACAGTATTCCAGACCCCTTTGAGCCGCCGAACAAAGCCGGGATCTTCATGGCTGGTACACAGCCCGTTCAAAACTCTACGGTTGTGGCAGCGATAACCACCGAATCGGCAGCGGCCGGGCCAGGAGACCCCACGCGCCCGCCAGCTCAGGTGCTAATGGATCTCATGGATAGGATGACGACCCTATTGACCGCCGTGGTTGAACCGGTGGACAAAGATCAACATGATGCGGAGTTGGCACAGTTACGCGAGGAGGTAGCAAAAGCCAAGGAAGACTTGGCGGCAGAGGATGTCAGGATAGCTGTAGAGCGGGCGGCTTTGGACACTCGGGCTCAGCAACTTCAATCAGAGGCTTTTCAGTTATCGATGAATCTGAACGCGTAAAACGAGGTCATGAGGAGAAGGCACCAGAAAACTCAATCACGTTTGCCCCTGACTTATGATCCTAGGAATCTCTTCCACACACCCGGGGCTGGTCCCAGTAACCCGCCGGAGGCAAACCGGATTACAACACCCGGCGCTGGGGCACCGGTTCAGCCGCAAGCTATGGAAGCCCCTCGGGTGAATACGGCTCCACCTCGTCACACACCAACACCGCCGTCTCATTTTTCTAACCCTTTGGAGAATCTGATTGCTGCATCAGCACGTTTGGAGGCTCTCCCAATGGAAGGTGATTCCCCAACAGCGATCGAAACACGAAGGGTCAGAGATCTTCTTCAGACAGCTCTAGCACAACAGGAGTCATACTCTTACAGTCGAGACAGTATTCATTCAACCCCTCGCCCAAGCCGGAGCCCAAGCTATATCAAGCACATGGATTCAACGGCCATGTCAAGCAATGCTCAGCGCCATAACCAGCCACGTAGGTATGACCCGGCGCATGATGGAGCACTTAACTTGGTGGACCAGGAGAGGATCCGCCAAGAGGCTGAGCGGGCGGTTCAACAGGCAGCTGAGCAGGCGGCTCACCAGGCTTTTCCGGTTTATCCAACGGCTTCTGTTGAAGCAGGTGTGGCCACAAGGACAGGACGTGTCCCTTGTCTGGTGCTGGCTCTGCGTAATGAACGTTTGCCAAAGGACTTTAAGGGGCCTCGCAAGGTGCCTAATTACACAATCGACTTACAGCCCGGGGCATGGATTGAAAGTTACGAGATGGCCATGGAATTGTTAGAGGTCAGTGACGCAGCAATGGCCTAGTACTTCACTATGATGCTAGATGGAACAACTCGCACTTGGTTAAAAGGGTTGCCACCCAATTCCATCGGCTCATGGACGGATTTAAAGGCCCGGTTCATTCAGAACTTCAAAGATACATGCAAGCAGCCCATGTCGATTGTGAACTTGACTAATTGTAAGCAAAAGGAAGGTGAGTCCACAACCCATTGGGTGCGCCGGGTGAAGGAAATAATACATTCATCTGATAAGATGGATGCCGGCTCCGCGGTCTTAATGTTGGAGAAAAATTGCCGTTTTGAACCTCTGAAACAGAAGCTGGGGCGGCTCAAGCGTGATTGTAATGACATGGGCCAGCTGATGGCGGCTCTGGTCAAGTACGCCGACTCTAACAGTACCAAGGATCCCGCGTCTGACAAGAGAAGACAGGGAAGGGAAAGAAGAACGACAACGGCAAGGGTCACCAGCATAACCCGGCAAATCAAGGAGGTAACAATAAACGTAAGGCTGACGGTAGTCTGGAGTTTGTGGCTAACAGCAACGCACAAGGCAACAATCAACAGCGCAAGGGGAGGCCACCTCCTCGATCAGGCGGGTCAGGTCCCACCCTCGAACAATTGCTAAATGAACCCTGTCCGAGACATGGCACCCGAGAGAAGCCAGCCACCCATCTATGGAAAGACTGTACAATCATGAAGGTTTTCAAGAATTCTAACATGTTCGACGGTAATCATGGACCTAGTAGTGGCTCAGGTGGTGGCGGTTTCCATGGCCCGGGCGGCGGCTCAAGTGGTGGAGGTTTTCATGGCCAGGGCCCCCAAGGTAATCAAGGCGGCTATAATCAGCAATCCGGCCAAGGTAGTCAACAACAACAGCAGTCCGGGTATCAGAGTAACCCAAAGCAGCTAAACAGTGGGCAGTACCACGTATTCACTACCAGTTTGTGCAAACAGGACCATACACTTCATAAGAGGGTTGTGAATCCTGTTGAACCGGCGGTTCCACGTTATTTGAGATGGTCCGAGCAGCCTATTGTGTGGAGTAGGGAAGATCACCCTCCCTGGGTTGATAATCCGGGTCATCTGGTTTTAGTGGTGGCGCCTCAGGTTGGTGGATATAAATTCACTAAAGTGCTCATGGACGGAGGCAGTAGCAGCAACATCCTCTATTATGAGACGTTCCATCGCATGGGGTTGACTGACAAAAGTCTTAAGACGTTCAACACTATTTTTCATGGAGTTGTGCCTGGTAAGTCGGCATACCCAGTTGGTAAGATTGAGCTGGAAGTAGCCTTTGGAGACGAGTATGATTCTAGGGCTGAGAAGTTAACTTTTGAAGTGGTTAAGATCAAAAGCCCATATCATGCTCTGTTTGGACGGCCGTCTTATGCTAAGTTCATGGCACGACCGTGTTATGTTTATCTGCAACTCAAAATGCCGGGTCATAAGGGCACCATCACAGTGCATGGAAGCCGGAAGATAGCCTTGGAACGTGAAGAAGATGATGCTGCTTATGCCGAGTCTGTTTGTGCAACAGAAGAATTGAAGTTTTATAAGGATAATGTTGACCCGACAGACATGACATCTTTGAAGAAGCCAACTACGGAGCATGAGCCGGCGCTAAAATTTAAGTCAGCTGATGACACCAAGATGGTTGATTTTGTGCCTGGCAACTCATCCAAACAGTTCATTATCAGTGCTAACTTGGATCCAAAATAGGAAGGCACGCTCATCGAGTTCATCCGTGAGAACCGGGACATCTTTGTATGGAAGCCTTCTGACCTGCCGGGTGTACCGAGAGAACTCACTGAGCACACTCTCAATATTGATCCAAAGTTTAAGTCGGTCAGGCAGTTTCTTCGGCGGTTTAACGAGGAAAGGCGCAAGGCTATTGGAGAAGAGGTGGCCCGACTCTTGGCGGCCCGGTTTATTGTTGAAGTTTTTAACCCTGAGTGGTTGGCTAACCTGGTGCTTGTGCTAAAAAAGAACGGCACCTGGCGTATGTGTGTCGATTACACAGATTTAAATAAGGCTTGTCTAGCTGATCCTTTTGCTCTCCCCCATATTGATCAAATCATTGATGCTACGGCGAGTTGTGAGCGTCTGAGTTTTTTGGATGCTTATTCTGGCTATCATCAGATCAAAATGGCAGTTAAGGACCAGGAGAAAACGGCTTCCATTACTCCGTTTGGAGCCTTATGCTACGTGTCTATGCCTTTTGGGCTTAAGAGTGCCTAGGCGACTTATCAGCGGTGTGTGCAGAACTGCCTTCATAATCAGATTGGGCGTAATGTTCATGCTTACGTGGACGATATAGTAGTGAAATCCAGAGAAAAGGAAACTTTGGTCGATGATCTGAAAGAAATCTTTGATAACCGCCGGGTCTACAAGATTATGCTTAACCCGGCCAAGTGCGTTTTTGGAGTCCCAGCTGGCAAGCTTTTGGGTTTTTTGGTGTCTAACAGAGGCATCGAGGCTAACCCGGAGAAAATCAAGTCAATTACTCCTTTGGCTAAGCCGGCGTGCATCAATGACGTTCAGTGGCTGGCGGGCCGTGTTGCAGCTTTAAGCCGGTTAGGTGAGAAGGCTATGCCGTTGTATCAAATGATGAAAAAGAAGGATGACTTTGTCTGGAGCGACGCTGCTAACTCTGCTTTTGAAGATCTGAAAAGACAGCTCGCTGAGCCACTGGTTCTTGCTGCTCCCATTGAGAAGGAGCCGCTGTTGTTATATGTGGCTGCTAACTCACGGGTTGTCAGCGTGGCCATTGTTGTAGAGCGCAAGGAGGATGGCAAGGAACATCCGGTTCAACGACCGGTTTATTACGTCAGTGAGGTGCTCATTGAGTCCAAATAGAGATATACTCATTGGCAGAAGCTTGTTTATGGGGTGTTCATGGCAAGCCGGAAACTTAAGCATTACTTTCAGGGTCATCCTATCACTATGGTTAGCTCTGCTCCTTTAGGGGATATTATTCAAAACAGAGAAGCCACAGGACGAGTCGCCAAGTGGGCCATTGAACTTGGGTCTCATGGTTTAAAGTATGTGCCATGTACTGCCATCAAGTCTCAAGCGCTGGTGGACTTCATTAACGATTGGACGGAGTTGCAAATACCTGAAGAGAAGCCAGACAACACATATTGGACAATTCACTTTGATGGGTCCAGACAGTTGGAAGGCTCGGGGGCTGGAGTTGCTTTAACTTCTCCTCAAGGTGACAAGTTTTGTTATGTGTCATGATACGTCTCCGTCGTATCTACTTTTCCAAACACTTTTGCCCTTGTTTTGGACTCTAACTTGCATGATTTGAATGAAACTAACCAGGACTGACGCTGTTTTCAGCAGAATTACCATGGTGTTATTTATGTGCAGAAACAAAAGTTCTCAGAATGACCTGAAACTTTACGGAGCAACTTTTTTGAAAATATAAAAAATACCTGCAAAAGATGAAGGCCAGGGGCCCACCACCTGTCCACGAGTGTGGGGACGCGCCCCTACCTCGTGGGCCCCCTGGAGCTCCTCCGACTCCAACTCCAACTCTATATATTTGGTTTCAGGGAGAAAAAAATCAGAGAGAAGGATTCATCGCGTTTTACGATACGGAGCCACCGCCAAGCCCTAAAACCTCCAGGGAGGGCTGATCTAGAGTCCGTTCGAGGCTCTAGAGAGGGGAATCCGTCGCCATCGTCATCATCAACCATCCTCCATCACCAATTTCATGATGCTCACCGCCGTGCGTGAGTAATTCCATCATAGGCTTGCTGGACGGTGATGGGTTGGATGGGATCAATCATGTAACCGAGTTAGTTTTGTTAGGGTTTGATCCCTAGTATCCACTATGTTCTGAGATTGATGTTGCTATGACTTTGCTATGCTTAATGCTTGTCACTAGGGCCAGAGTGCCATGATTTCAGATCTGAACCTATTATGTTTTCATCAATATATGAGAGTTCTAGATCCTATCTTGCAAGTCTATAGTCACCTATTATGTGTAATGATCCGTTAAACCCGAACTGACAATAATTGGGATACTTACCGGTGATGACCGTAGTTTGAGGAGTTCATGTATTCACTGTGTGTTAATGCTTTGTTCCGGTACTCTATTAAAAGGAGACCTTAATATCCCTTAGTTTCCATAAGGACCCCGCTGCCACGGGAGGGTAGGACAAAAGATGTCATGCAAGTTCTTTTCCATAAGCACGTATGACTATATTCGGAATACATGCCTACATTATATCAATGAACTGGAGCTAGTTCTGTGTCACCCTAGGTTATGACTGTTACATGATGAACTGCATCCGGCATAATTCTCCATCACTGATCCATTGCCTACGAGCTTTCCACATATTGTTCTTCTCTTATTTGCTTTTTCGTTGCTATTGCTATCATCACTACAAAATACCAAAAACATTACTTTTGCTATCATTACCTTTTGCTACCGTTACCTCTACTATCATATTACTTTGCTACTAAACACTTTCCTGCAGATATTAAGTTTCCAGGTGTGGTTGAATTGACAACTCAGCTGCTAATACTTGAGAATATTCTTTGGCTCCCCTTGTGTCGAATCAATAAATTTGGGTTGAATACTCTACCCTCGAAAACTGTTGCGACCCCCTATACTTGTGGGTTATCAAGACTATTTTCTGGGGCTGTTGCCGGGGAGCATAGCTCTATTCTTTGAGTCACTTGGGATATATATCTACTTATCATTATGAAGAACTTGAGAGACCCAAAAACCGAGATCTATCCCTCAACTACGAGGGGAGGTAAGGAACTGCCATCTAGCTTGCGACACCTAAACCTGCTTCTGCTATTCATTCTGATATGTCGCATGTTATTGATGATGCCACTTATACTATGTATGATACTTATGACGAAACTACTTCTATGCTTGATACCACTGTGCCACTTGGTGAATTTCTTGATGAACAACTTGCTAGGGCTAGAGAGAATGAAAATATTGAATCTGATAGTACTGATGAAATTAATGATGAAGACTTGCCTGTTATTCCTGAGGGTTATGTTTTTGATAAAGAAGCTTCTTTAGCTATTTTAGCTTGCAAAGATAGATATGAACTTAAGAGGTTATTAGCTAAATGGAATCAGCAATCTCTAAATGCTAGAATGAAACCTGATCCTGCTTTTGCTACTTCACCTATCTGTGTTACCGATAAGGATTATGAATTCTCTGTTGATCCTGATATAATTACTTTGGTTGAATCTGATCCTTTTCATGGCTATGAATCTGAAACTGTTGTGGCACATCTTACTAAATTAAATGATATAGCTACCCTGTGCACTAATGATGAGAGAACTCGCTACTTTTATATCCTTAAAATATTTCTGTTCTCATTAAAGGGTGATGCTAAGATATGGTTTAATTCTCTTGATCCTGGCTGTGTGCGTAGTCCCATGATATGATTTATTACTTCTCTGCTAAATATTTCCCTGCTCATAAGAAACAAGCTGCTTTAAGGGATATATATAATTTTGTGCAAATTGAAGAAGAGAGTCTCCCACAAGCTTGGGGGAGGCTTCTCAAGTTACTCAATGCTTTGCCTGATCATCCTCTTAAGAAAAATGAAATACTTGATATCTTTTATAATGGACTAACAGATGCTTCTAGAGATTACCTGGATAGTTGTGTTGGTTCTGTTTTCAGGGAAAGAACACCGGATGAAGCTGAAATTCTATTGAATAATATGTTGACAAATGAAAATAATTGGACACCTCCTGAGCCAGTTCCTGAGCCTATTCCTAAACCAACTCCGAAGAAGAGAGGTATTCTATTTCTCAGTCCCGAAGATATGCAAGAGGCAAAGAAATCTATGAAAGAAAAAGGTATTAAAGCTGAAGATGTTAAGAATTTGCCTCCTATTGAAGAAATACATGGTCTTAATTTACCACCTGTTGAAGAAACATATGATCCTAATCCATTACCTATTGAAGAAACTCATGGTCTTGATAACCCGACACAGGTAGTAAAGGTAAATTCTCTCTATAGATATGATAAAGCTAAAATCCCATTTACTAAATTTGCTAGCCGATGCTTAGATGAGTTTGATAAATTTATGGCTAAGCAAGAAGATTTTAATGCTTATTTTGGTAGACAATTGAAATACAATTCAAATATGCTTGAACACTTGGGTGATTATATGGCTAATGTTAAAAGTGAACTTAAACTTATTAGTAAACATGCTTCTATGGTTACCACTCAAGTAGAACAAGTACTTAAAGCTCAAAATGATTTGCTCAATGAATTGAATAGTAAGAATAATGATTATGCTGTTAGAGTGGCTACTAGAACTGGTAGAATGACTCAGGAACCTTTGTATCCTGAAGGCCATCCTAAGAGAATTGAGCAAGATTCTCAGAGAAATAATATAGATGCACCTAGTCCTTCTAAAAGGAAGAAAAAGAAAAATGATAGCACTTTTCATGCTTCTAGTGAACCTATTACTGAACCACCTGAGAATCCAAATGATATTTCTATCTCTGATGCTGAAACACAATCTGGTAATGAACCTGAAACTAGTGATAATGTTAATAATAATGTTCATGATGATGCTCAACCTAGTAATGATAATGATATAGAAATTGAACCTGCTGTTGATCTTGATAACCCACAATCAAAGAATAAACGTTATGATAAGAAAGACTTTGCTGCTAGGAAACATGGTAAAGAAAGAGAACCATGGGTTCAGAAACCCATGCCTTTTCCTCCCAAACCATCCAAGAAAAAGGATGATGAGGATTTTTAGCACTTTGCTGGAATGATTAGACCTATCTTTTTGCATATGCGATTAACTGATATGCTCAAAATGAATCCTTATGCTAAGTATAGGAAAGATATTGTTACTAATAAAAGAAAGATACCGGAAGCTGAAATTTCCACCATGCTTGCTAATTATACTTCTAAAGGTGGAATACCTAAGAAACTAGGAGATCCAGGAGTACCCACTATACCATGCTCCATTAAAAGAAACTATGTTAAAACTGCTTTATGTGATCTTGGAGCCGGTGTTAGTGTTATGCCTCTCTCTTTATATCATAGAATTGATTTGAATAAGTTGACACCTACTGATGCAAATGGCCGATAAATCAACTGCTATACCTGTCGGTATTTGTGAGGATGTGCCTGTTGTAGTTGCAAACGTTACTATTTTAACGGACTTTGTTATTCTTGATATTCCCGAGGACGATAGTATGTCTATTATTCTTGTAAGACCCTTTTTGAACACTGCATGGGCTGTTATTGATTGCACTAAAGGCAATGCCACTTTTCATGTTAATGGTAATGAGCATACCGTACACTTTCCGCGCAAACAACCTCAAGTTCATAGTATCAACTCTATTGGAAAAATTCCATCGATTATATTTGGAGGTTTTGAATTTCCTCTTCCTACTGTCAAGAAGAAATATGATATTCTTATTATTGGGGATGTGCATATCCCCGTTGAGGTAACATAGTGTTATTCGAAATTTCTCCGGTTCCATGTTATTCGGAATGAGTTTGTTAACAAGACCTGATCAACCTTATTAGTGGATTCCTTTTGATGAGCATGAGATGGATGAAACTATAAGGCACAACCTTCTGTACCCCACTTTTACTTTCTGTTATTTATATTAAATAAAATAAAAATAAGTATTTTTCTGCTTGTTATCTGATTATCCGTGCAATATTTGGCACTGAGAACACAGTAGGGGGGTCATCCACCTGGCCACGAGGGTGGAGGGCGCGCCCCCTGCCTCGTGGGCCCATGGTGGCCCTCCTCCACTTATCCTTTCACCCACACACTTCTTTTTCCTCCCTCCCACAAACACGAATAACCAGCTCAAACCCGAGTCCAAGCTCGTTTTGCTGCCATTTTCGATCTCCTTGCTCAAAGCACCTCTCACAAAACTTCTTGAGGAGATTGTTCCTTGGTATGTGACTCCTCCATTGGTCCAATTAGTTTTATTCATTGCAAATTTGTGCTGCCTAGGTGACCATGTTCTTGAGCTGTCATGTCAAATTTATATGGTTCCAAGTAGTTTTGATGCATGATATAGGCTCTAGGCACTTGTAGGAGTAGTTGCCATCAATATTATTGAGTTCGATTTACTTTTATTTTGAAGTTACTAAATTTTTTTCAGAGGAAGAAATATGCTTAGGAAAATGTTCTAGGGTGGTTCTTCAAGAAAGCAAGGACCCAGGCTTGCAATGCGTGATGCTGATGAAGAACCACCAAGAGACGCTCCAGTGCGTCCTTGTGAATGGCCTTCTGAGAACTTTATGGATCAAGCGGGAATTAAGGAAGAATTTAACGCATATTTGCGTAACGCTGATCTTGTGAGCTTCGAGGAAGAGAAGTGCAGCCAATATCACAATCTCACTAGTTCCTTTGTGAGGAGGTTTGAATTTTCATCTTCACGTAATTCTCCAACTGTCCTGTTTGATCTTTATGAAAATTCTTACACTATGGACTTAGAGGATTTTACCACTGCTTGCAATCTTCCACAATGGGGCAGTATCAGGGATCCTCGCAAATCTGAATTTAGAGATTTTCTTGCTAGTATAACTATGGGGGAATCTAGAGATATAACACAAGCTACCATAGGGAGCATTCACTTTCCTGGTATACATTATTTTGCTCTCTTCATAGGTAGATGCATTAATGGTAAAGATGAAGCATGTCATATGTGTGTTCCTGACCTCAGTATTCTTAGGAGTGCTGTGTTAGGAGACAAATCTTATAATTTGAGAGCTATTGTTGCACGTAGGTTGCATCTTAATAGATTTAATGGAGATTTCTTTGGTGGAATTTATGCAACCCGCATAGCTAATTTTCTTGGTGTAGCCATACGTGAAGATGATATTGATTTACCTCCTGCTTACCTAGACTTTAATGCTATGGTTCACCACCAGTTCGTTGAGAGGAATGAATCACCTCTCCACTAATCTTTGACAGACGGCGTGTGATACGTCTCCAACGTATCTACTTTTCCAAACACTTTTGCCCTTGTTTTGGACTCCAACTTGCATGATTTGAATGGAACTAACCCGGACTGACGCTGTTTTCAGCAGAATTACCATGGTGTTATTTATGTGCAAGAGCGAACGTTCTCGGAATGACCTGAAACTTCACGGAGACACTTTTCAGAAAATAAGGAAAATACCTACCAAAGATGAAGGCCAGGGGGCCACCACCTTGCCACGAGGGTGGGGGGCGCGCCTCCTACCTCGTGGGCCCCCTGTTGACTCTCCGACTCCAACTCCAACTCCATATATTGAGTTTCGGGGAGAAAAAAATCAGGGAGAAGAAACCATCGCGTTTTACGATACGGAGCCGCCGCCAAGCCCTAAAACCTCTCAGGAGGGCTGATCTGGAGTCCGTTCGGGGCTTCGGAGAGGGGAATCCGTCGCCATCGTCATCATCAACCATCCTCCATCACCAATTTCATGATGCTCACCGCCATGCGTGAGTAATTCCTTCGTAGGCTTGCTGGACGGTGATGGGTTGGATGGGATCTATCATGTAATCGAGTTAGTTTTGTTAGGGTTTGATCCCTAGTGTCCACTATGCTCTGAGATTGATGTTGCTATGACTTTGCTATGCTTAATGCTTGTCACTAGGGCCCGAGTGCCATGATTTCAGATCTGAACCTATTATGTTTTCATCAATATATGAGTGTTCTTGATCCTATCTCGCAAGTCTATAGTCACCTATTATGTTTTATGATCCGTTAACCCCGAAGTGACAATAATCGGGATACTTACCGGTGATGATCGTAGTTTGAGGAGTTCATGTATTCACTATGTGTTAATGCTCTGTTCCGGTTCTCTATTAAAAGGAGACCTTAGTATCCCTTAGTTTCCGTAAGGACCCCGCTGCCACGGGAGGGTAGGACAAAAGATGTCATGCAAGTTCTTTTCCATAAGCACGTATGACTATGTTCGGAATACATGCCTACATTATATCAATGAACTGGAGCTAGTTCTGTGTCACCCTAGGTTATGGTTGTTACATGATGAACTGTATCTGGCATAATTCTCCATCACCGATCCATTGCCTACGAGCTTTCCATATATTGTTCTTCGTTTATTTACTTTTCCGTTGCTATTGTTATCATCACTACAAAATACCAAAATATTACTTTTACTACTGTTACCTTTTGCTACCGTTATCACCACTATCATATTACTTTGCTACTAAACACTTTGTTGCAAATATTAAGTTTCCAGGTGTGGTTGAATTGGCAACTTAGCTGCTAATACTTGAGAATATTCTTTGGCTCCCCTTGTGTCGAATCAATAAATTTGGGTTGAATACTCTACCCTCGAAAACTGTTGCGATCCCCTATACTTGTGGGTTATCAAGACCATTTTCTAGCGCCGTTGCCGGGGATCATAGCTCTATTCTTTGAGTCACTTGGGATATATATCTACTTATCATTATGAAGAACTTGAGAGATCCAAAAACCAAGATCTATCCCTCAACTACGTGGGCAGGTAAGGAACTGCCATCTAGCTCTACACTTGATTCACCTTCTGTTTTGAGTAAGCTTGCGACACCTACACCTGCTTCTACTATTCGTTCTGATATGTCGCATGTTATTGATGATGCCACTTCTGCTATGCATGATACTTATGATGAAACTACCTCTATGACTGATACTACTATGCCACTTAGTGCTTTTCTTGAGGAACAACTTGCTAGGGCTAGAGAAAATGAAAATATTGAATCTGATGATACTGATGATGAAGAACCACTTGCTATTCCTAAGGGTTATGTTTTTGATCAAGATGCTTCTTTAGCTATTTTATCTTGCAGAAATAGAACTGAACTTAAAAGATTATTAGCTAAATGGAGTAAGCAATCTCTAAATGCTAGAATGAAACCTGACCCTGCTTTTGCTACTTCACCTATCTTTGTTACTGATAAGGATTATGAATTCTCTGTTGATCCTGATATAATTACATTGGTTGAATCTGATCCTTTTCATGGTTATGAATCTGAAACTGTTGTGGCACATCTTACTAAATTAAATGATATAGCTACCCTGTTTACTAAAGATGAGAGAACTCGCTACTTTTATATCCTTAAAATATTTCCGTTCTCATTAAAGGGTGATGCTAAGATATGGTTTAATTCTCTTGATACTAGTTGTGTGCATAGTCCCCAGGATATGATTTATTACTTCTCTGCTAAATATTTCCCTGCTCATAAGAAACAAGCTGCTTTAAGGGATATATATAATTTTGTGCAAATTGAAGAAGAGAGTCTCCCACAAGCTTGGGGGAGGCTTGTCCAATTACTTAATGCTTTGCCTGATCATCCTCTTAAGAAAAATGAAATACTTGATATCTTTTATAATGGACTAACCGATGACTCCAGAGATTACCTGAATAGTTGTGTTGGTTTTGTTTTCAGGGAAAGAACACCGGATGAAGCTGAAATTCTATTGAATAATATGTTGACAAATGAAAATAATTGGACACCTCCGGAGCCAATTCCTGAGCCTATTCCTAAACCAACTCCGAAGAAGAGGGGTATTCTATTTCTCAGTCCTGAAGATATGCAAGAGGCAAAGAAATCTATGAAAGAAAAGGGTATTAAAGCTGAAGATGTTAAGAATTTACCTCCTATTGAAGAAATACATGGTCTTAATTTACCGCCTATTGAAGAAACATATAATCCAAATCCTTTACCTATTGAAGAAACTCATGGTCTTGATAACCCGACACAGGTAGTAAAGGTAAATTCTCTTTATAGATATGATAAAGCTGTAATCCCATTTACTAAAATTGCTATCCCATGCTTAGATGAGTTTGATAAATTTATGGCTAAGCAAGAAGATTTTAATGCTTATTTTGGTAGACAACTGAAATACAATTCAAATATGCTTGAACACTTGGGTGATTATATGGCTAATGTCAAAGGTGAACTTAAACTTATTAGTAAACATGCTTTTATGGTTACCACTCAAGTAGAACAAGTACTTAAAGCTCAAAATTATTTGCTCAATGAATTGAATAGTAAAGATAATGATAATGCTGTTAGAGTGGCTACTAGAACTGGTAGAATGACTCAGGAACCTTTGTATCCTGAAGGCCATCCTAAGAGAATTGAGCAAGATTCTCAGAGAAATAATATAGATGTACCTAGTTCTTCTAAAAAGAAGAAAAAGAAAAATGATAGGACTTTGCATGCTTCTAGTGATCCTATTGTTGAAACACCTGAGAATCCAATTGATATTTCTATTTCTGATGCTGAAACACAATCTGGTAATGAACCTGAAACTAGTGATAATGCTAATAATAATGTTCATGATGATGCTCAACCTAGTAATAATAATGATGTAGAAATTGAACCTGTTGTTGATCTTGATAACCCACAATCAACGAATCAACGTTATGATAAGAAAAGTTTTGTTAATAGGAAACATGGTAAAGAAAGAGAACCTTGGGTTCAGAAACCCATGCCTTTTCCTCCCAAACCATCCAAGAAAAAAGATGATGAGGATTTTGAGTGCTTTGCTGAAATGATTAGACCTATCTTTTTGCGTATGCGATTAACTGATATGCTCAAAACCAATCCTTATGCTAAGTACATGAAAGATTTTATTACAAATAAAAGAAAGATACCAGAAGCTGAAATTTCCACCATGCTTGCTAATTACACTTTTAAGGGTGGGATACCAAAGAAACTTGGAGATCCAGGAGTACCCACTATACCATGCTCCATTAAAAGAAACTATGTTAAAACTGCTTTATGTGATCTTGGAGCCGGTATTAGTGTTATGCCTCTCTCTTTATATCGTAGACTTGATTTGAATAAGTTGACACCTACTGAAATATCTTTGCAAATGGCTGATAGATCAACTGCTATACATGTTGGTATTTGTGAGGATGTGCCTGTTGTAGTTGCAAATGTTACTATTTTAACGAACTTTGTTATTTTTGATATTCCCGAGGACGATAGTATGTCTATTTTTCTTGGAAGATCCTTTTGAATACTGCAGGAGCTTATATTGACTGCACTAAAGGCAATGTCACTTTTCATGTTAATGGTAATGAGCACACGGTACACTTTCCGAGGAAACAACCTCAAGTTCATAGTATCAACTCTATTGGAAAAATTCCATCGATTATATTTGGAGGTTTTGAATTTCTTCTTCCTACAGTCAAGAAGAAATATGATATTCTTGTTATTGGGGATTGTGCATATCCCCGTTGAGGTAACATAGTGTTATTCGAAATTTCTCCGGTTCCATGTTATTCGGAATGAGTTCGTTAACAAGACTTGATCAACCTTGTTAGTGGATTCCTTTTGATGACCATGAGATGGATGAATCTAGAAGGCACAACCTTCTGTACCCCACTTTTACTTTCTGTTATTTATATTAAATAAAATGAAAATAAATATTTTTCTGTCTGTTATCTGATTATCAGTGCAATATAAAAATACCTCAAAAATAAAAGTTCACGAAATCCCCTGAAAATTAAATATAATTTTTTCTAGAATATTTGAGGATTTATGGAACCGAGAACACACCACGGGAGCCAACCACCTGCCCACGAGGGTGGAGGGCGCGCCCCCTGCCTCGTGGGCCCATGGTGGCCCTCCTCCACTTATCCTTTCACCCATACACTCCTTCTTCCTCCCCCAAACACGAATAACCAGCTCAAACCCGAGTCGAAGCTCGTTTTGCTGCCATTTTCGATCTCCTTGCTCAAAGCACCTCTCACAAAACTGCTTGGGAGATTGTTCCTTGGTATGTGACTCCCCCATTGGTCCAATTAGTTTTTGTTCGTGCTTTATTCATTGCAAATTTTTGCTGCTTAGGTGACCCTGTTCTTGAGCTTGCATGTTAAATTTATATGGTCAAAAGTAGTTTTGATGCATGATATAGGCCCTAGGCACTTGTAGGAGTAGTTGCTATCAATATTATTGAGTTTGGTTCACTTTTATTTTGAAGTTACTAAAAATTTTCAGAATTTTTCAGAGGAAGAAAAATTCTTAGGAAAATGTTCCAAGGTGGTTCTTCAAGGAAGCAAGGACCCAGGCTTGCAATGCGAGATGCTGATGAAGAGACACCAAGAGACGCTCCAGTGCGTCCTTGTGAGTGGTCTTCTGAAAATTTTATGGATCGAGCTGGAATAAAAGAAGAATTCAACGCACATTTGCGTAACGCTGATCTCGTGAGCTTCGAGGAAGAGAAGTGCAGTCAGTATCATAATCTCACCAGTTCCTTTGTGAGGAGGTTTGAATTTTCAACTTCACGTAATTCTCCAACTGTCCTATTTGATCTTTATGATAAATCTTATACCATGGACTTAGAGGATTTTACCACTGCATGCAAACTTCCATAATGGGGTAGTATAAGGGATCCTCGCAAATCTGAATTTAGAGATTTTCTTGCTAGCATAATTGTGGGAGAATCTAGAGATATTACACAAGCTACCATAGGGAGCATTCACTTTCCTGCTATACATTATTTTGCTCTCTTCATAGGTAGATGCATAAATGGTAAAGATGAGGCATGTCACATCTGTGTCCCTGACCTCAGTATTCTTAGGAGTGCTGTGTTAGGAGACCAATCTTATAATTTGGGAGCCATTGTTGCACGTAGGTTGCATCTTAATAGATTTAATGGAGATTTCTTTGGTGGAATTTATGCAACCCGCATAGCTAATTTTCTTGATATAGATGTACGCGAAGATGATATTGAGTTACCTCCTGCCTATCTAGATTTTAATGCTATGGTTCACCACCAGTTTGTCGAGAGGAACGAATCACCTCTCCAGTATCGACTAATCTTTGACAGGCGCCGTGCTGTCCGTATTACTCTCCCTGCTCCTACTTTCTTTGATTATCAGGCAAGAGGAGGATATACTATTACCAGAGAGGAGGCAGATGAGTACGATAGGAGAGAGGAGGCCGCTCGTCGCCACACTGCAGCTCAGCAGGCGATAGGTTCTGCATCACAGTACGACCCCAGCTACTATTATGGATATCAGCCAGGCCAGCCGTGGCCATAGACCAACTTAGGCCAAAAGCCTAAGCTTGGGGGAGTACGTATTTCTCACCGACATTACATTTATGCTCACACACTCATTGCTAGATGTCGGTGCTCATACTTTTTCATTGTATCATCCATGCTAGTTTATTTTCCTTTTTTATGCTTTCTTCTGGTGTGTTTAATAAACCTTAGGAAAAACCAAAAAAATTAGTTGTAGCTTTTAATTAGTTTACATTCCATGCTTGTAGTAGTAATTAAAAAGAAAACCCAAAAAGATTTCCTATTCTTCTTTTACTTGTTGGGAGCTCTCCCGTGTAAATAGTTTTATTTCTTTTCTTTTCTTTGGGGGTTGATAGGAGAAGACCATAATTAAATTGTTGAAGTGGCTCTTATATGCATTATTGTTGATCTGACAGAAGAGCCCATATTGCCTTGTCTTCTCCTGTTTATTGAATGCTTGCAGATTCCAGCTTAGTCCAATGCACGTGCACTATTATTATTATTATTCACATCATTCAGTCGTGCAAGTGAAGGGCAATTATGATGATATATGGTGGACTGTCTGAGATGAGAAAAGCTGGTATGAACTCGACCTCTTTTGTTTTTGTAAATACGATTTGTTCATCGTCCCTGATTCAGCCTATTATGAATAAACATGTTTGCAATGACAACTAGAGATCATAGTTTCTTGTGCCATGCTTGATTAGCTATGAGTTATAATGGTTTACCTTGCGTGCCAACATGCTATTGAAATGGTTATGATGTGGTATGATAGGGTGGTATCCTCCTCTGAATGATTTAAGTGACTTGACTTGGCGCATGTTCACGCATGTGGTTGAAACAAAATCAACATAGCCTTCACGATATTTATGTTCATGGTGGATTATATCCTACTCATGCTTGCATTCGGTGTTGATTAATTTTAATGCATGTTCATGACAATTGTTGCTCTCTAGCTGGTCGCTTCCCAGTCTTTTTCTAGCCTTCACTTGTACTAAGCGGGAATACTTCTTGTGCATCCAAACTCCTTAAACCCCAAAGTTATTCCACATGAGTCCACTATACCTACCTATATACGATATCTACCTGCCGTTCCAAGTAAATCTGTATGTGCCAAACTCTAAACCTTCAAATAAATATCCTGTTTTGTATGCTCGAATAGCTCATGTATCAACTAGGGCTGTCTGTATCTTCCATGTTAGGCGGGTTATTCTCAAGAGGAGTGGACACCGCTCCTCACTCACAAGATAAATGGCTGGTCACCGGGATGCCCAGTCCCATGCTTTATGCAAACTAAATCAAAATAATTGCAAACAAAACTCCCCCTGGGACTCTTGTTAGTTGGAGGCACTCGTTGTTTCGAGCAAGCCATGGATTGATGCTTGTGGTGGAATGGGGAGTATAAACTTCACCATTCTGTTTGGGAACCGCCTATAATGTGTGTAGCATGGAAGATATCACCATCTCTTGGTTGTTATGTTGACAATGAGAGTATACCACTCAAATTATTATTCACCTCTGTTTCAAAACCGAGCTCTGGCACCTCTACAAATCCCTGCTTCCCTCTGCGAAGGGCCTATCTATTTACTTTTATGCTGAGTCATCATCCTCTTATTAAAAATCACCAGTTGGAGAGCACCGCTGTCATTTGCATTCATTACTGTTAGTTTACATTGAGTGTGACTTGACTGGATCTCTTTTACCATGAATTACAATGTCTAGTCAGTCCTTGGTCTTTAAAGGTGCTCTACATTTATGTTTTGCGGTCTCCGGAAGGGCTAGCGAGATACCATCCTGTTATATCATATTATGATTGTTTTGAGAAAGTGTTGTCATCCGAGTTTTATTATTATGGCTCGCTAGTTGATTATGCTACTGATATGAGTAAACTTGAGACCTATGCATTATTGCAAATGTGGTTAGTTATAATCTTTGCTAAAAACTTGAATGCTGGCTTTACATATTTACAACAACAAGAGCAAACAGAGTTTGTAAAAGTTTTTCTTTTTCTCTTTCAGTTTGTAAACTGAATTGCTTGAGGACAAGCAAAGGTTTAAGCTTGGGGGAGTTGATACGTCTCCATCGTATCTACTTTTCCAAACACTTTTGCCCTTGTTTTGGACTCTAACTTGCATGATTTGAATGGAACTAACCCGGACTAACATTTTTTTCAGCAGAATTACGATGGTGTTATTTATGTGCAGAAACAAAAGTTCTCAGAATGACCTGAAACTTCACGGAGTAACTTTTTGGAAAATATAAAAAATACCTGCAAAAGATGAAGGCCAGGGGGCCCACCACCTGTCCACGAGGGTGGGGGGCGCGCCCCCCTACCTCGTGGGCCCCCTTGAGCTCCTCCGACTCCAACTCTACATATTTGGTTTCGGGGAGAAAAAAAATCAGAGAGAAGGATTCATCGCGTTTTATGATACGGAGCCGCCGCCAAGCCCTAAAATCTCCCGGGAGGGCTGACCTGGAGTCCGTTCGGGGCTCCGGAGAGGGGAATCCGTGGCCATCGTCATCATCAACCATCCTCCATCACCAATTTCATGATGCTCACCGACGTGCGTGGGTAATTCCATCATAGGCTTGGTGGACGGTGATGGGTTGGATGGGATCTATCATGTAATCGAGTTAGTTTTGTTAGGGTTTGATCCCTAGTATCCACTATGTTCTGAGATTGATGTTGCTATGACTTTGATATGCTTAATGCTTGTCACTAGGGCCCGAGTGCCATGATTTCAGATCTGAACCTATTATGTTTTCATCAATATATGAGAGTTCTAGATCCTATCTTGCAAGTCTATAGTCACCTATTATGTGTTATGATCCGTTAACCCCGAAGTGACAATAATCGGGATACTTACCGGTGATGACCGTACTTTGAGGAGTTCATGTATTCACTATGTGTTAATGCTTTATTTCGGTACTCTATTAAAAGGAGGCCTTAATATCCCTTAGTTTCCGTAAGGACCCCGCTGCCACGGGAGGGTAGGACAAAAGATGTCATGCAAGTTCTTTTCCATAAGCACGTATGACTATATTCGGAATACATGCCTACATTATATCAATGAACTAGAGCTAGTTCTGTGTCACCCTAGGTTATGACTGTTACATGATGAACCGCATCCAGCATAATTCTCCATCACTGATCCATTGCCTACGAGCTTTACACATATTGTTCTTCGCTTATTTATTTTTCCGTTGCTATTGCTATCATCACTACAAAATAACAAAAACATTACTTTCGCTATCATTACCTTTTGCTACCGTTACCACTACTATCATATTACTTTGCTACTAAACACTTTGCTGCAGATATTAAGTTTCCAGGTGTGGTTGAATTGACAACTCAGCTGCTAATAATTGAGAATATTCTTTGGCTCCCCTTGTGTCGAATCAATAAATTTGGGTTGAATACTCTACCCTCGAAAACTATTGCGATCCCCTATACTTGTGGGTTATCCTGTCGCGATTGATGTTTCCTTGTAGTAACAACGCAACAGAATATGAGGCCTTGCTCCATGGTCTTCGAATGGCCTAAGAAATGAGTTTAAGCCGGGTACGGTGCCTTGGCGACTCAGATTTGGTGGCTCAGCAAGTATCAGGCAAGTGGGATTCCAAGGATCCTCTCATGGCGGCTTATCTTCGTGAGGTTGACACTGTTGCTGGACACTTCAAAGGTTATCAAGTGCAGCACATTGACCACAGAAAGAACGAAGCGACCGACGCTCTAAGCCGGTTGGGATCTCAGCGTAAGCCGGTGCTACCTAACACCTTTTTAGATGTTCTGCATAACCCTTCTGTCAAGTTGCCCACAGAGGAAGACTTGGCCGTTCCAGACCCTGAGGCACAGTTGGTGGCGGCTCTTCATGTCATTCCAGATTGGACAGTACCGTTTTTGGCTTATATGACCCGGGGCTAGTTGCCAGAGGATGAGACCTTGGCTAGACAAATAACCCAACGGTCTAAGTCAATGACGATTTCTAAATGCGAGTTGTATCATCGCAGTGTCACCGGAGCGTTTCAATGTTGTGTCTCTCCTGAAGAAGGTCAAGAAATTCTTTGTGAGATCCATGAAGGAGATTGTGGCCACCATGCCGGCTCAATGTCTCTTGTGGCCAAAGCTTTCCATCACGGTTTTTACTGGCTAACGGCTCATGCTGATGCGGAGGATCTGGTCAGTAGGTGCGATGGGTTTCAAAAGTTTGCACGACGAGCGCACATGCCGGCTCAAGAATTACGGATGATTCCAATTACTTGGCCATTTGCAGTTTGGGGGCTGGATATGGTTGGACCTTTCAAAAGATCCAAGGATAAAAGACACATCTTTTGGTGGCAGTTGACAAATTCACAAAATGGGTTGAGGCAGAGCCGGTTAGTAAGTGTGATGCAGCCACGGCGGTTCAGTTCATGAAAAATGTGATCTTTCGTTTTGGTTTTCCACACAACATTATAACTGACAATGGTACCAATCTGTCCAAAGGCGCTATGGAGGAGTTTTGTCAACGTTAGCATATCCGGCTTGATGTTTCGTCAGTAGTTCACCCCCAATCCAATGGTCAAGATGAGAGAGCAAATCAGGAGATCTTAAAAGGTCTCAAGCCCCGGCTTATGGTTCCTTTACAACGGACACCGGGTTGTTGGGTAGAGGAGTTACCCTCGGTACTATGGAGCATCAATACCACCCCCAACAGGTCTACGGGTTATACGCCTTTCTTCATGGTTTATGGAGCAAAAGCAATCCTGCCTAGTGACATCCGCCATGACTCGCCCCGCGTGGCGGCTTGTGTTGAAGCTAATAACGAACAAGCCCGTCAGGATGCGCTTGACTTATTATACGAAGAGTGAGACTTGGCAGCGGCTCGTTTAGCGATTTACCAACAGAACCTGCGCCATTATCACAGCCGCCGGGTTAGGTCCAGAACCTTTCAAGAAGGTGACCTAGTGCTCCGGCTCATCCAGGATCAGTCTGAGGCACACAAGCTATCCCCACCTTGGGAAGGACCCTTTGTGGTCAGCAAGAACTTGAACAACGGGTCATATTACCTTATCGATGTTCGAGAGCACGAAGACTCACGTAAGTCGGAGGAAGAGACCCGCCGGCTGTGGAATATTGCTCATTTTCGGCCTTAATACACTTGAGCCACTGGCTCTCATAATGTACATACCTTGACGTTGTATATATTATGATAAGTAATAAAGCAGAACCTCTGTCCTTTTCATCCTCAATGATCACATATCCTTATTTTTCTAATTACTAAAATGACCAGTTGGGGGCTGATCGTATCCGAATCTAGCTTAACCCCCTCGCTCCGGCTCATGATCGTATTCGAATCTAGCCGTTAAAACCTTATGGTCACTAGGGGGCTTCCTGTTCAAACATAGGTCGTATTCGAACCAAAGAGAACATAGCTGTCAGCACCCTTTTGATCGGCACACTGCCAAGCTCACTAGGGGGCTTCCTGATCGTATTCGAATCAATGCTCAACCCCTTGTGGGTCCGACGTTGATCATATTCGAATCAGCGTCATTAAAAAACTCCCAAGGTCATTTGGGGGCTTCCTGTTCAAACATATGTCATATTCAAACCAAAGAGAACATAGCCGTCGGTACCCTCTTGATTGGCGCAATGCCAAAGCCACTGGGGGCTACATGATCGTATTCGAATCCTAGCTTAACCCCTTTGGTCCGGTTTACTGATCGTAATCGAATCATAAGCCTCCAAATTTTATTTGAATGCTTGATTTACATTGTTTGAAACATGCTGTTTTGTTTTACTGGTTTTTTGTTGTCTCAAATCTAACTGTAAGTATGGTTTGAATTAAACCGGCTCGGTTATTTGACAATGAGTTGCCAAGGTATAACAATCATCAGGTATATGGAAGTATTGACTTCTAAAAAGATTGGGTTATCAACCTTACTGTCCGGGTCACATAAGCCGGCATTTCAGACTCAAAGAACACAGTTATGTATTGGGTGTTTTGACCCGTCCAGCGACAAACCGCCAGGATAGTTCTTCATCTCTTGCATACAGGAACATATTTAAACATTGCAGATGTGATAAAGGATATAATGCATATATTGACGTGACGGATAAAACAGTCATACACAGTATCATATGCACGACGGCATAGGCAGAAAATGCAGTTTCAAGCTAGCATATTACAAGGCATTGGGAGCCCAAAAGGTTCAAACTGTTTTTCTCCTAAGCAGATATTCATTTAAGACCGGTTCATTAAGTCTCGACCGGGTTATTCGGACGGTTATAACTCCTCCCTCGCCGGTTCATCTCCCTTCACTGGTTGGAAGCTGGGCTTGGACCAATCAAAGCCATCAAGAGCAACAAACTCAACTTCATCATCAATTAGACCAGCCGGGTCAATGTCTAGAGCAAAGGTGTGTTGGCGAACCGGCGGGATAAGATCTATCACTTTATACGAAGGAGTTGCCATCTTTTTATTATCAACATCAAAACCCGGCTGATACTTGTCAATGTTGGTCTCCTCGCCAAGAATGGTAGCCTGAGGACGAACTCCCCTCACACAAGAAATAAAATCATCTTGATCAAATGGAGTCCCGTCTTCCTTCAAGGTAGGGTACCCCTTGGCCACGTCTGCCGGGTCTAATTCCGGCACCCAGGCTTTGGAGCGGCTTAGGGTAGTCAGGGCTCCGGCTCTTTCACAAGACCGCTTGACTTCTTGGAATCTGGCGGATGAGATAGATAACTTCTTTAAAACATCACTCAAGAGGTTGGGTCCTTGGTTGGTAGGGGTGATAATAGAAAGCGCCCATTGAGCCCCAGTATACAGTTGCTCCACCGAGGTGTAAACTGCCTTGAGTTTTGTCACACTGTTTTGACTCAGATTGTTGCTCCGTGGACCTATAAGTATTTTACAAAGGCTAAGCAGGCGGGTTATATTTCTGGCAAAAATAGAGTGTAAGTAATTTATGCAAATGACTTACCAAAGATTGCGGAGACCATCTGAGACACATGGTTTTTTAAGCCGATGAGCTCCATGGTAGCCTCCTTGAGAGCCGCCTCTACTGTCTCTGCACGCTGTATCAGCAATGTTTTCTCATTGGCCCAGGATTTCTTCTTCGCATCAAATCTGGTCTTCAGTTTTTCAGCTTCAGAGAGGCTCAACTGGAGTTTGGAGTCAATGTTCTTTATCTCTGCCTCTTGATCCGCCAGCCGGGTCTTTGCATCAGTCAATTGAGAGCTCAATTCAGTTATGGTGGTCTACAAACATGCACAGGTGTGTTAAAATTTATTTCCATAAAGGTTATAATAATTAAAGTCCTAAGTACTTTGCAACGCAACACCACTCGGCACTTGGGGGCTAATGTCTGCCAAAGAAATTTTTTAAATGCAAAATGGCTCTTCTATGCTTAAAGTCCCAAGTGTTTTACAAGTAACACCGCTTGGCAGTTGGGGGCTAATGCATGATATTAAGAAAGTTTTTTCATGTTGAGCCGGATCACACTATTTGTTTGGACTGATTCAAGACAATTATGAAGTCAAGTACCGGCTCATTCATGATAAATTGAGCTGGCCCTTGGGGACTACAGATGAAATTTATGCTGGGCTTAAGGAAAATCTAAGACAGAGCATCAACCTATATCATAAGTCTACGGATCATTCAGGTTCATCATAATCCGGAGACTTGGGGGCTGGTAGAGCATATGTAAGCTAGTGAAAGCCGGAGAACGTACCTCATATTTCAGTTGCAATTGCTTGACCATCACAATTTCCGAGTCATGGCTGGAATGCACATGACTGAGGTATCCAGACAACACATCACTAACATTCAGATGAGCGTAGTGAGAGACGTCAAACCGCACCTTCTGCCTCTCTAAAGCTTCTTGCTTGGCAGAGTGCCGGTCCAGTACAGTTGGGTTGCCCGGCTCAACGAATCAACTACCAGTAATTAAGACATCATTGTCAGAAGTCGTCGGCGGGTTAGCTGAGCTAGATGGTTCAGCGGTAGACGGATTGAGAATGGTCTCATCAACTGACGGCTCAGGAGGGTCTGATTGAACATAGACAGCAGGGTCTTTTGGTGCTTCAGATTGTTCAGGAGGAGTTGGTATTGCCGGCTCAGGAGCAGGGTCTTTCGGGTCTTTTGCCGGCTTAGCCACCTTGGCTTTCTTGGACTTTGCTTGACCGCTAAGAAGGATTTTATGAGTTAGTATAATGATGCAGACTTAAAGATGCAGAAGAAATATAATTTTCCTTACCCAGGGGTAGTCTTGAAAGCTAGGAATTGAGTTTGTGAAGAATCGCCAGAAGAGCGAGAAACCTCCTGCAAAAGTAAAAACAAAGTTAAGAGAGTAAGGAAATACATTCAATGATAAAAGCAAGAGACAAAGGTGAAACAAACCCCATTCTGGCGTTTCTGAAGAGTTTTTGGTAAGCTGGAGGGTAGTTCATTATCTTCACTAGTCCGGGCCTGACGGCGGCTCTCATGTTGCTGCTTTTTCAAAAGAAAATGAGGGTCCAAATAAGCCAAAGGGTGTGAAAACCTTACTTTCCGGGTTACCGGTTGAAGTTTCTGTCTCGGCAAAGGTTCCGAGTCAGAGGAAATAGTTACCTCTACTTCTACTGCCTGGTGGCCCCCATGTCGTCCTGGCAATAGTCGGTGTCAATAAGGTTGTTAAAAAATAGGCCAAGGGAGTCAAGGGCTACCTCGGACTCAGAAACATCATCCAGCTTGAACATGTTAGAAGCAGTCTTCTTCTTCTTGGACTTCCGGGTCGTCTTCCTGGTGGCTATGGCAGCGGCTCTAGCCTTCTTGGCAGCTTCATGATCATATTTGGCCTTACAGAAGTCAAATTTGGCCTGTAGGCGAATAACAGGTTAAAATCCATGCAAGTATTTAACTACTGAAGAAAAAAGGAAGTCAAGGGGGTTCACCTCTGGTGCCAGGTTAAGTTTGTAGTAGGGGTTTAATCCAATCTTACTGCAGTCCTCATATTTGTCGTTTACGAGGGTGGTCGACATCTCTACAATAGCCTCTTCAGTCAGTTGCATAGGGCTATGATGCAGAGGGTCATCTAGTCCTCCGGTGTAGGTATGCATCAAGGCGGAACGGCGGCTTAGAGGGATGACCCGCCATGCGATCCAACAACGGATCAGATCGACTCCAGTTAGGCCGTTGTCGGATTTCGGGTTCCGGCAGACCCTTGAGGTTCGAACACTGGGGTGCGCGCGGAGATTTCGCTTCCTAACTACCTGCACCCCTCCGCCTTGCTAAGATCTAAGCGATGGAAAGAACAACACAAACGACACAAGGTTTATACTGGTTCGGGCCACCGTTGTGGTGTAATACCCTACTCCAGTGTGTGGTGTGGTGGATTGCCTATTGGGCCGATGATGATGAACAATACAAGAAAGAACAGCCTCGCGAGGGTCTGCTCTTGGCTGGGGAGATGAACTGCTGGGAGGAGTTCAGTCACCCTTTTCTCTCTCTCTCTCTCCGTCTACTTGCTTGCTTTCTCTCTGCTAGAGTTCTAACAGATCTCTTCCCGTCGTCCCTCTCTTCTCCCTCCTACTCTGTGGGTGGCTGGTCCTATTTATAGAGGCCCTGTTCCCAAATATCGAGCGGGAAGGGAGCCAACAATGGCGGGCTAATTTGAAGGGGAACAGCTAGTACTATCTATCCTGACAAAAGTAGTCTTCGCTTGCACAAAGCTCTGGTGGTGACGCCGTCTTGGGCTCCACAATGACCTCATTCTCGTAGTCCTCCTGGTCTTGGTCTTGTTGCACCGAAATGGCAACCTTTGCCTGATGCCTCGGTACTCCGCGGCTGCGCTTGCTCCCTTTGCACCAAAGAGGAAAGGAGGACGCTGCGCGGGCTAGCACCCGCCTGGCGCCTTTGGTCGTCATGGCTTGCGTCACGGGCACCTCGTGAGGTACCCCGCCTTGATCTCTGCGCCTCCTCACGAGCCAGCCTGATGAGGCCGTGCCTGAGGAAGCTCCGCGTCGTCCGCCCCGCGAGGCTTGGCCCCTCGTGAGGGTCTTGGGTCTGTGTTGGTGAAGATGGGCCATGCTGGGCCCCCCTTTGATCCACGCCGCAGGACGCAGGCAGGCAAGTCTGGGGACCCCCGTTCCCAGAATGCCGACAGTAGCCCCCGGGCCCAAGGCGCGCCTGGACTTGGCCGTGCAGGGAGGCGGAAGGGTAAGAGCGAAGCGCCGCGGGCCCTAACAGCCTGCGGCCTTGGGCGCCGCGTGGTGGTTGATTGGACGTGGGCGACACTGCTCCCCCATGCCTTCCTGATTTTGCGCCATGCTAGGCGGACTCGTAGTTGTACACAGCCGCTCCCCTTTCTGTCGCTCGAGCGCCCTCTATCCTTCCTCCGCTCGAACTCCAGCTTCTGTTTTCAACCCAATCTCGAACTCCCCCCCCCTTTTCCATCGCCATGGCTCCAACGAAGAAGGGAAGAGGGAAGAAACCCGTGTCTCCGCCTGGTCCGCCGCTGTTGGCGGCCCCCGTCGAGAGCTTAGGCAAGGTCATCTCGGCTCTGGCCACTATCTTCAACGAGTGCGGGAGGACGATGGCCTGGCCCGCGTCCCACTCCTCCACCGACAAAACAGTCACCGAGGTCCCGTATTTCGCCGACGCCCTGTGGGCGGGTCTGGTTCCTCCCTTTTCTGATTTCTTCAATGCCGTGCTTTCCCACTATCAGATCCACATGATGCATCTGGGTCCTGAATCCATCACCCTCCTTTCGGTCTTCGCCTTTGTTTGCTAGGCTATGATGGGCATCCTCCCTTCGGTTGCCTTGCTGCGCCACTTCTTCTCGCTGCGCCTTGTCGACCCTACCCAATGCTGGGCGTGCGTGAGCTTTGTTGCCGCGTCTAGGACTGCGGCCTCGGGGATAGACTTCAAGCTCCCCCCACCCGCGGCTGGGTTCCGCGAGCGGTGGATGTATGTGGACGCAAGGGTGCCCAGCCCCCTGCTACCGAAGCCAACTTCGCCTGCTGTCCCCAATTCGGGCTGGGGCCAGGAGACGCTTGAGAGCCCCCGGCTCGTCTTCGTCTGGCACCGCTTCGCGTTCTTGAGGTCGCTCGGCATGACAGCGCCCAAGGTGGTGAAGGAGTTCCTGCTACGCCGCGTTGCCCCTCTCCAACGCCACTCCTGCCGGATGTGGACCTTCAGGGGGCGCGATGATCGTATGAGGCTCCAGGAAGAGGACTTGACTCCTGAAGTGCTGAGGACAACGCTCTTGACCCTGACTGGGGACCCCAACCCTGGTAGCATCCCGCAGGGAGGGGCCTTGCTATACCTCTGCCAGAGCAGGGGCGATTTTGTGAAGCAGATGCCTGTCTTTGATGAGTGGGGGCCGCGCCCCGCCGGCCTCCAGGGGCCTCGCAAGAATCCAGTTGTGGTGTCCGCCCTTCCAGTCGGCCAAGGCGGATCTTCCTCGAGCGGCGGAGCAGGGAAGCATGAGGCGCCAGAGGCCGAGGGGGCTCTCGGCGGGCTGACGGCGCCAGGCGACGCTCATGAGGGAGCGGCTCTTGGGGCCCGTGCCGCTGAGGCTGAGGGTGACGAGCAGCTGCTCTCAGCGCTTGCGACTGAGGCCCCTGAAGCTCCGGCTGCCTCCCTTGGCGAGGCGATTGGCAGCGCGCATCAGGCGGGCGCCCCTGACGCAGATCGCCTTGATGCTCCTTCTTCGTCACAGGTTGATCCCGGCGCCCAACTCTTGGGCCGCTTCCGCGTGGACTTTGAGGTCCTCCGGAAGAGAAGGGAGGCCCTGGGCGACGATTACCCTTGTCGCCTACTGAAGCGTAGGAAGTACTTCGCCACTGATGAGTAAGCCTTCTGCTTTCCCAGCTCCCGATCCTTCTGTTGCTTTTACTGACCCTTGCTCTGCAGGCCCCTTCCAGCCGAGTTTGCGGAGACGGCTGAGGTGCCGTCCCCCTTGGCTTCGCCCCCTCCATCGCCCTCAAGTGCCTCGAGCAGCAGAGCCCTTGTGGTGAAGGCGATCGAAGAGGCGGACCGTCCCGAGGCGCATCGTGGCCCTGCGCACCTCGCGATCCTCTTCCGCAGGCCTTCTCATGGCATAGCCAGGCTGCCGTGGGCTTCCCGCCTGGTCATGGACTGCAATTGGCTGAGGCGCTCCTTGCGTTCTTCTCTTGGGGACGGGCTGGCCCCAGGCCGGGCTTCTGGCGCGGCGTGCCCGACCGTCGCGAGGGTGCCAGCCCCCAGCCCCCAGCCCGGAGGGGGGGTGCTGGTCCGTGGCCCCCAACGCTTTCTTGGGGCAGATGATGGCGTGAAAGACGTGCTCGAGCGCGCTCGGGAGCGTCGCGCTCTCCGCCAAGGATTCCTTCGAAGGGCGGCTGACGCGGTAAGCCTGCTTGGTGAGGAGCTTGCTGATGAAGACGCGCGCCTTGAGGCCGAGGGCCTGCGCCTGGCTGCAGAGAGGCGCGAGCTGGAGGGTGTCGGTGTTCTGGGAATGGGGGTCCCCAGACTTGCCTGCCTGCAGCCTGCGGCGTGGCTCAAAGGGGGGCCCAGCACGGCCCATCATCACGAACACAAGACTCAAGACCCTCGTGAGGGGCCAAGCCTCGCGAGGCGGACGACGTGGAGCTTCCTCAGGCGCGGCCTCATCAGGCTAGCTCACGAGGAGGCGGAGAAATCAAGGCGGGGTACCTCGCGAGGTGCCCGTGATGCAAGCCATGACGACTCAGGGCGCCAGGCGGGTGCCAGCCCGCGCAGCGTCCTCCTTTCCTCTTTGGTGCAAAGGGAGCAAGCACAGCCGCGGAGTACCGAAGCATCAGGCAAAGGTTGCCATTTCGGTGCAACGAGACCAAGACCAGGAGGACTACGAGACGGGGGTCACCGTGGAGCCCAAGACGGCGTCATCACCAGAGCTTTGTGCAGGCGAAGACTACTTTTGTCAGGATAGCTGATACTTGCTGTCCCCCTTCAAATTAGCCCGCCATTGTTGGCTCCCTTCCCGCTCAATATTTGGGAAGAGGACCAGGGCCTCTATAAATAGGACCAGCCGCCCACAGAGCAAGGGGGGTTGGGAAAAAGGGAAGGGGATGCTCGATAGAGAGGTTGGAAGCATAGAGAGAGAGAGAAAGGTGGCTGAACTCCTCCCAGCAGTTCATCGCCCCAGCCAAGAGCAGACCCTCGCGAGGCTGTTCTTCCTTGTATTGTTCATCATCATCAGCCCCAAGAGGCAAACCACCCACCACACACTGGAGTAGGGTATTACACCACAATGGTGGCCCGAACCAGTATAAACCTTGTGTCTCTTGTGCAGTTCTTTCAGTAGTCTAGATCCTTGCGAGACAGAGAGGTAGAAGACGTAATCTTCGTGCGCACCCCAGAGTTCAAACCTTAAGGGTCTGCCGGAACCCGAAATACGACATTTGGCGCGCCAGGTAGGGGTGCGCCGGAGTTCGTCTTCCACCGCACCGTTCTCTTCCGACCATCGCGTCCATGTCCGATGCTCGTCGGGCCCGCGCCGAGCGCCAGGCCGCCATCGCTTCCCGCGTCGCCCAGATGGCGCCCGTCGGCGGACACCCTCACCGTTCCCTGTCACCTGCCATCAACGCCGCCACCGGCCCAGCGGGGGGCGAGCAGAAAGCATCGTCTCAGCATCCATCCGTGCGGCAAGACGGCCGCACCGCTACTCCACCGCTCACACCAGCTGGTTCTTTGCCCCGCGCGCTCCGCGCACCCTTGGAGGCTCGAGCTGCGCTCATCACGGCAAATGAGCTCCTGCGCTACCGTCTCGTCGACGACGTCTACGAAGAGTGGCTCGACCGCGTCGCCGAGCTCATCCGCGCCGCGGGGGGCTCTCCCGCGCCGTCCGTTCCGCTGTGCCGCACCCCGCCCCGCGCGGGCAACGAAGCTCCGGGGGCGTACCAGCCGCCTCCTCCCCAAGAAGACGCCATGGCTCCAAGGCACGTGGCCCCTGGGCAGAACCCGCTCCGTCAGGTGCCAGCACAGCAAGAACGAAGCTGCCAAGAAGTCCCTCGCCCGCAAGGAGCTGCCCGGGCGCTCCCTGCTCCGGCACGCCGCGACCCTGCTCCGGCTCCGGCACGCCAAGACCCCGCACTGCTCCTAGCTGCAGCGCGTGGGGACCCTCAAGACCGAGCTCTCCACCAGCCGAAGCCTTTCGTAGCCACCGCAGGCTGCCGTGCCTACACCACCGAGCTGCGTAGCGTCGCGTGGCCCGGCAAGTTCAAGCCAGACCTGCCTCCTCGTTACGATGGCACGACTGACCCTGCAGAGTTCCTCCAGCTCTATGAGCTGGGCATCGAAGCTGCCAGCGGGGACGAGAAGGTCATGGCGAACTGGTTCCCCATGGCGCTCAAGGAAGGAGCTCACACCTGGCTCCTGAATCTGGCTCCAGGCACGATCTCTTCCTGGGACCAGATGCACACCCGCTTCATCGCCAACTTCCAAGGTACTCGCGACCGGCCACCCACCGTGAGCGACATGCGCCGCATCAAGCAACAACCTGGAGAGACCCTGCAAAAGTACATCCAGTGCTTCAACAGCGCGCGCCTCAAGATCCCCAAGGTGTCCGAGGAGGCCATCATCTCGGCCTTCTCCGATGGTGTGCGCGATGTCAAGATGAAGGAGGAGCTGGCGATGCATGAAGACCTGTGCACCTCCCTGGAGTTGTTCAACTTGGCGACCAAGTGCGCCAGGGCTGAGGAGGGACGCCTCTCCCTCCTCGAGCTGCCTGTCGCAGACCCAGAAGAGAAGAAGCCCAAGGCCAAGGATGTGAAGCGCAAGGGGGCTGCCGTGCTCGCGGCAGAACCAGACACCATGCGGGGCAAAGATCTGCCCGAGTCCTCCAGGGGCGGCCGGTACTGTGTGTACCACGACCTCCACACCCACAACACCAACGAATGCCAAGAACTCCGTGCCGTGCGAGAAGGAAGGATCGGCCGTCGTCCTGAACGCGCCGATCGGGGCTACGACCGAGGAGGAGGAAGAAACGCAGGACGCTGGGAAGACCACGGCCCGCGCCAAGGGTGACGCGATCAACCTCGCGAGGATCGCTGGCGAGACCTGCCTCGCGAGGGGGACTGGAGGGATCAGCCTCGTGAGGATCGCCCACAGGGCAACACAGGCCTCCCTCCACTGCCGCCTCAGCCAAGGAGAAACGAGGACCGCCATCGAGACGAAGGGGCTGGGGGCTTCCAGGAGCCATGCGCAATCGCCTGCATCCTGGGCGGAGCTCAAGCCCCAGCCTCACAACGCATCTTCAAGTTTGTCCGCAAAGTGAATGTAGTCCTCCCCAGGCTTGAAGCAACACGCCCTCTCAGGTGGTCGGCCTGCTCCATCACATTCAGCTCAGTGGATGAGCTCAAGTGCGCGGCCACAGCCGGGGTCCTCCCGATGCTTTGCTCCCTAGTCATCAGCAATGTACTGGTCACCAGGACCCTCATAGACGGTGGGGCAGGGCTCAACGTCCTGTCCGTGGAAACGTCCAACAATCTCCAAGTGCCTACGACCAGCTTCAGCCAACCAAGCCCTTCTCCGGAGTCACCGACGGCTCCACGGTCCCGATTGGGCAGGTCCGCCTCCCTGTCACCTTCGGGGCACACAACAACTACCGCACCAAGCTCATCGACTTCGACGTCGCCCACATCCGCCTGCCGTACAACGCCATCCTCGGGTACCCAGCGCTGGCCAAGTTCATGCCCGTAACTCACCATGACTACAACGTCCTCAAGATGCCAGGAAGTGGCGGAGTCATCACGGTGCCATGTGAAGAGAAGGATGCAGTGTGTTCCCTAGAGCGAGCCTTTCAGGCCGCATCACTGGAAGACCCGGATCGCAGAAGCAGGAGGCTTCCTGAGACCACCCTCAAGAAGAAGAAGACATCATCCAGACTAGCCCCTCGGGAGGCGGGCCCCTCAGGGCTCGCATCTGCCTAGGGGGAACCTCCTTCCATCGCATAGGAAAGCACGCCCAGCGCCCTCCTCAGGCAGGGCTCGGGGGCTCTCCCCTGGAGGGCCACCGACCTGGCCAAGGTCACGAGGGAGGCGCTTGGGCACCACATGGAGGCGTGTTACGAAGCACGTTTCCCTCAAGAAGGAGCAGGGCAAGGAAGGTCAGACCCGGAGGAGTTCGTCGACAAGGCCATTCAAGAACTATAGGAATCAAGGATCATGAGAGGTTGCCGCCGTTTACCGGCTGTGACTCCCCATCCAGGCGGGGATGGTAGGCTGCACGTCTGCATCGACGTACCAGGGCTCAACCAAGTCGCTACGATGGAGCGCCTCTGGCCCTCGCGAGTGGGGCGCTGCGGGGGTCCGCCCCACAGCTACGTTTGCATGCCTTATGGCTTGCCGAGCGCGGTTGCAACGTGCCAGCGCCTCATGAGGGGCATCATGGAGGCTCAAGAAGGCAGGCATTCCGCAGCCTTGGCGGAGATGGAGATGATTCGCGAAGAGCTACCAGTGCCTCCGGAGCCTCTCGAGGCCCCTGGGCCTGGGGGCTCGTGAGGATCGGCTTCCGCAGCCCACCGGGTCTGCTGCACCAACACCCCTTCACCCTCGACACCTTCAGGTGACATCTTACAAGTTTCATTTCCAGCTGGGAGCGCCCTCCCAGGGCTGCATCGTTCCCAGGCCGCGTGGGTCTGTCCCTGCGGTATGTATCCCTTTTATTTCATGTCGTTAGCTTGCTTTGTTGGGGGCGCCCCCCGGGCTGCATCATCCCCAAGTCGCTCGGGCCCGACCCAGTGATGTCTACCTTCCCAGCGTCTATTTGAATGAATCCTCTCCTTCGCGGCTAACGTGTTTGATCTAGTTGCCTGCTCAACTGACGCCAACTGACGGAATTGCTCCCATAACGGCACGACGCTTGTGCATTGGTCCGTCCCTACAACGCCGACAAACCTGAATGGCTGAGCTCTGGCCGCGGCAGCCCCGCATGGCGCCACCTCGTCAAGCCTCCAATGCCTCGCCTCCCCTCAGAAGCAACTAACGGCAGACTAATAATTTTCATGGCAACCTATTCTTCCTTCTATGATGAGTTTATAGGATCCCCTAAGGGAGTTGCGCCAGCAAGGCCCTCGCGGTGTTCCTTTCACTCTCGTCCGCGCGAACCGCTTGCACGTTAA